>NC_089591.1:76413170-76751036 GCF_019320115.1 Miscanthus floridulus
CCATATTCGATCCACCAACAAAAGCAAAATCTGTGAACTCACTAGTACAGCCCTAACACGTGTCTCAGGAAATTCATGGCATGCAAACTTTTGATCAACAGCAATCTCCAGTATATATGCATTAGGGTCATATTTAACAAAAAAGGTATTTTAAATTTAATCTTACTGAAAGCATCATCATTATTGTGTACCTCGCGTCGGCGGCGGCCACCCATACCTCTACGGTTGTGACATAGGCGACGTCGATCACGAGTGTCTCGATCATCATATTCAGTATCACCTGTGTATTCTTCATCATAACTACCATCCTCTCGATCTTCCTCCTTCTTTTCTTCTTATGCTGGTCTTTATCATTGTTGTGGAGGTCATCAAAACGCCTCAGCAGAGCAGCAAGGCTTTTGTCCACACTAGCAATGGACTTCTCCAAACTTGCAAGCTTGTTGTTTGCGGCAATCTACGTAGCCTCCAACTGCCCAAGTTTGTCATTTGTCACCTGCAAGTCATTATCAAGTCCCTTTGTGTGCAACTTCACTTTTCTTTCAAAATGTTATGATGCCCTTTGTGCGAGGCGAATGTGGAATTTGGTTATCTTCGTCGGACCCTGGCATGGTTCAAAGATAAAGACAATAAGAAGACAAGTGAAGAAATAAAAGCCCTACAACTACTATGATGAGTACAGGCCCGATCTTCCGAGAGGTAGCCGGTAAGTTTGATTTGTGGAGATCTCGACGTTGGCAATTCGGCTTCAAATCAGACACGATTCGAACCCTGTAACCATTACACCACTGCTCATTGGTTATCAACCAAGCACAACTTGATTGACCTCGCCAAGAAGGCTTTTCCTGCAAGCGAATCGAAGAGCACAAGCAAGAAGGTAAAACACGCAATCTGAAATTGCAAATATGAATGACGCGGATATCAATAGAGGATTCAAGAACTCGGTTCCAAAGGACTAATCGACACAGTGGAGGAGATCTAGAACGGGAGCCCTGGATCACTGTAAAAGGATTTGTCACCACAGTTACAATGAACGATTCAGTTTCTCGATGGAAAACTAAACCTCTAAACAAAACCCAATTGTGTAGCAGCGGCGGCGGCTGTGTTTATAGTCTAAGACTCGACCTAGGGTTTGGGGACGGCCAGGGGTTGGGCGCCCACAACTTGGGCTTAAGGCCCGACACGATACATGGCCAAGTTGGCCCAAATAGGTGACGCAGCACCTTGCCGTGGTTCACAACAGAATCGATCCACGGACCTTCTGGAGCTGGGACCAGATCCAAAACGACGGCGTCGTCGTCCCCTTTCCAACGCATCCAAGAACAGCCCGTTTCGATGTCGTATGAGGAAGTTATGACCGAAACAGTGACGACGTGTCTGCTGAATCCGAGGGCGACGTGGCAGCTGAGTTGGGAACGAATTGGAACTTGGGGAAGACCATGGCGTCGGTGTGTCTAGCGTGGCGATATCCTTCATCCTCCCTTCTCAAATTGGAGTCGTCCTCGACTCCATCTCGGCGATGTCCTCATCATCCCCTCCTTGTAGAATTGGAGTCGTCCTCGACTCATCCCATCATCAACGAACTCCTACAAAAGGTTAGTGACAGCAGGCAATGCACCAGACATAAAAGGTTGACAAAACATAGTATAACATGGTGCATCAGGATTATCACATAACTCAGCAGTAGCAGGAGTTGTAGCAAGAAAAGCACCTCCTTTCAACTCTTAATCCCATTATTTTTAGCAATGTCTGTTGGAGGTTTATTTTTTATCCATTAGCATGTTTAATAATAATCCGTAGGAGACAAAAGGCAGCAATGTAATTTTTTTGTCCTTTATGTATGATAGTGTATTGTATTAGTTCTACCATGGTTATAAAGCATCATTATCAAATTCCATGGGCGACCTAACAAAATGGAAACAGCTTGCATAGGGACAACATCAAATCAGCAGTATCATGATAAGAGGCCTGTGAAAAAGCTAATGCGTGCTGATTTTAGTTACCTTAGTCTTACCACTATTATTGAACCATTGAAGTTTATATGGATATCGAATGTGTCGTGTGGTCAAGCCAAGCTTGTCAACCAAATCTGAACTCACCAAGTTGTTGCAACTCCCCGCTATCAATGATAGTGAGAACACGACAACCCTGCACAATGAGATAACATGTGGAACAAATTATGGCGTTGGATCTTTATATCTTCTTCATGACCCACACGTGTACTCAACACACGCTGCACAAGAAGGCTAGGGTAGTCCGCGGCAGCAGCACGGAGTCAATGGTGATGGCCTCCTTGTCTTAATCGCCCTCGATGGGATCTGCATCAATGTTAGCAGCAAGGGCTAAATCATCTTCAACATCACTAGCACTTACATATCCTCCTCGGTAGCAATGAAAGCGCGACGACTGGGGCATTCCTTCATGACATGTCCCATGCCTTTGCATCGGTGGCAAATGATTTTAGAGCTGGACGAGGAGGAGCTAGTAGAAGCACCTGGAGTGCCACCTTTCTTCAGCTGTGGAAACTGCACATTAGACAATTTACTTACCCCGGAAGAAAATGGAGATGTAGATGGCTGTGGTGCAACAGGAAGCTTGGGCATCTCTGGCTCAGAACGCTGCTGAAAATTCCTCCCATTGTTAGACCTGAAAGGCTGGGTGTTGTTTGCGTCCCTGTACTTCTCGTTCGGCCTTAATAGTAAGATGATACAATTGAGAAAAATTGCGCCATTCTTATAATCAAGTATGTTCTGTATATCATAGTTTAAACCACCAAAAATCTAGCACTAGCATCATCATCATCATCTTCATTTATACCACAACGTGCTAAACAATAATCAATTCTTGATAGTATGCTTCTACTCCTTTATCACCTTGTTTAAAAGTTTTGTAGTTTCAAACGTAAATCACGTTGGTAATAAGGAGGAACAAAACGAGATTTCATACGTTGCTTTAAAACATTCCAAGTTTGAGGCACAGCCAGCAGCATTATTGCATTGCAAAGATCACTCCACCAGAACAAAAGCAAAATTAGTAACTCACTAGTAGCAAGTCTAACTCTATGCTCAGGCAGGAACATTATGAGAATCAAATTTTTGTTGAACAGCAAACTCCCAATCTAAATATGCCTCTGGATCAACATTACCAGCAAAAGGTGGTAGACTAAATTTAATTTTAGCAAAAGGATCATATTCACCATGATTATTACCTGCCATACCGCGACGATTGAAGTTGAGGCGGCGACGGCACCACCGTCAGCATACGCATCTTCATCACCAAAAGCATCCGCATCTTCATCACCAGCACGATAAGGTGGAGGGCGTTGCTCAAGCTATTCAATGCGGTGACCAGATTGTTCACGTTGTGCGTCAGCTCGGTCATAAGATTGCGTTGTTCAGTCATGAACGTTGCAAACTCGCCCTTGGACACCACTCATTGAAGTCCGTCGGAGTTCCTGCCATGGTTAGAAGATAGAAAAAGACAACACCAAAGTATTATCCCTATCAACTAAAAGGAAACAAGTGTGGTGATGGGTGGTGAAGTGGAATGCAAAATCACAGCGGCTTACCACCGTCTTGCCTGTATTCTTACCAACGCCAAACAGGAGCAAAACCAAAGTGGTGAAGCAATCTGTTGTTGAGCGTGGGTAACAGTTGCAAGATGAACCTATGCTGACAGAAGAATATGTGGAGCTATGGGTAGGCACATAATATGACAGCAAGGATTAGCAATTAACGAGTGCAGAGTAGCGATTGTTCAATCTGGATCCAAAGTACAAATCACAGTTGCTGGCTAAGACGTGTCGAGACGTAGCGCAACAAGGTGAAAACAAAGGACGATCGAAAGAACTCACAGAACAAGCAAATAGCCCGGATTTCTCCTTTTTCCTGAATTTTTCCCGGATTTTTCCAAAAGGCACTAGTAGGAAACAAATTTTTTTTTACTATTTTTTTATACTTTTCTCTGAACAAGGATCACAAAAGATGCAACCACAAAAATTGGCACCTACAACTGAGGTGGGATGTGGTCTACAGAAATTCAGCACGTTCTCTGAAAAGCGTGCAAAAACTTGATAATTTTTTCTATATTTTCCCAAATTTTTTTGGCAATTTGATAAAACCAAACAGGGCGAAGCCGAGTTTGGGTCAGGTCCAAATGGTGTCAAGAAGCTGCACAAAAAATTTTAGATTTTTCTGATAAACGAGCGAAAGTTATGCCTGTTTTACCGAAGGTATCTTAAGGTATGTTTTCCGGGAGGCACAACACAGCGGCGGCAGTTAGGGCAAAGCGTCCCTAAACTCTAACACCGATCACAACAGTAGGTATTCGCCTGATGATGTAAGGAGGGCTACGATGCAGGCAAAATAAGAGTGGCTGGCAACCTATCTAGGGTGTGCGCGGCGGCGAGAAGTTACACAAGGCGGCTAGCGGGGCAAGTCGAGTAATGTGGTGGCTTCGACTTGTTGTTTGGGAACGGTGGATGGGATAGCGGTGGAAAACAAAATCACAGCAACAGGCAATTGAACTACGACCACGAACACAATCCTAAAACCAGCAACAAGACTCGACCACGGACACAAACTCAACAACACGAATCTGAAACGAAATTGCAAAGGCACAAAGGGCGATAGGACAGCGGAAATTGAAATATTTTGGGCTTTTTGTGGACTCTAGGTAATGAACAAATATGAATCTAAGGCAAACGAGATTATACCTCACGGTAAACCTGAATATCTGATACCAATTGATGAGTACAGGCCCGATCTTCCGAGAGGTAGCCGGGTAAGTTCGATTTGTAGAGATCTCGACGTTGGCGATCCAGCTTCAAATCAGATACGATTCGAACCCTGCAACCATTACACTACTGCTCCATTGGTTATCAACCAAGCACAACTTGATTGACCTCGCCAAGAAGGCTTTTCCTGCAAGCGAATCGAAGAGCACAAGCAAGAAGGTAAAACACGCAATCTGAAATTGCAAATATAAATGACGCGGATATCAATAGAGGATTCAAGAACTCGGTTCCAAAGAACTAATCGACACAGTGGAGGAGATCAAGAACGGGGGCCCTAGATCACTGTAAAGGATTTGTCGCCACAGTTACAATGAACGATTCAGTTTCTCGATGAAAAACTAAACTCTAAACAAAACCCAATTGTGTAGCAGCGGCGGCGGCTATGTTTATAGTCTAAGACTCGACCTAGGGTTGGGGACGGCCAGGGGTTGGGCGCCCACAACTTGGGCTTAAGGCCCGACATGATACATGGCCAAGTTGGCCCAAATAGGTGATGCAGCACCTTGTCGTGGTCACACAGAATGATCCACGGACCTTCTGGAGCTGGTACCAGATCCAAAATGACAGCGTCGTCGTCCCCTTTCCAACGCATCAAGAACGGCCCGTTTCGATGTCGTATGAGGAAGTTATGACCGAAACAGTGACGACGTGTCTGCTGAATCCGAGGGCGACATGGCAGGTGAGTTGGGAACGAATTGGAACTTGGGGAAGACCATGGCGTCGGTGTGTCCAGCGTGGCGATGTCCTCATTGTCCTCCCCTTCTCGAATTGGAGTCGTCCTCGACTCCATCTCGGCGATGTCCTCATCATACTAGGATGTAGCTATAGCAAGTCGCTCACTCTCCACCTGTTACACAAGTTTTTACCAGTTCTTACCTTGCTCGATAGGAGGAGTCGTCTACCAACAAGTCTGCAGCAATGGATGAAGTGTATCGGTGCCGCAGCACAAGACCTGTCAAGCTGTAGAATATGTGGAGCTATAGATGGGCTGAAACAAGGAACGAACTAGCACCACGTTAGTTACAAAAAGCAAGCTGAATAATCATTCAACCGGCGGTACTGTGCTGGTCCTAGTCTAGACCGTGCTAGAGACGCGAGCCTGGACACAAAGGAGAGCACAACACACCACCAAAGTGAACGAAAAATCTCTAAGATCAGCCCCTTTCTCTTCTTTTCTTTTGCTTCTTTCTCTTTTTTTTCTTTCTTTTTTTTGAATATATATATTTTTTTTCAGGGGGCACTCAAAATTGATTATATGAACAAGAACACTCCCAAAGAGTAACTCAGCACACACACTTTTTTCGAAAGGGTAGGGTATTCCGATAAAAAAAGATACTCTCTCTCTCTCTCTAGAGTAAGCCACTCGTTTAGATATGAATACTTGCTGCGTGGTTAGTTTGATATTTGTAGCACAGGGTGAACTGATTCCTTGTCCGATTGGAACTTCTAATTCTACTCGGACTTGGCCAACACGAGGAATAAACCGATTCCTTGATCCGACTCACACTTGAAAACCTACTTGGATTCGGCCAACAGAGAGGAACAGCCATTCCTTGTCCGATTCAAACTTCAACCCTACTTGGATTCGGCCAACAGAGAGACTATATGATAGCGCGTGTTTTGTGATAGGAAAGTGACAAGACTCAAAACTCTAAGGAATAAACTAAGACCAGCAATCTGACACACCCACGATGCAAACCGAATACTCAACAAGCCCGAACTAGGTAGCACTAGCCATGGCTGCAAAGGTCTATAGGAGTGCAGGAAAACTATCTACTATTTTTTGGCTTTTCTGGACTATAGGAAAAATAAAACAGTGAAGGATTGGAAGTCTCTCACCGATAAACCTTGCTCTGATTACCAATTGATAAGAACCCGCTAGGTTTATGGATGATCTTTCGATGAGCGGCGTGAGACAACTTGATTTGGTGGATGGAGATGACGTCAGGCCCGACTACAAGCCTTCCAAGACTGCGCCTTAGCAACCGATACACCACCTCCAAAGGCCATCATGATCTTGTGGAGCGCGACAACCAGCCACTAGGGCTCCCATTCTGCAAGCAATCGAGAACTAGCAAGAACAACGAACAAGCACTGAATTTGCAAGATGAAATTAAAAGCCTCAAACTAAATCTTATTATAAGTGGGGTTTCCGAAGACAAGGAGACGGGCGGCTGGATCAGCACCGCGCGCCTACAAGCAAGTAGCAAAGGCTAAACTTGATCTAAACAAAATCCAAGTGTTCCTGGTGGCGGCTAAGGGGTATATGATGTGTGGAGGACGACCACAAGAGAGTTTGGGTCGTGCTCCAACCCTAGGACACGTCCCTACTGGACTCTAAATGATACAAGCCCATTGGGCTAACTTAAGGTGGCGCAGCACCCTGGACAGAATAGACCTCTCGGTGATTTTTGGACTATTGACGCCGCTTCTGAGCAGGTATGAGTACGAGGTCAGATCCGTATGAAAGTAGACTTTATTAGCTTTCTAACAAGTCCAGAATCACCCCAATCCGACTCCGTATGTAACCGTGGCGACCGTCGCAAGTTGGGGGTGTGCTGCAGTCCGAATCCAGGCCTACGCGAGTCCTTTTCCCTTTCGGTCTTCTCCTTGATTCCTAATCAAAACAAGAGTGCACGTGTCTCCAAGATCTAAACAGGATAGACAAGAGCTCAAGAAGGAACTCACTTGATGATTAACTTTTCGAGCACGAGCACGAGTAATAGGACCAGCAGGTGTCGGCGTGGACGGCGTGGATGTATGATCGGTGTTGATGTCCTCATCAAATTACAAGTGCTCTTCGTTACCTAGTGTTTGCACGACCCTCTTTAGATATCCCAAAATGCAAGGCCCAAGCAAAACTGTAAGGTGCGCACGCATATTCTTGATGTTTTTCCTTTGACTTTTAGATGAACAAGTTTCTTAATACATCATGTAACACCTCAGCCGGGAAAAACGGCTAAGATCCACTCTACACGTTGAATGAACCACGCCTACTAATTAACTCTCTTGCGCTTTCGTCCTCGCTTCGCGCAAAAAGTTCGAACCGAAGTTAATTAGCTTTCCCGGAGCTGAGTTTTTAAGTTGGTTTGGCCCCCTTCCAGGGTTTGGTGTGGGACTAAACTCGCGAAGCTACAGTGTTCACGTGCTACAGTGCAGCGACACTCCATGCTACAGTAGTTCATGACCAAGGTCCATTGGTAGGGTCTCGCATACACCCACCCTTAAAGACCGACGAGGACGTCCTCGTCGAGGGTCGAACCAACCTACCCAAACAGGACAAATATCCAGGATCGACTCTCTGGCTCACGTATATATTCCCAGCTCTCCGGCCCAAGTGCCATGCTCTCACAGGAGTCATGCGCAGCCTGTCCGAGCTCTCGAGCCATATATCCGTGAAACCGCGAAAGTCGGCTCTGATACCATTGTAACAACCTCAGCCCGGGAAAAACGGCTAAGATCCACTTTACACATTGAATGAACCACGCCTACTAATTAACTCTCTTGCGCTTTCGTCCTCGCTTCGCGCAAAAAATTCGAACCGAAGTTCATTAGTTTTCCCGGAGCTAAGTTTTTAAGTTGGTTGGGCCCCCTTCCAGGTTCTGACTGGGAGCTAAAACTCGCGCAACTACAGTGTCCGCATGCTACAGTAACCGGCGACACTCCATGCTACAGTAGTTCACGGCCCCAGGCCCATTAGTGGGGTCTCACACATCAAAAGGTATCTGAACTTTTTAGTTTTTTTTTTCTAAAAGGTTTTCTCGAATATTGTGTGAAAGTTTATGTGGATCATTTTTTGAAAGATATTTGATTCTTCTTTGGAAAACATACGAGAATATAACTTTTCTACGCTTTAGAAAGTTTTGATATATATTTTTTTTTGTAAAAGTAGCAAGAGGTATATGAGAAATTTTTAAAGGAAACAAAGACGGGTGAAACCATGACATTGTGAGTGAATCAGGTCGCTTACATTTGCAGGGATTAGCGAAATCACAAATGAGAGGAGCCAGAGGGAGAATCATGCACGTGGTACCATGTGCTCCCCAACCCGACTCAGCCTCGCTCCGGTGCCCCTCTAATTGGCCTCCACACCACGGTCAACCTCCCTCTGAGAAGACCTGAGCATTTTTTGAGCCGGGTTCGGACGGGCCACCAGCACATTTTTCAAAATAATAATAAATATTTTCAACCGAGTCGGAGCTCGGGCTAAGAAAAAAATCATGGGCAATAAAAACCTTGTCTAACCCTATCCACTAAGAGTCCAACCAACTTGAGGCAGACCAGATTTGCTCCTCTCGTGGTGTGCCCCTCTCCCGCGTGACAAAAAAATGCTAAACTGCTGGTGCTCGGACGTCCGATCGGATACCCATCTGTTGAACGGTACGTGGCCCATGCCAGTTCATTTCCCACGCGCGCCTGCACACCGCGCACGTGCCAGCACGCCCCCGCATGAGTCCGCGTCTCACGCGCCCATGCGGGCCCGCGTCGCCCGGCCGTCGCCTACGCCACGCACTCGCGCAAAGACCCCTCACGCCCGTTCCCCGCTTCCCACGCGTATCTCATGTGCAACATCCCGATCTACTTTTGAAACATCCAGATGCAACGCTTACAATATACGTCTGAAGGTAACTGAAACACTTGAAGCATGTGTCCGAAACACTTGCAAAACACACATGAACAACTCTTAAAACCATTGTTTTTGAGGCGTCGCCTAGACGTCGCCTAGGCGACAAGGCATGCCTAGGGTGCTGGGCGTCGGGGTCGCCACGGCATGCGTGCGTATGGCGTCCGCCATATGAGATTAGGCGTCGATTAGGCGTGGAAGGAAGGCGTCGGGCGAGCGCCTAGAGGCCTGTGGCGGATGCCAAAGCAGCAAGTTGAGAGGAAGACGGAATCGGACAGGGAATCGAGCGGACGCAATGAAAACTAGCGGGAATCGACCGCGTCGCGTCCGCGCTAGAAGGAAAAGAGCGGGAATCGACCGCATATATGCTGTTGCGCGGCAAACCTCCCGCTCGAGGGCTTTTACCATAGGTGCGGGCCGCTGCAGCTTCACGGAGAGAGGAGAGGAAAAGAGACAGCGGCGGCGGTGGCCCTACTTCTTGGCGGCAGAGGTGGAGGCAGAGGCTTGCCACTCCTTGCTCGAGTCCACCGGCCACGTGCACCTCCCGCGAGTCCGCCCCTGCATCTCCTCCTGGCTGCTCGAGTCCACCAGGGGTTCATCCGCACAGCACCTGCAGCTCCTGCCTGTTCGCACCTGCTCGCTCGCCTCCATCCGCCTCGTATGCTCCCTGCCTCCTCTCTGGTCTCCTCTGCAGCCCTGCTTCCCTCCTCTTCCTCTGTTTCTTTCTCTTCCTCCGCTTCCCTCCTCTTCCTTTGTTTCTTTCCCTCTCCTCTGTTTCTTTCCCTGCGGCACTAGTCATTAAGTTATATTATGTTATTAGAGACTAATTTATGGCTATTGAATGATGAGAGATTCAGATTTGCTATTTTGCTACTTTACGTTGTGCACTAGCACTCTGGTAGCATTATTTATTATGGTATTACAGCTAAGACTTGGCAATATTAAGGTATGATTTGCTTCTGAATTTTAGTGTCATTATATATTAGATGATCGTATGGCGTCGCCTAGGCGTCCGCCATAACGCCTAGGCGTTGTGAAGGGGGGTACGGCGTCGCGTGACGCCGCAGCGCCTCAAAACAATGCTTGAAACCATTGCAAACATACGCAATATCTAGATAAAACACTTGCAATATGTGTGCGAAACATATGCAACATCCAAAACACACTTGCAACATATTATGAAAACAGATGAACATTGAGGATAGACGCTGCACATACGTGTACAACCATTCCAACATATGCAACAAGCCGTACTACTTTTGCAACATACGATGAAACACTTGCAACATACCTCTAAACATCTAAAATATTGAAATGTAATGCTTGCAACATGCATCATACTCCAGTGCGTCCTCCCGCCGCCATAATGCATCAAGGCGCCGCAGCCGTAGCAGGAGGTGAGGCTAGAGGGCTTCTGCACCAAGGCCCGGCACTTCTTGCGCCAGCGGTGTCATCGGGCGTGAGCACGTGCGTGTAGGCCTCAAGTGTCCCAGCTCGCGTATGAGGAAGCTCCCCACACGTGGGCGTGGCGGTGCCCACGCTGTCAGGCTGGGCGGGCGCGGAGCATGAGCAACAGCGAAGGGAGGGCTGGTGGAGAGGAAGGATGGCGCCAGGGCAGGCGGTCGGACACGCCACAGTGTTGTCAATGGACCACGCCGGAATCCGCAACGATGCGGTCGAGTGGAGGTCGCGTTTGGGCGAGTGGATTTTTACAAACTTCTCGAGTGGAGTTGTTGAGGGCTAGACGCAGTGTGTCGCGGCCCACAACAACGGTAGCGTCCGGACGCCCGAAACCCCTAAGCAAAACATTTCTGAAAAAAATGAGATATGGAAGAAAAGAATGGAGTAATATGACTGATAAATGGGTCTAGAACGCCCAGACGTCCTAAGCAGAACATTTTTGAAAAAAATGGGATATGGAAGAAAAAAATCGAGTAATATGACTGATAAATGATCCTAGAAAAGTAGAGTCCCTATTTTGAATGTCGTTGCTAGATTTTTTTTATCGGTCGCAGTCCCTCCGTCCCTCTTATTCCTGAGAAGTCAATTAGTTTGAATTTTGATCCAAATTATTTAAAAAAAATACTACTAATATTTCTGATACAAAATTAGTATCATTAGATTAGTCATAGAATATATTTTTATACTAATATATTTAGAGATATAAATATTAATATTATTTACTATACAACTTAGCACCGGTACTTTCACTGACAGGTATCTCATGTATTCTTTTATGACGGAGTGAGTAGTTGCTAGAATCGAGTCCGGGAAACAGAGCCATCAGGAAGTAGCATTTGATTTCATCGACGGCGGAAAAAAACTTGGCTTGTATTTATTTTCTTAGGATTAAATTAAAGAAGCCCCATAACTAGAATCTCGTGATGTGTCACATCCCGACATCTTCAGAGAGACCGTGGAAGAGTGCCATGCAAGCTCATCGTGCTGGGGTTGCTCATCCAAGACATCCTGATTCCTGAACGAGTGCATGGACCCCTCCCCGCCGGCTTCCTCAAGGACTACAATGACGACCGCGGCTTCGACCACATGACGGCAAAGCGCTACTTCCCGGCGACGGAGAGGAGAACGTCGGCATCAGCGGGCACGAGGACGGCAACTGCATCACCTTCATCTTCCAAGACGGCGTCGGGGGCCTCGAGGTCCTCACCGACGGCCACTGGGTACCGGCGGAGCCCGCCTGCGGCAGCATCATCGTCAACATCGGCGATGTCATACAGGTGAAGCCGGCGAGCAGGATAAGCAGCTCCACGCAAATACGCAATGTGTCCGTAACAAAAATCTCCCTTTTTTTTCCCCCAAATGAAGGTGCTGAGCAACAACAAGCTGAAGAGCGTGACGCACCGGGTGGTGAGGAAACCTGCGCACAGGCACTCGTTCGCCTTCTTCGTCAACCTGCACGGCGACAATTGGGTCGAACCGCTGCCGGAGTTCACGGCTAAGATCGGCGAGGCGCCGCGATACAGGGGGTTCCTTTACAGGGAGTACCAGCAGCTGCGCGTGAGGAACAAGACCCTTCCGCCGGTTAGGCCCGAGGACGTCGTCAACATCACCCATATGCCATCTAGTTCAGTAACAAAGTATTTCAATGCGCAGAAATGCAGGAACAAGGCTCGTGTATTTACGAAAAAAATTGTATATCAATAAAAAAATAGCTCCTTATCCATCCAATAAACAGGCAGCATGGATCATCATATCCTAAAATCTTTAGACTGTCATATCACATCTAACTTGCCTTCAAATCAACACACCTTTATTGACGGAGTATAGTCCCAATTTCATCGATTTTGGGGTCGTTGATTATATTTGGTATTGTTCATGTTTTGTTTTTTTCTCTATCAGAAGTTTCTATGTTGAAACTTTCAGATGGAAACCGGTGTAAGTTGAGGCATATAGCCAAGCGGTGAGTTTGTGCTGCTCTTGGTGCTTCCTAGTGCACCACGCTGGTTCACCAAGTAGACATGTCATAAACAATGGTGGTCTCGCAGGTTCTCATAGATACTTGTAGAAGCACCAGTGTCTATATAGGCTGGACGTTTTTTTCCGAGGCTAATGTTTAGTGTTGTCTTTGTTGGGAGATGGAGCCCTTATGCCATTTGTCATGTGAAGTGCTAGGGGAGACTAAACAATAATACTCACTCCATCCTAAAAATTGTGTCGCTATCAAATTTTTTTATGTTTAACTAGATTTATAAAAAAAATATTAGTAATATTTTTAATCTCCAAATAAATTTATTAAAAAATATGTTCAATAATTCATTTATAATACTAATTATGTATTATAAATATTAATATTTTTTATATATGTTTAATTTCAGAAGAAGTGAGAAAAACACTTTTACGGGACTTAGGGAGTACTGGCATATGCACCTCACGTGGCATTTCTCCTTTCAATCGTGTGTGTCAGTGTGTGTGACCACTGCCCAGAGGCGACAGCCAATAGACATGGCGGCTAGCGGCGCGCTCCCCGTGGTTGACCTGGCGCCTTTCTTCACCGAGGACGGCAAGGGCGGCACCGCCGGCGCCACCGAGGCCGTGCGCCAGGCATGCCAGACGCATGGGTTCTTCCGCGCCGTCAACCACGGCGTGCCGGTCGACCTCATGGCACGCGCGCTGGAGCTGTCAGCCGCGTTCTTCGCGCTGCCGGACGAGGAGAAGGCCAAGGTCCGGGCGGCCCAGGGGTCCAAGGTGCCTGTCCCAGCAGGTTACGGACGGCAGCCGGCGCACGTGGCCGACAAGAACGAGTACCTGCTGGTTTTTTATCCCAAGCTCGGGCTCAACGCGTACCCCGATGAGCCTTCTGGATTCAGGTCAGTTCGAGCGCAGAATTCCCTACTTTTTTGAGTTATTGATCGAATTGAAGAACATCGGAGCCAGGACGGACTTCGAAATTTCTTATCGAGGGCCGAGGGGTCAGGGGGTCAAAGAGCAAGATCTAGATATAAGGGCTCTCCAATAGTGGTTGTGATCTTTTTGCATACAAAGTGCTAGTTGTGCATACTTTACCTTTTACATTTAATAAATTTTCAGTAGGGGTTTCATCCCCCCTGTTCTATAGAAAAATGCTAATTGTGGTTGTGGAGTTAATCAAACAGGCCCCTATGGCTGTGATCTTCTTTGCATACAAAGTGCTAATTGTGCATACTTTACTTTTTAATAAATTTTCAGCAGGGGTTTCACCCCTCCTGTTTTATAAAGAAATGTTAATTGTGGTTGTGGAGTTAAGCAAGCCCATTACCCATACGAAGATTAGGAAAAAAGAGGAATAAGAAGGGGAAAAAAAGGAGGGGAGGGGGGAGCACGCTAGCAGATAGCTCCATCCGTTGCAAATTATAGCACGTCCAATCAATTCTCAATTAGTGACGAAGAATTTCAAAAGGTTCGAGGGCCAAATGTTTCGTCAGACAACTAAGAAACACCTGGTATGATCTTTTTTGAAAAGGAGATTTTATTTCATCCCAAGATCAGTGCATCGATTTAATACATGGCCTTAGAACAACCTCTCAGTCTGTGCTAACTGATAGACGCACAAGTTAAGACTAAAAATATTTTAAGCATACTCTAATGGCATTCAATCATAAGACTAAATCGCCACCCATGTTCCTGGGTAAACACCTTATAGGATCTATTCCTTTCGTTCTAAATTATAAGTCACTTAACTTGTTTGGTACATAGATTTTGTTATGTATCTAGCAAAAATAATATAGCATGAAAGTCCAAGCGACTTAGAATTTAAAATGGATGGAGTAGAAAGAAACAACTGATGCACCACATCCTACATCTTCAGAGAGACAGTGGAGGAGTGCTACAGCAAGTTCACCGAGCTGGGGTTGCTCATCCAAAAGATCCTGAACGAGTGCATGGGGCTCCCGCCGGGCTTCCTCAAGGACTACAACGACGACCTCATGATAGTAAGGCGCTACTTGCCGGCGACGGAGGAGGAGAGCACCGGCTTCAGCGCGCACGAGGACGCCAGCTGCATCACCTTGATCTGCCAGGACAACGTCGGGGGCCTCGAGGTCCTCAAGGACGGACACTGGGTACCGGCGGAACCCGGCGGCGGCAGCATCATCGTCAACATCGGCGATGTCATAAAGGTGAAGCCGGAGCGAAGGATAAGCAATTCCACGCAAATACGCAGTTGAGCCGTAACAAAAATCTCCGCCCATCTCCCCCCAAATGTAGGTGCTGAGCAACCATAAGCTGAAGAGCGCGACACACCGGGTGGTGAGCAAAGCTGCACACAGGCACTCGTTGTCGTTCTTCTCCAACCCGCACGGCGATAGGTGGGTGGAACCGCTGCCGGAGTTCACGGCCAAGATCGGCGAGGCGCCGCGGTACAGGGGGTTCGTGTACAAGGAGTACCAGCGACTGCTCGTGAGGAACAAGAACCATCCGCCGGTCAGGCCCGAGGATGTCGTTAACATCACCCGCTATGCGATCTAGTTCAGTAACAAATTGGAGTTCGATGCGCAGAAATGCAGAAGCAAGGCTCTTGTATATATGGAAAAATTGGAGGTGTCTCTCCTCTATATACTACTCACTTCTGGTAACATTTTGTTCCTATATATGTAGTATATGAATTAAAGACCAGCCTACCGTTGTTTTTGGAGGAGTAAACTATTGGCCTATTGCTTTGGTGTGCGAGTCAAAAAAGATATAGATAAGCTTGAAACATCGAAAAGTACGTGTCTTGTTTTTCACCCAGGCGACCCGGGTTCAAATCCCGGCAATGGAAAGTTTTTTTTTTTTTTGCCTTTTCCCTTGTTTTTCTTTTTTTAGTCTTCTTCCTTGTTTTTCTTTTCAGAGGATGCCTCCACGTACTTGCTGAGAAAATTATATGCTAAAGTTATACTGTAACGGTGAATTGCCCAGAAACGTCGACAAATATGTCCCAGAGTTCCTTTGTTATGCTCCCTCAGTTTCAAACGAATGGAACGTTTGACCAAAGTTATAGGGATGTTTGTTTGGCCGACGAAGCCTGTCACGCCATGCAGTGGCGAAGGTATCAAGATGCCAGTGGGTGCAAATGCACCACCCAAAATTTATGAAAACGATGGATTTTTCTAAAATTTCACCATATATACACCTCCTATATACACACAAGGTAAGTACACCACCCTCTAATTTGCTCTACGTTCGCCACTGAGGTCATGTGTGGCGCCGCCGAAGCCTTTGCTTTTCTGGCCATGGCTCGCCACGCTGCAACGACAACGGCGCCGAACGTTAGGCGATAAACTTGGGCGCCACAAGTGTGGCGTGCTTTTCTGCTGGAAGTACTCCCCGTGGCAGCCACAGCTTTGACAAGAACCAAATAACAGCTGCAGTACCGATGGGCGATGGCCACCACAGTATGTGGCGTGGCGCGTCGGCAGCGAATCAAACACTAGCCTAGCTCTCCGTGGCAGTCGCATGTGTCGCGTGGCGCACATCGGCCGGCAACCTCCCTAGTGATTGGTGTTCAAATTTATGGCTCCAAATATTTATTATGAAAATAAGAATGCAACTTTGAATTATGTGCCAGTTAAAATGGTTCACGTCTGACCAAAGTTCCAGTGAGTGATGTTCACATTTATTGCTCTAAATCAATTTAGTATGAAAATACATTTCGTATTGCATTCTTTTTGGAACGGAGAGTATATATATATAAAAAGACATTGCTCCTAATTGAAAAGAGCAAGGGAGAAACTAAACAAAACCAAACGACGCTGCAATTTATGAGGACCTATCAAATTTGCCGCTTCAAGTAAGAAAACTATATGGTATAGCCACGTTGAGCACTCAACATACATTCATATATTCAGAGCAAACAAGAAATACTAAGGCGTTGGATTGTTGGACAAATATCCAATGCAACTTTCGCGGCTAGTTTGTACTCTGTAGCTTTATATGTTTATACTTTATAGACCTGGAAAATTAAGATACCGTGAAAGCAATTTTGTTGTACCATTTTTCACGTACCAATCTGATCGATTTGATAGCTGAAATACAAAACGTCTAACAACGCACAAACCAAGGCCACTTCCTTTTTCTCACGGCATGTGTATAATAAAAGGAGAACAAAATATACTAAGAATAGGTGTATAATAAAAGCAGAACAAAACTACTACGAATTGTCCTACAGCATGTCCACGGTCCACCTCTCCATGTACTACGTACATCTTATTGCTTTGGGGCCACAAGATCGACAACCGCTCAGTAAAATTCTCAGACAAAAAGGCCCATTAACTTTACAGTGTAATCTCATCTTTAGTTGTCATCCTCGATGCAAAATTCAAACATTTCCATCCACCACTCAAACTACTGCCAACTACATTACAATCTCTCTCAGCTGTGTAATGAGCCAAAGACGGTAAAATGCCACTAGATTTTCATGTGCAAGGAAGACCGACACATACGAAAGAAAAATGTAGCACAGAAAAATGGGAAACGAACCAATAGATGTAGGCTCCCGATGCCTTTTAAGACTTGAAGCTATCTCATTGATGTTGTTATGGTTCACGTAGAATAATTAGCCCCATTTGACAATAGCTGAACCCCAGGTAAGTCCAGCGCCGAAACCTGATGCCGCAATAATATCACCAGTCTTCACCTTGCCACTGCGAACAGCCTCATCCAATGCTAATGGGATGGATGCCGCACTGGTATTGCCGTAGTTAGCAAGATTTGAAATAACCTTGTCAGATGGGATATCTAATCGACTGGCAGCAGCATCAATAATCCGCTGATTAGCCTGTAACACAGAAGATCATTTAGAACAGCAATGATTCAGGTCAAGTACATTTTTAGTTAGGATACTCACTTGATGTAACAACAACCAGTCAATACTGGAGGCGGGCAAACCAGCTTCTTGGAGTGCCTTCTCAATGGACTGTGGCACGCATCGGACAGCAAAGCGAAAAACTTCCTTTCCGTTCATTTGAATGCATGAGTAGGTTGCCTTCTTTGGTGGAAATCCAGGAACACCATTGGTATTGGACAAGATTGACTCGTCATTTGCCGTTACGGCATTTAGGTGCCTACATGTAAATAAAGAGAAACTATGTAAGCCAACATATATTTAGAATGAATTCTCAGTATCTCACAACATTCTCGAAAAGGAAGTCGCACTTTTGTCCATTGCCATCACTTTGAACACAAAAACCTAGCAAGCCATCTTCATCAGCGCTGCATGCCTGCAAAATTCTAAATTAAGAAGTTGGACAGGAGAATTTGGATAAAGATCTCGTAATTAACAGTGTCACATCACCCAGCATAGCTTCTCATGTTTCTTACTGAACAAAGTTCCAACCATACTTCATTCAGATTTAGCCATGGAACATTAACTAACCTACTGGGATGGGGAGAAATATAAATATTTACACGGGAAATAAGCTATACCTGTACCAACACAGCACCAGCAGCATCACCAAAAAGGATGCATGTACCTCTGTCTGTCCAATCCACGTATTTTGAAAGAGCATCAGCACCAACCACTAGGACATTCTGAAGACCTCCACCTACAACAGTATGAATATATTACTCAAGTGGCATATTAATTTTGAGGGAGCAATTCCACATCAACCACATAAATTTTTAATAATTGAATTACCTTTGATAAAACGAGTAGCTGTGATTAAGCCAACTATAAACCCACTGCAAGCAGCTGTAATATCAAATCCAAAAGCATTTGTGCACCCCACTTCTGCCAGCACCTATTAGTTAAGGATCAATTGGAACTTTTAATAAAACACCAAAACAGCATGCTCATAGTAAGGCCCCGTTTGGTAGAGCTCCCAGAGCTGATTCTCTGCTGAATCCAGCAGGAGCTCTACCAAACAATTTTTCAGAGAGAAGTGATTTTCTGCTTATTCCGTGAAGTGATTCTCTGAAATGAACTAGGAGGCCGAGAGTTGAAAAAAGTAGCTTCTCCTGATTCTGTGAAGTGACTCTCCATTATGATTTCAAGAGTTTATGCTAAAGAATCAAAGAGAATCACTTTCAACCACAGAATCACTTCTCTCTGAGAATCAGAATCAGATGGAGCTCTACCAAACATGCCCTAATCAACAGAAAACAAGACTAAAGAACAGTTATATCGATATCAATTTCCTTAAAAGTGCAACAAGAAAATTGTACCCTTTCAAACTAGGCCCAGCTTATGGTACATACAGTAAAAGTGTAAAGTAGACAATGAATCTCAGGCAAAAAATGGTGCCCGCTGAAAGTATAAATGGGCAGTACCTTTCAAAATGCTAGCAGGAAATATATAAAAGCAGTGCAGGACCATTGTCCATGTTTAATAATGTGCATAGATTGACATTAGCACTTTACATTTCAGAATACCAACTCTAAATTTCAAAGATTAAGCAAAAAAAAATTCAGAGCCAAGTTTCAATGCACTAAGATAGAGCCATATGAGGCTTCTCATGTATTGAAACAAAATTCTAACTTTCAAAGGCTAATATATTAGTGCAAAATGGCATAATAACGCTTAAATAAATTTTACAAGATACCTGAGCGGCACCTCCAAACAGATCATCTGGAGTAGATGTACAAAGGAGAACAAGGTCAACGTCTTCAGCTTTTACTTCAGCCATCTCAAGTGCCCTTTGAGCTGCTTGTATTGAGAGCCCCCGCAATGTTTCATCTCCTGTCGCATTTGGAAAGTAGAAGGGAAAAATGAGGAAAAGAAGCAAAACTAAGAACCTATTGCAACTGAAATTGTTGTGACAACAAAATATGCTTTCTAACTGACACGCAAACACCAGCATTAAATGTTATGACCCACATATATAGTAAATTAGTAATTACAAACAAGCTTCCAGCAAAACATTTTTCTGTTCAGATCTATCCAACAGAGGTAGACAGAAATCAATTTTTAGGTTAATATTTTCCATAGTCCTTGGGAAAGTGCCAAGAGATACTATAGTTTGGTACCTAAGTACCAATTTAAGTACCTCATGTTATGATCAATGCACCAGTGGTACCACTCCAAGAATAGAGAATTCTTCTAGCAGTTGTCCTAAACCAAACTGGTAACTACACAAATCAGTAGTCAAACTATAAAAGAAGATACAATGTTTATTTGTAAGGTTTTACGATAATAAGGCATAGATTCTTAATATCATTGTACTTTACTTTGTAATCGCATTGTTTTTGTTTATAATAGTTTTAACATTATTTTATCATATATCAGAATTTCCATATGATATTGTTTTGACAGAAAAATCAAAATTATTCATGTAAAAAACTACTAAAATAAAAACTGATGCGCCAAACGGTTTGTGCACATCCCCTACGGTTACCAGTCAACCAAAAAGTGAATAACAACAAACAAAAGCAGTATAAATTTAATCTCAGGGACACAAGTGTCCCTAATTTGTTGAAAGAATAAAAAAAACATAATTACCTAAAAGAACTCGTCTGTTACGAATCCCAGTTCGAGCCGCAATCCATTCATCTGACGTTTCAACTATTTTCGAAAGGTCGTCATTTGAAACACTAAGTGTTGGGATGGCTGATCCACATCCGACAAGCTTTGAACCCATACCAACCACCCTGTAATATCATCCAGCAGAGGTCATTACACTGGTGGATATTGTAGGCTCCATGATTAAAAAAGAGGCACAGATAAATGAATTTATCCTAGCAATACAGTTGGGTCAGCACAAGTATTGTATACAATGGCGGCTACAAAAATGAAACATTCACCATCACATTTAATAGCAAGTGGAGCACAGGCAGATCCCAGACAATTAATCAGAGAAACCACGACCCACCGTCGACTTTACTCTATACATAAGGGTGGCCTATTCCAGTGAGTAGAGAGACACAGTAACACTATCAACTTGAGGCGTCTACACTACAGCACACAAAGGATGGAGCATACGGAACAGTTATGACATCCTGACTACATGGAACTACTGGATTTATATCATAAGATGCGCATATAACCCACAGTGCAGAAAAGCAAGTCTCAGAGCTACCTCATGCGGTTGGACCGAACCTTATAGCAAAATAAACTGGCAAAACCAAAATAGGTGTGTCGTGAATATCACGCCATTTCCCACAAAAACAGAGAAAGCAAATCCCTCTTTTCGCGCAATAACGGTTGTATTGCAACGCACCCAGTATATACGAATAGCACGAACACCACACCATTTTGTACGAGAGCAGACTAGAGGCATCCAATCCCACCTTCCACAGAAACAATCACATCTCACCCGCCCAATCATTGTGCGAATGAGGTTCACAGGTGGACAGAGACACCGGCGTTACCTGGGAAGGCGGGGCTTGGAGGCCGCTGCGGACATCACGCCATCGTCGGCGGTGGACGCGCAGCACCGGAGCTGGCGCGGTGGCAGCGCCACGGGCAGCGCCAATCGGAGGAAGGCGGGGCGGAGGCCACCCCGCGTGCGCGCCGGGCAGGGTGCGGCCACCCGCGGCAGCGCGAGGCCGGAGGCGGCGACCATGGCCCGGGCAGCCGGAGATCTCGCGGCGGAGAGAGCGAGACGGAGATTCGGGCACCGGAGGGAGGGAGTCACAGTCACCTGGGGGCGGGAGGAGGTGGGGGAAGGGGAAGTGGTGGCGGCGAGCGGGGCATGCGAGGGAGGAGGGGGGAGAAATAGAGGCCGCGGCGGTGGGAACGGTGGGCGGCGGTGATGGTTGCGAGGGTGGGAGGGAGTGGGCGAGCTTCGAAAGCTCCGCCCCCAGGCGTGAGGTTTTTTAAGGAGAGGGCGATGTGGCTGATGCCCTTCCCCGGCGCACACCAATCTATGGGTGCCTGGGTGGAGCAACCCAAGCTGCTCGCCTTCAACGGACGTGCGTGCCTGTTCGCTTGCGGTTTATGACTGTGTTTCACTGGATTTATTAATATATCAATTATTAATAAATAATCCTTCTCTTTCAAAATTAGTGTCATTTTGGGTTTCGTGCTGGTCAAATATATTCTTAACTTCGACTAGATTCATAAAAAACAGTAATATTTGTATCTTCAAATAAATTTATTACAAAAATATATTAACAATTAATCTAATGATATTTATTATGCGGCATAAACATAATGATTTCTTATATATATGGTCAAAGTTAAAAATATTTAACTTCCCGAAATATGAGAATAATACTTATTTTGGAACAAATGAAGTAATAGTAGTAGTAGTAGTAACAACAACAACAACGATATAATACAATGTATCTATATTCCGTCAATGCGTGCTGAGGGTAAACAAAAAATCGCTAAACAAATACATATAATTGACACGGTGCTAGCAGTGATGATGTCAAGATAAAAAAGAATTCCACTTGTAATATACTATCACTTGTGCGATATAAGGTAGTTAGCAAACACTCATTTTGTACGTAGTATATTGATATAGCACAAAGTTGTTTTAACAGAAAATATACAATATAAATCAACTTGTATGTTTATACGAGCATGAGTACATGTAATACTACAAATATTTCATTTAGATCGACATTTCGTATTTGATGGTTTGGGTAAATAGTGTGCATATATACGTAACTATAATACACTCAGTCTAGTATGTATTATTATATGGGTATAGCACAAAATCATTTTAACAAGAAACGTATGTAATGTCAATCAACTCCATAATTTGATACGAAAAGAAGCAATAGCACATACAATATATGTGATAAATAAAAAAAAAATCATTGAGACAGGAATTTCGTATTTGATGGTTTAGGTAGGTAGCTCCATGTGCACCCCTAATTGTCCATGTGGTATTCGGTTTGACTGAAATGTGAGGATCAGAAGTCATGATAGTTGATAGTGACCCGTAAAACTGTAGCTAATAACATATAAAAAAAAGAAAAACACACTAGTTACTTCATCATCACTTAATGGCCGATGACATCTAACTAGGAGGAGCCAGGGGCTACAATTGTTAATGTGATCTTTAGCAAACTCGTTAATAGTACTTCTAGATGAACTAATTCAATCGCCAACAAAACAAGTTTATTTAAATTTTAAGAGGGATGGGATTTCCACGTGATTGTGAGTACTCTTAGCTGACTAGAAGCAATTCGCTTTTATCATGGTATCTATATATGATTTCTTTGGAATTGTTACAACCACTGCTACACAAAATCTTTTGCATAGCGTTTCCAAAATGTCCTCGGAGGCGGGCGGCCTGGTTGCCCGCCTCGGTTATTCGAGGTAGGGTAGCCGGGCCAGCAACCGTCTCGGTTAATACGTTAACCGGGGTGGGCATTATAACATAACCGCCTCGGTTAATATATTAACCGAGGCAGACATTGTAACATAAACCGCCTCGGTAAATCATTAACCGAGGCAGACATTATAACATAACCGCATCGGTAAATCATTAACCGAGGCGGGCACTGTAAAATAACCGTCTCGGTAAATCAGGTCCAGCCCGCTAGCCCAAGAGGCCCAATTCCGAACACACACACACACACACACACACACACACACACACACACACACACACACACACACACACACACACACACACACATATATATATATACCGGACTAGGGTTTTCAGCCTCAGCTCCTCACTCCCTACTCAGTCGCACTCCTCTCTCCCTTCGGTCTCCTCCCCAGTCCGACACGTACTCCACGCGAAGTCCCCCGACGCGCCCCCTCCCCTCTCCTCCCGACGTGCCCCCTCCCCAACCCTCCCTCTCTCCTCCACTCTCCCCCACGATGGCTCCCCGCAGCGGCGCGTGGTTGCCGTGAGCACGGGCCTGGCTCCCGGCGGTGGCTCTTCCCGGATCTAGCGTCGGGCAGGGCGCAAGGCGGCTCAGCCCCTCCTGGCAGTATGGAGCAGCAGCAGCGGGTGGTGTCACAGATCCACCCTCCTCCCCTACCTCCATGGCTCCATCGGTGGGTGGCGTCGCGGATCTGGCAGGATGGAGCCACCATGGCATGGATCCGGTGGAGAGGTGGCCTCCGGCGGGACAGAGCCACCACGGCGCGGATCCGGAGGAGAGGTGGTCTTCGGCAGTGGATTCGGCGGGATGGAGCCACCACTGCGTGGATCCAGCACTCTCTTCTCTCCCTCACTTCTCTCAGTGGTGGTGGTGGAGGGCCGGCTCCCCAGGCATCGCTCCTAAGGCCGGCGGCGGTGGGCTGCGCGGTGGCGCACTAGGCCGGCAGCGGCGTGCCTCACCCTCTTCTCTCCCTCACTTCTCTCAGTGGTAGTGATGGAGGACGAGATCTGATGGCTAGAGGTCGGATCCGCGCCCATGGTGGCCGGATCTGGCGAGCAACGTGCGGATCCGGCAAGCTAGCGACCTCCTCCAACGAAGGCGGTGCAGATCCAACGAGCGGCGGTGCGGCGCGTGGATGGGCTGGGTAGGCTCGTGGGTGGGCTCACTGGGCTTATCCACGGGCTTTTCTTTTTTGTTTTTTTATTTGATTAACAGAGGCAGGCATTTGTGTAACACTCTCGGTGTTACGTTATACAGTTTTTGCTAAAAACCCTGCATGAGCATCAACTTGTGTGTAAATGCATGTAATATAGAGTATAAATTAATATTCGGAGCTTGAAACGTTCAGTTGAAACATGAAACACAGTAAAGTTTGTAGTATGAACTTCGTAGGCGACGATGAAATGTGTACGGTCGAGGACGAGGTTCCCTAGCTAATACATCAAGAAGCTCAGATGGGCAGTGAGATCAATGCCTCGTGCATGCTCTGTTGTTCCCTATCGCGTGGGCGCGCCTGGTTTGCGTTGACGTCCACGACAGCGCCAAGCCAAGCCACGCCTAATTTCCCCTATTTCCCAGTCGCCTTGCCGCCGGGACTGTTTCCTCCGATTTCACCGTAGTGAAGCCATCGCAGTGAAATTAACTCTGCCCTCGACTCTGTCGTGTGTTCAGCCACCCAACCGACCCCACCTGGTAGCAAATTTTGCCTTGCCGTGCTCCAATTAGGAGCTGCCGCTCTGCCGGGTCCTTAAGACCGGGTTGGCATGCGTCGTCGGCAAGCCACTTTGCTAGAGCATCTCGGAGCAATTCCTTGCACCAACGGCCTAGTCTCCACCCGCTAAGCACACTATGCACCTCGCCTGAAGCACTACCACAACTCAGCTTTCCCTGACGTGGCCGTGCCATTGTCATGCGCTGTCGCACCGCCCGTGAGCACGCGGCCAGCTCGGCTTGGGCCATCTCCAAATGAATCTTCACCTCAAGGAGTTCCATGGTGAGTCACTGGAGCTCACTAGCTATCCCTTTTGCCCTAACTTTGCTGACATTCACCGAAACGCCATCGCCGTGACTACAGGGTCTCCGCCACTATGGTCAGGCCGTGCTGCTACGCCCCGGCTCATGCTTCCTTCATTCGGCGCTTCGTGTTCACTCCTAGGTAAGGGTCGGCTTGGTAGTTAGGGAGGAGAAGGTCTATTGTGGCCGGCGTATGCCGTCAGTGCCAGCACCGCCGCGCTGGAGCGCGCGCGCGGGTGTCGGGGTGTAGCTGTTGTGAAGGTAGGATTTTTTGAGGGCGTAGCCATAAAATAGTAGACTAGCGGAATAGTGCCTTAGTGCTCATGGGGAATACAACGTAGTTCAAGGGTGTTTTTGCTTATTGCCCGATGCACGCGGGTCCTTCCCTCCGTGGGCTGTCGTCTGGCTGGGCCGCGCCCTCGCATGGGCCGCGCTGCACGTGCGCGCATCGCGCTGTTTTGGGCCGAGTTGAGGCGCATGGGCCACGCGATTGAATTGCGTTTTCCAATTTCCAGTAAAATAGCAAGTGTTTATTCAATAAAATTTTTAGGTGAATTTGGATAAATTGTAGTAAATTATGTAGTTGTCCAAAAATAGTGGAACCAATTTTGTTAGATTCACAAAATTACCATCTACTTGTTAGTATAATTAGATTACAGTTAGATGTGATGATGGTAGGGTCATAAATTTAAACTAAAGAGCTTATTATTATGTAGATTAATATTTGTAGGAATATTTATGGAAAATTGGTGATAGCTATAGATATAAAAATTTTATAGTAGGTTCACTAGGTTAGTAGATACTTGCTGTAAATTTTGTAGCCCTAGAGTAGGTTGATAAGTAGAGTAGCTATTATCCTTGCTTTATCGTATATAGTGTAAATCAGCATTAGGAGTAAGGATAGTTGCAGTTGCTATAATAATGAATGTCATACTTCACACTGTTATTGGTAACGATAGATAACTTAGTATCATGGTCGGTAGCAATAGCTTAGTAGTAAGTAGATGTACTTTTGTTTTAAGAGTTGCTGTTGCTATATTACTAAGCATTGTATTATCATTTCATGCATGTAGATCACGAGCTGATAGAATTCATGTCCGTCGATGAACAGGAGTACGACGAGGTTATTGAGGAGTACGAGGAGGATATCCTCATATAGGAGGGAGCCCCGAAGCCATTTGGTGCTGACCTTACTGACCCGTCGCCTGCCCAAGGTAAGCCCCGGTGCATAACCCTTTTTTTTATGATCACTGAATATATATATGATGTGCATTTAAGTTACAGGCATTTTATAGAAACCACATGTATAAATATATCTACCCATGAGTCCTACTAGTATAGGTCGAGTAGATGCTATGCTTAGGATATCGGTAGCGTGAGTAACCCGTCGTTACTCGTAAATAGGTGATAAATATGATCACTCATGATAAAATGGTGGAAAGAAAAATGGTGACCGGACGACGATATGGTTTGGGTACTGATGGGTGTAAGGGGTTGTGTCCTGCGGCCAACGGGGCATATCTCGGTTACACTTTTTTCCTGTATGTGTCAATTAAGGACCGGTCGTTGCATAAGACATCATGGGCAAGTCACAGAGTTATTGTCCCGAGCGCATACTTGGGTATGGGCGTAGGGAAGACTTGTTGCTCCCTTGTCATAGATCCGGCTCTTTTCGGACCGACTGATGGAAGGTGGGGATGGTGGAGGTCCTTGCACTGCACTGAGTTCGGGACTCAGGAGTGGGGGCTTGGAGTCCAAGTTTAGACGAGGACCTAGACACCTAGGACAGGAGGTCAATGGGTTAGTCCTACTTGTGCCTGGGGTGCAAGCGGAGCGTGTGTTTTCAGGGCACCTAGCTGGCCACATTGATTTGCGAATCGTGGGACGATCCGATATGGCTTGTTTCGTGTCTAGCACCGTAGTAAGAACTGAAAGATGAAAGGTGATAAAATGGAATTGATTGCTCAAACTCTTGCTTGAAAGTAGAACAAGTGCTTATATAGACTGGATAAATAATAACTTAATACGGCTGATAATAATAATATAAATAAGGACTCACTATTAGTATTGCTTTCTGCTAAAAGAAAACCAGCAAACCATAAATCTTATCATGTTCCTTGAAGTTAGGAAATTATTCCCACTAGTCGGATAAGTCTTGCGAGTACATTGTGTACTCAGGATTTATTTACCCCTGTTGCAAGTGATATATGAGAAATACTCTTGTGATGTAGACTAGGCCCGATCTTTCGATAGGTATGATAGCATCGATTGGTGGATACTCGACATTCATGATCTAGGCTTCGAACCAAGATTGATTCGAACCCCCACAACCGTTACACCACTGCTCTGTTGGTTATCAACCACGCGAACGCGATTGACCTCGCCAAGAAGGCTTTCCTGTAAGCGAATCGAGAACACAAGCAAGAACAGGATGAACGCAATCTGAAATTGCAAATAAATATGAGGCTTATGAAAAATAGAAGGAGTTCAAGTCTTTATTCGAAAGGACTAATCACCATAGACAAACAAGATTAAGAACTAGGGCTCTGGTTCACAGCAAGCGGCCTTGGCGACGATAGTTGCAGCAAAACGACGCCTGTTTCATGAGGAAATCAAGAACTAAACAAAACCCAAACCCTAAGGAGAGCGACGATTGGTATTTATAGAGTCTTGGACGTCTCCCCTGGACGCGCCCTGTAATGGGCCCAAACACGATACACGGTCCAACGGACCAAAAGACGGTGTCGCAGCATCCTGATAGATTCTGGATGCTGACTTGTTTCAACGATTCTCATTGATTCCGAAGGGCTTTTGACGTGAAACCAATTAAGTTGGCTTCCTTATCCAATTAGCTTTCCATCCATATGTGGATCATCGAAAACGGAGTCCGGATGCGTCCTGGGTGACTAATTTAAGGCAGATTGGTCCTGGAACCCGAGTTGGGCTCCAACTTCAGTTGGACTGGGCCTCCACCATGAGAAAGATGAATTGGACGCCCATGCTGGTTCTCCTCCTCTCCTTAGCTTGTATGTGATGAAGAAGTGATGTCCTCATCACCTTGTGTGGAGGATTTTTCTGGTGGGCTCAGACGGATCCTCGTTCTTATCGCTAGATGTTTACTTTAAATTTCGTTGTTTATCATTCCGCACTCTGATATTTGGTATTGTAATAAGGTACTTTTAAGAAACCCTGATGTATGAAATGGACCTGTATTGTAACTCATTCTCATTATTGGATCCTTGAAAAAAATCGTAAAACCTCTAGTCTCCATTAGCTAGAAAAGTAAAATCTACATGTATTTTTTCCATGAACAATGAAGAAAACTCCCCCTAAATCCTCGAATTTGAGAAAAATATACACAAATGGGATTATGGGAATAATCTATGTGCATGAAAACATCAATTTCCGTGTCTCACAAAGAGTGTCATTCTCACTTTTTGGAAAGTCAAACATATTAATGAGTTTGCCAAAATTAGTGTAATTAAATTAACTGTTGAATATTTTGTAACAAACTATTTTGAGATATAAATATTGCTAATATTTTTCTATAAATTTAGTCTAACTTAAGAAAGTTTGAATAATATAAAACCCTATGCGACACTCTTTTTGGATGAAGGCAGTATGTTGAAATTTCAAAATAATGTTAAACTATGATGGGCCATTGTTACATGGAGTTCATATATTAGTCCAAAGAAAATAATTCATTTTGGTAGAAAGATGTAACGAGGTTCATACGTGTATGGGTGTGAGACATACACCGATTCTGATCCACCCACTTTTTTTTCTATTCTTCTATTTGAAACTTGCTACAAGCCATTTTTATGCATGGGGCATAAGAGTGGACACTCTTATGTCCTATTCAAAGGAAGTAAATAACAACACTTCAGACATACTTCCTCCGTTCCAAATTATAAGACGTTTTGGCTTTTTTACATATATTATTTTTGTTACACACTTACATATACACCATGTCTAGATACATAGTAAAAGAATGCATCTAAAAACGTCTTATAATTTAAAACAGATTAAGTATTAATTCTCTATTTTTGGGTAGTAGTGGGGAGATCGATTAAAGTGGATACATTGTCAATGCTATGAAATAGCTTTCTCTTCTATTTATCCACCTTATCCCTAGAAATGGTTGGAAAATCAAATGTGCCCCATGACCCAATATTTTGTGACTGTTCTTAAATGAAAGCTTCAAAAGTGGCTCCAATGTACTAGTAGCATTTATCCGATCCGAGGGGTGAGAGAAAAGTTATCACGGTCGACGTGTGTCTACGAAAAGTGATTTGTCTTTAGACTCGACCAACAAGAGTTGGCCATATGATCTCATCTTCAAGAGAGTCCAAGCAAACGTTCATGAAAGCAAGATGAGCTTCAAGAATCGTTACTCTAGAGTGAATCCCAGACTATCCCTTAACTCATGATTCAAAATCCATTGTAATTTGTGGATTGATGCTTATTTTCTTTTATTCTTTTTTTTTTCTTAACTAGTTTGTATTTGAGTTTTAAACTTTGAATTTCTCTTAATAAATACTATAGAGGCCAAGGTCCCTCCATATTCTTAGAAAAAAAACATGAGTTGACCGGAGCATCATAGACGAGGAGGCCCTGACCAAGATTTCTCTTCAGTATATATCGGTCCCACAAATCAATGTTCACACCAGATGTTGCACTATATTTCGTGTTCATGTTTGCTGAGCACTAGAGTTGTCGGAGCACTAATCACACAATAAATACTTGCTGAGGAATACTCATTTGGACTACTAGTAAGTAGGGATATAACGCGAATGAGCCGTAGGTTCGATGTATGGCCGGGTTCGAACATTGTTCGAGACAGGTTTCCTTCATCTTCTTTGTAGCTTTAAGTCATAGCTCAAGCGTAGATGCTTCACAAATCACAATGGTTAAGGCATTATGCCGGTTACACTTAACATGCGATGATCTTCAATACCTCTCAACCATGTGTCTTTAGGTATAGGTATATGCCTAACTTACGCACATGTATGCGTACATGTGTTTGGTGAGTGGTGTGAGGTGTGAATTTGTGCTTAAGTTTATATGCTATAGCTTTTACTTAAAGCATTGATGCATAAAGAAAAGCATGGATATAATTATGTTCTATAGAATGTATGAATTAAGTGGAGTAACACAGTGATCAGTGATCCATTCTCTTCTTCGACTGTGCGTCTGTGCACCGATGTATGCTACGTACTGTTTACTGTTTTGTTGTTGACATACCGTGTACACCTTGACATTTCCAGAGAATTTGATCTTTCGAAAAACTACTCAAACGATTCAGGAGATTGAGACTACTTGTATGATCCGACGGCGTCCCAGCATTTTTAGTTCCACGTGTCTCCAATCCACCTGTCTTGCTCTCCCACCCCAATCCTCACCTTCCCCTTTCCCACTCCTCATCAGTCATCCCCAAAACCCGCGCACACCAGCGACGGCCGGAGAACCTCCCCGCCGGCCGCCGACATGCTGCCGCCTCTCCAGGCCCACCGCCTCCTCATCTCCCACCGTCGCCTCCCCACTCCCGCTCGGCGCCGGTTCACTGCCGTGTCTTCCCTCCAATCCGCTCCCGCCACAACCTTGGCCCCGGGCCCCGCCACATCTTCCATTCTCTCCATCCGCGAGTCGCTCCTCTCCGGCGAGAGGACCGCGGCGGACATCACCTCCGAGTACCTCTCCCGCCTCCGCCGTACGGAGCCGAGCTTGCGCAGCTTCATCCACGTCGCGGACGCCGCCGCCGAGCGGGAGGCGGAGGAACTCGACCGGAGGATTGCCTCCGGGGAGAAGGATGCGGTGGGGCCGCTCGCTGGAGTGCCGGTGGGAGTGAAGGACAACCTCTGCACCGCCAACATGCCCTCCACGGGCGGGTCGCGGATACTGGACGGGTACCGGCCGGCGTACGACGCCACGGTCGTGCGGCGGCTGCGGGAGGCCGGCGCTATTGTGGTGGGGAAGACGAACCTCGACGAATTCGGAATGGGGAGCACCACCGAGGGCTCCGCGTTTCAGGTTGGCGGACCAGATCCTCATATCTTTTAGACGGAGTCTGCTGAACCTGAAGTTTGAGCATTGCCGATTGTGTTCACTCAGGTTGAAATATCACGTTAGTGCTAAACCTCACAAGCATGGTAAAGTTTTGTTTACACTTGTCCGTAGCAGCCAATGAAACAAAAATGTGGAGACATTGAATTGAAACAAAAATGTGGAGACATTGTTTGTGAGGTTGCAGATTCTGTTCATGATCAGACCAGGTATCGTTTCAGGATCGTTAATGCCATCTTAATTCATGTAGGTGGCTAGTTGCATGTCACTATTGATGTTGAAATGTGGGGACTTCTTTTGGAGATGAACTGCAGTGCACCTGCAATCTTTGCCATCTCAACATATAGAATATTCATGTGCTAAAAATGTAGACATGGGGTGATGTGATTATGACAGATATTGTTGGTGATATGCAGGTGACAACAAACCCGTGGGATAATTCACGTGTGCCTGGAGGATCCTCTGGTGGTTCCGCTTCTGCGGTATCTGCTAGGCAATGCGTAGTGTCACTAGGAAGTGACACAGGTGGAAGTGTGAGACAACCAGCATCGTTTTGCGGTGTAGTGGGGTTGAAGCCAACTTATGGTCGGGTTTCTCGTTTTGGTCTCATGGCCTATGCTTCATCGCTGGATGTTGTGGGATGCTTTGGTTCATCAGTTTTTGACACTGCAACCATCTTATCTGTTGTTGCTGGCCATGACAAGATGGACTCAACCAGCAGTTCGCAGGTAAAGAAACCGAGGCTTCACCTTAAAAGTACATTTGTCTTTTGTCTCCCATTTCAACCAGTAATCTGTTTATTATCTGGTTGGGTTATAACCTTGGCTGGTACAGTTACAAGTTGAACCACATGTTTATTGCTATTGTTGGCAAACATGTCTATGACCTCACATGTATTGTTTGTTTTGTTGGGCTTCACAGATTAGTTGTAGGCTTGGACATCAGATTTCATTTCCATGTGATCATGTCATGTTTTGAGTTGGTTGTTAGTAATTGTATTAATATGGTTTCATTGGGATGACTTTTGCACTTTATTCTATCTAACTGTTTTTTATTAGTAGTAAAGGCAGCACATGGGTTGTCTTCTTATGGTTGGAAAACAAATCATAGTATAACATTAAAAGATGACTAAAAACAGATGTCAGAAGGATTATACTAGTCTGTCCCATACTCCCATTCTCGTATATAGTGCTAATTTAATCCATTTGTATCATTAAAATTATGTGGCAGTCTTGTATATTCTTTAACAACCCTTAACTTGATTTCTGTCCTTCTTCCGTTCTACTCCTCTGCAACTGGATCATGATCCATTAGTGATCTGGGGCATGCAGGAAGGCAGAACATTGAAGTTTGGTTCATTGTACTTGATCTCTTCTATCACCTTTTCAGGTTGTTCCAGACTATGCATCGGAGTTGGTCTCCCTAGATTTACTAGAATCAAAACCATTAGCTGGTGTGAGAATTGGGATTATACAAGAAACTCTTGGAGAAGGTGTTGCCAATGGAGTCATATCATCAATCAAGGGTGCTGCTTCACACCTGGAGCAGTTGGGATCTCTGGTGGAAGAGGTTTGTTACTTTCCACTATCCCAAATAAATAGTAAAAAAACATGTCTTTTCAACAGGATTCATGAAAGAAATGTTAACTGAACTTCCGTCTTCTTTTATATTTCAGGTTTCACTGCCTTCATTTTCTCTTGGCTTACCAGCATATTACATACTAGCCTCATCTGAAGCATCTTCTAATCTATCACGCTATGATGGTATCAGGTGATCTTGCATTCTTTCTGTAGCTAAACCTTATTCTTTCCCCTGTATTTTCAATGTATCATAGGATTTACAATGTGGAGTACTGTTTTCAGGTATGGAAGACAGGTTTCAGCTGATGACTTGAATGAGCTTTATGGAGAGTCCCGGGCTAATGGTTTGGGTCATGAGGTACAATATTCTCAGTTACCAATATATCATACCATACTCCACTATACTCATCAGTTGTCTTTTCAATATTTACTCATGATGTCTTTAGATGTAGTCATGTAGCTTAGCAAAGTGATCAATCTGATTAGGAGCTGTCACATTGTGTAGTACTATGCATCTGTCCCATGTCATCTCAGCTTAGGGTTTAGTCATGCTCTCCGTAGATTTTGACTGACTTCTTTTGCTTTTTTATATTTTTATGATATTGTATAGGCACTAAATCTTGAGTATTACAATGAAAAAACAACAGTTATATGCTCCACTCCATTTGCAAATAAGATAAATTACTAATTCAGAAAACATATCTGGTTCCTCCTTAAACAAAGCTTTTGAAATCAAAGACAGATTTGGCTGTTGTGAATTGAGGCCACGCTTGCAAACTTGCGTTGTGGAGATGACAATACTACCCCATGTAGGTCTGCCAGTTGTGGGCATGTCTTGTTAGTTACATTGTGCTAATTGGAGTGTGACTCATATATTTTTGTATTATAATATTATATACGCACATAGTATGGTATTTGTTCTGCAGTATTGGATAGCGTTTGAATCTTTTGTATTTGAAATGCTTGTTTTCATTTTGAGTAACATGGTGAAACAATTTCAATCATTCTTTCCAGGTCAAAATGAGAATTTTGATGGGAACCTATGCTCTTTCTGCTGGGTACTATGATGCATACTACAAACGAGCACAACAGGTAATTGCAGAGCAGTGGCATCCAATTCAATAGTTGTATTAAATTAGTTTACGACACAGTTCAATGCCACAAAAAGTAGTAAAATACATGCATTGTAGTATGTGAGGACACTGAAAGCTTCAAAGATGCTTTGGAAGATATGCCTTCAATGTTTGTATTTGATTGTCTTACTGCTACGCAATTTGACGCTACTACTACGCAATTTGACGCCACTGAAAGTACGTACTGAAATACATGCACTGTAGTAGGTCAGGACACTGGTTAAGGAAAGCTTCAAAGATGCTTTGGAAAGATATGACATTCTAATTTCACCAGCCGCGCCATCAGCAGCCTACAAGATAGGTATGTTACAATCTACTCATAAGTATGACCCCTTCCCTGATTTATTTAGGATTGATAGCTCAATTCTTTTTGGCAGGTGAAAAGACAAATGATCCATTAGCCATGTACGCAGGAGATATCATGACGGTATTAGATACTTTGTTGTCTTTTGTTGATTTCACTTTTCTCTTCTTTGAACTCTGTTCCGAAGTACCTGCTGACATGAAATTATGTTTGATATGGTGCTCATTTTGTGACGTTTTACTCATGATAGAAATATGAAGTGGTTGCAAATTTTATGACTTATGTAGGTGAATGTTAATTTGGCCGGGCTTCCTGCATTGGTTGTGCCTTGTGGATTTGTTGAAGGTGGACCTGCAGGGCTCCCAGTTGGACTTCAGATGATCGGATCTCCATTCTGTGAGGTAAATTAGCGGTGTTGCTTACGTTTAGAACTGGAGACTGCTCCATGTTGTTTCAGGATCTACATAATTCTACTTTCGTTTCATGCATTGAAGAATTCAGGCGTAGCGAGTAGAGAATCCACTAAATAACTTCTGCCATTTTATCCAGGGTAATTTGCTGAGAGTAGGCCACATCTTTGAGCAGACTCTCCAGAATCTCAGCTTTGTTCCACCGTTGTTGGCAGAGAGCTAGTTTCAACACAGGGCCGCTCAACAAGCAATTACCTGAGGCCCCTCTGTTCATTGACTTCATTCCCATGCGGATGATATTGGTACTACGCGTGTAGAAAATAGAATCTTTGCTCGTGGAGTTGCTGATAATTGTGAGAGAGCAACGACACCCATGTGGTGTACACCAGCAATCAGCACATTGCGTACCGCACAGCATTTTACACCGCCAGAATGATTGATGATTTTGTATCAACGTTGGTTTTCTCAAGTGAAGTTTTGTGTAGAAAATTTGTGTCCCTGACAGCGGCGAGTGTTGCAGCACCACTAGGCATTATCACCAATAAGCAGTTGTGGAATCCAATGAGAAACAGAACAGAGCAGAAAGCACAGTTCGTGTCAATGGGTATTCTGGGCATGGTGGGCATGGTGTCCCATCCGGCAAGCTTCATCAACTCGTAACGGCGTGACACCAACTATACATTCCCTTTCCCATGGTCATACGCGAAATATTCGAAACAACAATCTGTTATAAAATGCAGGTGCAAAAGCAAATACATCCCAGTCTGCAACTTTAGAATGCAGGTGCAGTGCGGCAAAACACCGCACACACCTTTCTTGAATAAATATATATAATATAATACGATACTAAAAGGAAGATGACAGTAAATACGGTCAAATTGAATTTTCTCACCAGCTGCACGTAACACCACACAACGCTTCGTATAAGTTCCTTGGTAATGTTTGCTTTCCAGGTACAGATTATTGAGGGCCTTGGAGGGCTAGACTCCAGACTACTTACTGAAACAAAATCTCCATCACTCTATAAACAGATACAATTCTGGAGCTCCAGCATCAACTTATTATTTCTGCCACTGCAAGGAGAAGGAATCAATTAAAACCTGGAAATGAAATAGACTAATTCCATGTCTGATGTGGAGCATTTGAAATGCAAACGAGGCACAGTAAACAGCAATGCCTTGAGCAGACAAATGGGGAGTGCCCATCTGCCAAAATGACAAAGATATGGTTCCAGCAAGTCAAAGTATACAATATCTTACTAACCATAACAAAAACTCGGCCCGGAGGGAAGGTATATTGTTTGAAAGAAGAAACCACAGTCATCAACAGACCGAGAAACAGCCCTGAACCCTGACAATGCAGGCCCTATAGCGCCACACTGTAACCTAGCCCGAACCCTGACAGTAGGACCCTATAGCGCCGCACCGTAACCGCCCGAACCCTAACAGTGCGGACCCTATAGCACCGCACTGTAACCTAGGCCAGTGGCCACAAGCCCACAACCGCCTGGTTCAGGCGCCCCGGCACAATCCCTAGGTAGGACCACTTCTCACACAGGCTGACTACCATAGGCCGGCGCCCTGCCACTATTTTATGGGTTGCTGGTGAGGGAGTTTTTTTTTAACCATCCCTGAAATTGGCTCCCACAGGGAGTCAAACCTAGGCGCTGGAGGTGCTACTCAGGAGTCTAGCTATGAACCATTTCACTTATTAACCATAACCACTTATATCCATTAGAAACTTCTGGATAAAGCAACGGAAACAAAAACTTGATTGCACTTATGACAAAAACTGATGTATACAGCTATGGCAAAAGTAATTGGCCTTATACTCAAATTCATTTGTTTTATGGAAAATGGTCTATATTAGATCAAGAGTCAAAGTAAATTAAAATATTTTTATAACTAGATTTCAGATCCGGCCAAGGTGCAGACTGAATGCCCACTGGATCTGTGATACAGAGAGTATAGGTGGATTCTTATAACGAAATAGACTCATGCCCATTAAAATTTTGGTACAATCAAACTAAGACATACTCCAAAGATCAAAACTGAACTGCTACTGAAAGTTCAAGAATCAAGTTGCAGTATTAACATAGTACACAGGTGCTCATAACCCGTACTTAAACTATATCCTGAGTCACACATGCAACAATCAATTGGGATTTATTATGCGCGTAAAATTTATAGGTGCAACACTGGTGCTAACTTCCTTCCCAGCATTCCCTCCCTATATAGCAATATAGTATGGCTCCTCAAACTTACTCTCTATATGTCACTTGCAGCAATTTGATAAACTTAAAAGCTCAGTGTAAAGATAACATTGTTCAACAAAAAACTAATGCATATATAGATATTAATTTTTTTAACCTTTTGCAATGAACACTACATGCTGGAACTGTGCTGCTGCACGATGCTCTAAGTACCGCTGCTAGCTTGCAGTTAAGATAACTCGCTAACTGTTGGAAGTACCCTATCACTTACATTAATTGACAATGGCTAATCTTCAGCATTTTTTTAAGATAAAATGCTAATCTATTTATAGTTACTGATTTAATATTACATGTCATCCTCATTTCTAGCACAAAGATCCTGATCAATCTAGAAGTGCACCTAATGATAGGAAGCTCAGCAAATCTTAATTGCCAATGGGCAATCACCACTTACATCAGACACATTATCAGGTGAAGGTTGGTTTGCTAACATCCTAAAGAGTTAGTCCACTCTCTCTACAAATGAAATGCATTAGCAATATCATAGGCATGACTAAATCAATCATGTGTTTGTGATTACCATGCCTTGTTTACATGAACACACAGATACTATAGAGTTCAAATAAATTAACTCAAGCAGGAACACTTGCAAGTGTACTGTGCTGTTTTCAACCTTTCTATAGACATGATGTAAAATGAAACAAAAAAGCATGAAAAAATATCAGCAATGTGATTGTGATTAGCATATCTTGTTGAAATCAATCAACAACAACTTTCTAGTTAGATCGGTTATCACAAGCAAGAATACTTTTGGACCTTATGTATACATTTAGGGAAGGTACCTTGGATCCATCTAAAAAAGTAAACATTAATCGCAATGCCCAACTGATACTGGTACAATCAAAGTAACTACAGCAGCATTATTCACGGAACCAAAGAAACCACCGCACCAGACACATATCGTGCAAGTTTTCTGATCCCAGATCCAGAATAAGAGGATAATGTGTTGATGAATGATGCTACGCACCGACTGAATGATTGGATGACCATGGAAGGAGTGATCAGAAGATGATGTCGTCGTCCTTCTCCCCACCAGCAACCAGCAGATTTGCCGCAGCCCCCACGGAGATGCCCCTCTTGAGCGCGAGATCCTCGGCGAGCTGTTCCTCCGCGAACAGCTTGGCGGCGGCCATCTGGCGCTCGATCTCCCTCTTCTTGTAGCCCTGGATCTTCTTGAGCCTGAAGAAGTCCTCGCGCTCGAGCTCGTCAAGCTCCCCCTTTATGTAGCTGATGGTGTTCTCGATCCTGGGCTTGACGACGTTCTCGAGCGCGTTGACGCGGCGGTTGGTGGTCTTGATGGCCTCGTCGAGCGTGAGGAAGGAGGTCTGCAGCGAGGCGAGCTCGACCAGCACCTCGATGGCCTTGACGTGCGCAGCGCGGCAGGCGGCGACCTGCTGCCCACCGCGGGCCAGGCCCGTGAGGCTCGGGGACGCGTTCGATGGGGCCCCGGAGGCCGCGGCGGGGTCGACGAAGTGGGTGAACTTGGGGAGCTTGACCCCGGCCACGTTCTCCTGGTGGGACCGGACGCGGACGGACGCGGCGCGGACGGACTGGAGGACGACGTGGCGGACGCCGTCGCCGGCGACGTACTTGGCCTCGGCTAGGGAGAAGGAGGAGGCGCGCATCGTCTCGCCCATGGACTCCTTGGCGGCGACGATCTTCTTGAGGATGGCGCGGAACTGGACCGTCAGCGCGTCGGACTTCTTCTTCAGCAGCGCGTGGCCGCGGGTCGCGCCGACGAGCCGGGCCTTCATGGCGCCGAGCATCGTCACCGTAGGCACGACGTTGAGGCGCTGGTTCTGCCCAGCCATCACGCCGCCCCGATCTGCCGCCCCCGATTAGATCAGCTCGCCGCCGGCGAATTTGGGGAGGGAGAGAGGGGATCGCGGGTGCTGTCGCGTGTCGGCTATTGGGACTCGCTGTTTATTGGATCTGGCTAGTTGGACATGAATTCGGTTTTTTTTTTTTTTTTTTTTTTTGAGCACTAGTTGGACATGAATTCGTGGATTGGAGGATCGGGACACGTCCCCGCCGCGACGAAACGCGAGGGATGTTTAAGTTTGGACCGAGAGGAGAATATTATATATTGGGCCGAGAGAATTCAATCTCTCACGGTTTTAGTCTTTTGGAAAAAGGTTTTTTAATTTCTCCGACTATTGTAACCGTCCGATGTATGAGCGGTTTGAGATTGGTTTTGCTCACGTGGCCAGTCATCCTACATGGTGACAAGCCACGTAAATCGGACTTTCACAATAGTTTAATAAAGGGCAATTAGACTTTATAAAAAAATATAGAAATGATTTTTTCCAAAAAAATCCAAATATTTTCCTAGAATAAGTATACATTTAAAAATACTAAAATCTGATTTGATATTGTAAAAATTGAAGAAAATTTGTTTTAACTCAAAAAATATATAAAATATCTTTTACAATTTTCCTACAATCATGCTCCTAAAAATTTGTATAAATAAGTTTTCAAAAAATTATTCAAACAATTTTATAGAATAAATTTGTATTTAACAATATTAAAGTATGATATAATATTAGAAAAATCATAGAAAAAATATTTCAACTTAGAAAAATATTAAACTAGTCTCATATTTTTTTCTCTAAAATCACGCTCTATATTTTTTTGAGTTAGGCGCCATAATCTGGATCATGATTTTAGGAAGCACATGAAGTCCAACATCCTCAGCCTGTCCAAATTGCCTCTCGCTAAATATGTGATGTTAAATTTTGTATTTGGTCTAGACTTAAATTTTAGGAGACCATATAAGATTTAAATAATTTTAAGAAAGGAACAAAAAGGCGGAGTATGATTTTAGGAAAAATATGAATCTGGTTTCATATTTTTTGAGTTAAAACAAATTTTATAATAATAAATCAGATTTTAGTATTTTTAAATGCATATTTATTTTAGAAAAACAATTGGATTTTTTTGAAAAAAATATCTCTATAGTTTTTTATGCAAAGTCTAATTGATCTCCCTAAACTATCACAAAAGTTCAATTTACCTTCCTCATAACTGACTTGGCGCCCTAAAAACCACTCGTGGAAGTAAATCAAACGGTTTCAATCGTTGAAGGAGTCTAAAAAAACTAGTTTTCTAATTGAGGGAGGTAAATCAGACTTATGCAATACTTCGTAGTAGTATGTTTCTAAGAGGACACTTTTGACGCTTGTATAAAAGGTTAGTGTTTGTTATGCAAACGAATATAGTCTAATGACGAAGGGATAAGAGATACTTATCGTGTATGTCAAAGGGATTAGTTCTGGAGAGGGATTTATGTCTTTGCGAGAAGCCTTTGGCAATCCAATCTACTTGACTAAGGTAATAATGGCGCTGCAACCAAAGGCATTTACTCCTTATGCATACTTAACATATGCTTCACAATGTCTTAACCTTCGCCCCTCCGCAATTGTGCGATTATTATTTTACATGCCAGTTGCTAACCTTTCGTTGAAAGTATCTTCGTGCAAGAACCAAACTAGCACAAGTGAGTATTTTCTCACCAGATTATAATGCCTAATAATTTTTGCTCTTGTAATTTATTTTGTCACATTCTTGATTTTACCTTCACCTCTCAAGGCAAAATTTCAAAAAACCAACCTTCGCGCACGGCAAGTCACCAAGGTGACTAGAAAAGCTGTTGCAACCCTTACTCCAAAGCATGGCCTGACCAGCTATACATGCTCGGCCCTATCCAGCTAGCTGAAAACATTTTTTATTTTATTTCATAGAATCTATTTATTGTTACTAACATGCAACCACTGCAGGTATGTTTTACCCTCCCAAGCTAACCCTCCCATAGAAAATATTTGCCTTATTGTATGCATGTTTTCACCTTCTCATGCCAAAATCAGTCTCCATCAGTCAGCGGTTCCCATTAAGTGTTTAGCCTTCGTCACATATCTGTCCAATGGCTCTTGAGTTTGCATCAGCCAGTACTCTCCATCAATCGATGGTTCTCATGAAATATTCAACCTTCATCAGATAACTCAGTGGTCTTGATCAATCAATGGTTTTTGTTAGTCATTGGCCTTCATCAGTCGGTGGCCTTCACTAGTTAGTAGATCTCATCAGTCAGTGATCTTCATCTATCATTGGTTATCATTAGTCAGCAGCCTTCGTTAGTCAGCGGCCTTCACCAATCAGTAGATCTCATCAGTCAGTGGTCTTCATCTATCATTGGTATCATCAGTCAATAGCCTTCGTTAGTCAGTGATCTTCGTTAGTCGGTGGCCTTCACCGGTCAGTAGATCTTATAAGTCAGTGGTCTTCAACTATCATTGGTTATCATCAGCCATGAGCCTTTGTTAGTAGTGGTCTTTGTTAGTCAGTGGCCTTAACTAATCAGAAGATTTCGTCAGACAGTGGTTTTAATCAATCAGCAGTCTTCGTTAATCAGCGGCCTTCACCTGTTAGTGGACTTCATCAATCAATGGTCTTCATCAATCAGCGACTTTTGCTAGTCAGTGGCTCTCACTAGTTAGTGGATCGCATCAGTCAGTGGCCTTTATAGAATATTTGGCCTTCGCTAATACATCTCTCAAATGGCTTTTGGGCTTTTATTAGTCGTTTGTCTTCATTGGATAGATGATCTTCTCAGACAATGGTCTAATGGCATTCGGATTTTAGAAATATTAGCCTTCGCATTAGGGTTTCATCAAGTGCCAAGTCATTGAACATTACCAGAATCTGCCAATCATTGCTCTTTAGTACAACGGACACCAAGGGCCCACAAAAACTGTCAGACTCCATTAATCTTTAGCAACCTCCAAACCTTTGAGCCCTCTAACGCTGACATTTTTCCTCTTTTTTGCAGGTTGTATTGTTCAATTTTTCTTTTTTTGGTTTTTATAATATGCATCAACCAAATTTTATTTGAGCTAACCTCCGCAAGAAACTAATCCTTTTACGTTCAATACTATAAGTCATATCTATACACATGTAGGTTCTTGAATGACAACCTTTGCTAGCCATCCAAAACTATAAGTCTATAACCCTCTCATTCGAGAGCATTACTCTTTATGCGCAGAGTTTAACCTTTACTCAAGCACAACCATCATTTTTGCAGGGCGCACAATAAGTTTAACCCTCGTAATATTTTTAAGCAAATACATTCATTTGCATCATCACATACATACATGCATTACATAAATACATGGCACCATAGTAACCTGATAAAGACCTGCCCACAATCAGGCATCGGGGCCATCACTCTGAAAAGCTTCAAACAACTTCTCCCGACAAAGACATGTCCATAATTAGGCATCGGGACCTTCGTTGTAAGAAACTTCACCCGACAAAGACCTGTCCACAATCAGGCATCGGGGCTTATACAAAAGGACTAACCATCTTTTGTAGGAAGTGGAAAGCCAATATCTTTTTCAATATCGAAATACTTGCTAACAAGTTGATATTCGACAAAGCTACAACGCTCAACTAAGGCTAGATGAAAAACTCAAAGCCAGTTAGCTCGCTCGGCTCGTGGCTGGCTCGGCTCGGCTCGTTAAGATTTTAGCTCGTTAGCTATAACAAGCTAACTCGAGCTAGCTCGCGAGCCGCTTGTGAGCCAAATGAGCCACACTTTCAAGGAAAAAACTATAGTATTGACCACGGATGTATGATGTAATACTATAGTATATTATTATACTTGTATATATGTTAGCACATATGAATATTTTGTTCGATTTAAGGCTGTTGGATGTGTTACTTTTATTTTATTACTATTCTCAAGCTTTAGATAAATGCAAATATTATATTTTGTGTACTTTTTACACCTGGCTCGCAAGCTTAACGAGCCAGTTTAAGCTCGTAAATGAGCCAAGCCGAGCTGGCCTTCTGGCTTGTTAAGATAACGAGCCGAGCCAAGATAGCTCATTATCTTAACAAGCCAGACGAGCCAAGCTAAGTCGAGCCTTACGCTCAACCTAAGTCCCTAAAAATGCACCTTATCAACCTATGTGCATTTTCACGTGACTTCTCACGTCCTTCGGCAAAAAGGAACTTCACTAACACCTTTGGCATCTACACCAACATCGCCTCCATCGACACCTTCGCCACGAAGGGCCTTGCCAACACCTTCGACGTCTACAATGACATCGCCTTCGCCAACCTCTTCGGCAACTATACCAGCATCGCCGCTGCCAAATTCCTTTATAGGAGGGCCTGCACCAACACGTCAACATGAGGGGGCTGCTCTGATAGCTTCGTTGTCTACACCAAAATCATCTCTGTCAAACACCTTTGTAGGAGGGTCTTCGGTAGGAGGCCCTGGAGGCAAAAACCTATGCATCGGGTGAAGTCGATGAACCATGTCACAGAAGCAGCGAAAGAAGCTGAAGCCCAAAAATGAAGACATCAGGAAAATCAACATCAAGGCACTTGGTGCTAGAAGCCACAGAAGTTAGAACATGTATTGGATAAAGTTGTGCGCGTGCTCTTTTCTCCATGACCTTTTTCCCATAGGGTTTTGGCAATGGAGTTTTTAGTGAGATGTGACCGTGTAGGTTGTGAAGGACGGTCCTCGCAACCAAGGTTTGAGTTGTATTGTGTCTCTTCTTGTATGAGCATCTACTAGGTCATGTAATATTGGCTATATGTGGCAGAATCGCCTGAAATAACATACTTATGGAGGCGCTCGTCTTCCACCAGACACTAAGCGCCCCAAAAGTAAGCTACAATGGGCGATATACGTCGGGCACACCCCAAGGGAGGACCCAAAAGATCCACATTTTTTCCAAGGATCCAATAATGAGAACAAGTTACAATACTTAATCCATTTCATGCATCCAGAGTTGCGTAAAAGTACATTATTACATCTCCAAAGTCAGAGTACGGAATATTAAACAGCGGAATTATGAAGAAACATCTATCGATAGTATGCCAGAATTTCGTTTGTGCCCACCAGAAGAATCCTTCACACAATAGAACTTTTCATGCATTACCTGCAATAGGGGTAGGTAAACCCTGAGTACATAATGTACTCGCAAGACTTATCCGACTAGTGAAATTAATTTCCCGACTCTAAGGGATATGATAAGCTTTATGGTTTGCTGGTTTCATTTTTGTAGAAAGCAATATTAATAGTGAGTCCTTATTAATGTCATTATTAATAGCCATGTTAATGTATTATCTAGCCATTCTATGTAAGCACCTGTTTTACTTTCAAGCAAGAGTTGAGCAATCAGTTCCATTTCATCCCCTTCCATCTTTCAGTTCTTACTACGGTGCTGGACCCAAAACAAGCCATACCGGATCGCCCGACGATTCGCGAATCAATGCCCCTAGCTGGGTACCCTGAAAACACACACCCTGCTTGTACCCTGGGCATAAGCAGGACTAACCCATCACCCTCCTGTCCTGGATGTCCAGGTCCCCGTCCAAACTTAGACTCCAAGCCCCCGCTCCTGAGTCCTGGACTCAGTGCGGTACAAGGACCTCCACCATCCCTACCTCTAATCAATTAGTCCAGAAAGAGCTGGATTCTATGATAAGAGAGCAACGAGTCTTCCCTACGCCCATATCTAAGTATGTGCTTGAGATAATAAATCTATGACTTGCCTCGAGACTTATGTAACAACCGGTCCTTAACCGACATAGACAGAGAAAAAGTGTAACCAAGCTATGCCCTGTTGGCTGCAGGACACAACCTCTTACACCCATCAATACTCAAACCATATCCCTGCCTGGTCACCACTTTTCTTTTCCACCATTTTATCATGAGTGGTCATAATTATCACCTATTGCGAGTAATGGCAGGTTACTCATGCTACCGAAATCCTGAGCATAGCAGCTACTTGAACTATACTAGTAAGACTCATAGGTAGGTATATTTATGCATGTAGTTTCCATAAAATACATGTAACATAAATGCACATCATATATAATCAGTGATCATTTAAAATAGGGGTTATGCACCGAGGCTTGCCTTGGGCAGGCGGCGGGTCAGCAAAGTCGGCACCAAAAGGCTTCGGGGCTCCCTCCTGTATGTGGATCTCCTCCTCATACAACTCAATGACCTCTTCATAATCATGTTCGTTCACGGGCACGAACTCTACCAACTCATGATCTACATGCATGAAATGATGATGCAACACTTAGTAATACGACAACAACATCTCTTAAAATAAAATACATCTATCAAGCTACTAAATGAGTTATACCGCCTAGGTGCTAAGCTACCTACTGTTGCCACTAACAAGTATGAAGCATGCTATATATTATCTTAGCAATTAAAGGTATTCTTACTCCTAATACAAATTTATTTTATATATGATAAAACAAGGATAATAGCTACTCTATTTATCAACCTACTCTAGAGCTACAAAATTTACAACAAGTACCTAATAATCTAATGAGCCTACTATAAAAATTTTGTAGCTAAAGCTATCACCAATTTGCCATAATAATTCCTACAAATACTTCTCTAAATAATACTAAGCTTTCTAATTTGAATTTATGAATCTATCATTCTCAGAGCTAACTATAATCTAACTACACTAATAGATAGATGGCATTTTTGTGAACATAACAAACTTTGTTTCACTATTTTTGGACATCTACAAGATTTACTACAATTTATCAAAGTTCAGCTCAAAACTAAATTGAATAAGCCTTTATTAATTCACAGGAAAATAGAAAACCAAACCTCAAACCGCGGCCCACTGCTCACGGCGCGGCCCACACAGGGACACGGCCCAGCCGAGCGACGCCGACCCACGACGGGAATGTCCGCGCGTGATGGCCATTTTGTGAAAACACCCCTGACCTACTAACGAACCGCACTGAGATCAACAACACTATTTCTACAAACAATTACTTCATAGCTAAGCCCTCAGAGTAATTTGTCTTCACAACAGCGACACCCTCAGCACCCGCACATGCACTGGCACAGCGGTGCTAGCATCGTGTGATTACACCGGCCATACCGACCCTCCCCGACCCTAAAAGTGAGCCAATGCTTACCTAGGCGTAAACCCAAAGCGATGGGCGGCGAAGCAGCAAACGGAGTTGCTGTCCCAAACTCCCTCCACGACGGTGGACTCCTACCTGCAGTGGTGACCGTGTTCCCGTGAGTCAAGGCATCCACAATGTAAATGAGCTCAAGAATGGACATCAGCGACTCACCCTAAACCTACCAGATGTGGCGGATTGACCGGAGGAAGCTCAAGCCGAGATGGCCACGTGCGAATGAATGGTGCGGTGGCGCACGGTGGTGGCAAGGCTATGTCAGCGATGGCTAGGCAGCGGTAGCGATTAGGCAAAGGTGCGTAGGGGGATGAGTGGGTGGAGGTGAAGCTGGCGGTGCAACTAATTGGACGTGAGCAGCTCTATAGAGGGGGCTAGCCATCGACGTGGCCATGACGGTCTTAACGATCCAGTGAGAGGAAAACTCCAAATTGGAGCACAACATAGCAAGGATCACAGCGTGGTGGGGTCGGGTGGCTGGCTAACAACCCCACGAAGACATGCACTAAGTTAATTGAACCAAGGTGGCTCCTCTAGGCCGATTGAAAGGCACGGTTCGGCAACCATGGCGACAGTGGAACAGGGGAAAACCGGCATGGCCTGGCCTGTTGCTGCTTTGGAGGGACCTGGCTGTCAACTCAGTGCTCCATCACACATGGGCTACATGGTGGTGGGGAACAGCAAAACATGCTCCAGACGGCTGGCCGCACTGCCTAACACGTAAGCCGATGGTGGCTCAGTCCTTTGCGCCGCAGTGGACAGCGCCGGTGAAGGAGATTCTTCCACATAGCGTCACATCAAGCTTAGACGTGATGGTAAAGGCAGGACGGTGGTGCCCGAGTGGCCAGTGCGCTGCCATGGTGGTGCGGTTCAGCGTGGCTATGCATGTGCGTGTGCACGTGCGTGTGTGTGTGCTGGCACGAGCACGGCAGTGGTGGTGCAGGGTGCATGTCATGGCACGATAGCGGTGATGCGACCGGTGTGGCAGCATGCGCTGGGCAGGCCAGTGCAGTGGCACCAAGCCGAACCGAGGTGGTGACCACGTTCGGAGGTAGAAACCGTGTCGTGCATGCTTTTTAAAGTTGCTTGAAAATCCAACACAATAATCCAATTGCCTAAACCAACTATTTTACGTTCGAGATGGTGTATCAAGCTACTGAAACCAACCTTAAGATCCATGCCACCGCTTAAACCGATTCTCCTATAAAAATTCTCAAACTTCGCTTCGCCGATCCATTTTTCGACTTAAGAAAGTGACTAAGTCTTGGTTCAGATTCGCGTCGACTTTCGATTTCCAAGCTATCAAATAAGCTATCTAGCGAATCCCATTTTTGACCTACACGTATTTCATCGCCAGCTATGAAGTTTGTACCACAAACTTTATCAAAGTGCCTGGGTATGCATTCTATAGCATTTTCTTTCAATAAAAATTCAGGCTAGAACTTTAAGCGATAAAACGCGACTTGAAATATAACATTCGTTTCATGTTTCTAATGAACGTTTCGAGTTTCGTATTTTGCTTTACACTCTATAATTCACATTTACACATAAGTGTGATGCTAATGCAGTGTTTTAGCAAAAGATTATACAGTGTAACACCGAGGGTGTTACAAATCTATCCCCTCTAAAACAAAATCTCGAACCAAGATTTTATGTGCCTAGTGTGGGAAAGGAGTTAGGAAATATATTTCAACGTAGCAACTAACTATCAGAACCTAGAGAGAAGGTGGGGGTAATGCTTCAATATATAGCTCTCTTGTTCCTATGTGGCTTCATCCTCAGAGTGATTTTGCCAATGCACCTTGTAGAACTTTACCACACTATTCTTGGTCACTCTTTCCTTTTCATCTAGGATTTTTATAGGGTGCTCAACATAAGTCAAATCAACCTAGAGTGGAAGTCCTTCAACTTCAATAGCTTCATCAAGTACCCACAAACATTTCTTCAACTATGAGATGTGAAACACATCATGTACTATAGACAAAATGTTGGGGAGCTAGAGACGATATGCCACTGGGCCACACTGTGCCAAAACCTTATAGGGACCTACATATCGGGGAGCTAGCTTGCCATGGACACCAAACCGATGCACCCCTCTCATAGGAGACACCTTGAGATACACATAGTCCCCAACTTCAAACTGCAAAGGCCTTCTTCGCTTGTCCGTATAAGCCTTCTATTGGCTCTGAGCTGCCTTCAAGTGACTCTGAATAATAATGACTTGCTCTCGAGCCGCTTTGATGAAATTAGGCCCAAAATATCCACGGTCTCCCACTTTAACCTAGTTAAGTGGTGTCCTGCATTTCTTTCCATATAGAGCTTCAAATGGTGCCATGTGAATGCTTTTTTGGTAGCTATTATTATAAGAAAATTCAGCTAACTTTAGTCATTCATTCCACTTCTCATAAAAAGAAATGACACAAGCTCTCAACATATCTTCGAGCACCTGGTTCACCCTTTTAGTTTGGCCATCAGTTTGCGGATGATATGCTGAGCTTCGAAGGAGACAAGTACCAAGACATTCCTATAGTCGCTCCCAGAAATGAGAGACAAAAACTGACCCTCTATCAGAGATGATACTAAGGGAAACTCCGTGTAGGATCACAATCTGATCAAAATATATCTCAGCATACTTCCTGGCCATATATTTAGTGTCCACCGGAATAAAATGAGCAAACTTAGTGAGACAGTCCACAATGGCCCAAATAGAATCATAGCCCTTGGAGGTGCGGGGCAAACCCACCACAAAGTCCATGGAGATATCTTCCCATTTCCAAATAGAAATGGGCAAGGGCTACAAATATCCTAGAGTACACATATGATCTGCTTTAACTCTCCGACAAGTGTCACATTCCGTGACATAATGGGTGTTGTCCTGCTTCATGTTGGACCACCAGTACAAGTGACACAAATAATGATACATCTTATTGCTGCCAGGATGTATAGATAGCTTGGAATGATGGGCTTCACTCAAAATCTTCCTTCTCAGCTCCTCATTGGATGGAACCACCAATCTATCCTTGTATCTCACTACATTTTGCTTATCAATACTAAAGTGAGCGCTACGCCCTTCGGCAATCAATTTCCTGATGTGCAGAATTTCTTTGAGATCTTGCCTTTGCTCTAGAATAATTTGCTCTAATAATTCTGAGGTCAATGCAATGTGAGCCAACACCTCTGCATGGTTGAGAGACAAAGGTGTTTCCTCAACCTGATGTGACTTTCGACTCAAAGCATCATCTACAACATTGGCCTTTCCTGGGTGATAATGGACTTCCAAGTTATAATCCTTTATCAATTCTAACCATCTCCTTTTCCTCATATTCAGCTCAGACTGAGTAAAAATATACTTGAGGCTCTTATGGTCTATAAAAATATGCACTTTGTTGCTCAACAGATAGTGCCTCCAAATCTTTAGAGCATGGACCACAGCAGCCAACTCTAAGTCATGAGTGGGGTAATTTACTTCGTGCTTTTTTAGTTGGCACGAAGCATAAGCTATCACACGCCCATCTTGCATAAGCACACATCCCAACCCCATCTTCGAGGCATCATAGTATACATTAAAAGGGTCTATCAATATCTGGTTGGGCCAACACAGGAGCATTGGTCAAAAATATCTTCAAAGCTTGGAAGACTTCTTCATAGGCTAGGCTCCAATCAAATTTGGCTTCTTTTTGGAGCAGCTTGGTCATTGGCTAGGCTACCTTGGAGAAATCTAGGATGAAACGCCGATAGTACCTAGCTAGACCAAGGAACTGACGGATCTGGTGCACAAACTTGGGAGACTTTCAATTTAGCACATCTTGCACCTTGCTGGTGTTTACACCAAAATTTGGAAGAAGAGTCGCAGAGACTTGAAAGCTCCCAAGATCATGTCATCAAGGAATCAATTGTGAGCAGATCAGAATTAGCTGATTCGAATACAACACTAGAATCGGCTTTCTTCAAATAGCGCCAGTAGATAATGATAAAGACTACGATCGGCGCCGGGACAAAGCATATTGGACTCTACAAAAAGGGAAAGATTAGAGTCTAAGTTATCCTAAATTAGGAATGTTTTCGCTTAGGCCAAGAAGTTGTAATAAGTCATGCTTAAGTATGATTCATGCATAGGTTCAGGGTATAAATATCAAACCCCAACTATTGTAAAGACACACAATCAATCAAATACAAGTTACTTACTTTTTTCGGCTTCAGCCACCCCTTAGGAGTAGGAGTAGAGTAGATCTCGGTGAGTTCTTCAGCAAGTACGGCTGCATCAATCCGGTCGACCTCCACTGCTTGTCTGTAGATACCGTCATGGCTTATACCTCTGTTCGTATGGCTGCATCAATCCGGTCAACCTCCACTACGACTCTGGTATAAGTTAGTTATCGATTCTTGTCAAGTTCAAGTACGACTGCATCGATCTGGTCAACATCCACTACTTGAACTAGATTAAGGTCAAGTTATTGGCTCTATCTAAGGGTAGCGTTCCTTCGGATAGATTCATTAAGTTACTGATATTGCTTATTGCTTCCATTATTTATTTAATTATAGCAATATCACTTCGCTCGATTGAGATTGATCTAGATTAGCCTTATATCTTTTTTAACCCATCGTTTGATAATCTAAATTTAATCTAATCTGCACTTTAAACGATGAGTTATGTTTTATCGGTTGTTCTATGTCAATTTTAATCGTGCATAGCGTGCAGTTAAGGCATGTCTGATCTTGAGTAGATCTATTGGTTAACGAAAATCATTGCATGGCCTGTTATCATGACCTATGTGATTCTGCCTCACACCCCGTTGTTAGCACCGTGGAGTGGGGATCATTATTTGGTAGATCTGTTCCTAAGAGGGTACGACCTTAACTGTACGCTATGCCTAAATCGACTATTTTAGCCAATATCGAGTCCTTTCATGAACAGTTCACATCACGAGATCATTAAAGTAGGGATAGGTTGAAAGATGTGTTAGTCCCATGATCTTATTATTGTATTATGACCTGCATGATTCTGCCTCATGTCCCACTGATATTAGTGATAAGTTAGGGTCGTCGAGTCTATTATTATTTCTACGGCCTGTATGATTCTGCCTCATGCCCCACTAGTCATAGTGATAGATGAGATCTAACATGTTCATTAGATTTATCTTTATTAAATTGTTGAATGGTGATGAACTGTTTCTTTTATATAAAAGGAGTTCGGTTACTTGTAGTCATTGGCTTAGCATAAATTAATCATTGTTGACATCCTTTTGCCATTGACCAATATTTGTCTAAATAATGATATTCATCCTTAATGATAACCGATTCTTCTTACACAACCCAATGAGCTTTAACTGATTTATTCTTATGAATATGCTGGAATCGACTATTTAGTCGATCTCCTTTCATATCGGCTCTCAGAGCCGCACATTCGGGACTATCTGGCCACCGACACGTTTCACTCTAAATTACTAATAAACTTTCTCTTCTTGTCAATTATAGGGTCAAATTGATTGGCATGTCTCAGGAGGAGTGCGTAGGATCGACCACCCCTATGCTGAAGCTAGGCGGATCTTCAGCTCCATCGAGCGGACCCTTCTGGCTTGCTCGTGTGCCCTCGGCACGGGACAAAATTCCATGTCGACACACATTTCTAGCATGCTCGGTGGGACCCCACAATCGTCATGGCGATTTACAACAACAACGACATCCTTATGGTACATTATGATGATCTACCTGATGGAGATAAAGATGTCATCAGCAAAGCTACAGAAGAATTTTAGAGCAAGTGTTTGTTGTCCTACACCAAAACACACAACAACACAATTATTTAGAAATATCTACTACCAAGAGTTCTATTGCACGAATAGACAGATACAGTTGAAGCTAAAGACAGATGTTTCTGTATGGAAGTTGTAGACAAATCTATTCTTAATGCCATATCAAGCCATAATGAAGCTTTCTTGGACACATTCCACAACGTCATGAAAGAGATGATTCATGGGTTTCCAGTTGGTCAAGTTGGGCCAGCTTATTACAACATTCCACATCCGACAACCCAAGGGACTAATCAAGTTAGTACCAGCCATCAAGAAGCAGCACCAACTGGTAATGATGATGTTCAGGAAGTTTAGGGTTTATCTGAACAAGCTCAAGGAACTACTATGAATCAGATACAATATAATCCTAGACCATTAGTACAGCATGTGCAATAACTGGCAGGGCAAGGTCAGAACCAGGTGATTAATTTTGGCACATCAGGCCACATACCATCGTCGACTCAAAAAATAGCACCATCAATTCAAAGGGTCCGTAGAGATATAGCTCCTCATGTATACAATCAGAGACTTCAAGCAGCAAGCTAGCAAAGGACCTAGCAGATAGAGATTCCACAGAGTTATCATTATGGCATAGATTATAACACCCTTCACATGATTTCAAATTCAGGGTATCAAGGCACACGTGATTTCAATCCATAGATGGGTCTGTAGGTGTAGGGAAATCCAAATTCACATGCTGACGAGTTATTGCTAAAGGTGACCGAGATGATGAAGAACTAGTTCAGTCTGAAGCCAAAAAGGCTAACTTTTTGTATAAACACCCATATCCAGAATGGTATAATTTGGTCGCTCTTACCACAAATTACGGACTCCCAGAGTTTGTCAAGTTCACTAGCCAAGATAGTACAAGCATGATAGAACATGTCAGTCAGTATCTTACACAATTGGGTGAAGCATCAGTTGAGGAGGCCCATTGAGTTCGTTTCTTCTCCTTGTCCATGTCAGGAGCAGCCTTCACTTGATTTTCATCGCCACCAGTCAACTCCATTACCAATGGGGCTTATCTAGAGAAGAAATTTCACACATATTTTTATACTGAGACTAGAGAAAAGAAGATTACTGATCTGACAACTATAAGGCAGAAGACTAATGAATTGGGCATTGAGTTTATTCAGAGGTTCTGAGAAACTAGGAACTTGTGTTTCTCCTTAAACTTGGCTAATAATCAACTAGCTGCTTTAGCTGTTCAAGGAATGTTGCCAACATAGAAAGAAAAGTTGCTGGGACAAGAATTTGACAACTTGGGTCAATTGGCTCAACGAGTGGTAGCGCTTAATAGCTAATTTCAGAGTATGTATAGAGATACCTAATTTTAGAAGAGTACCATAGTGGTCGAAGCTTATAATCCATACTAAGTCGATGATGGCTATGAAGATGAAGAAGAAGGGGTTGCTGCAGCTGAATGGAATTGGGGCAAAAAGACAGTAATGGTGCCAAATCCTTGGGGAAGAGGAGTCGAGGAGAGTTATGACTTCGATGTCACAAAATCAGACAAGCTCTTTGATTTCTTGCTTGAGAAGGGGCAGATCATGTTGCTCGATAATCATGTTATGTTGCCCCCTGATCAGTTAAAGAATAAGAAGTTCTGCAAGTTTTATGATACTACTTCTCATTCCACTAATGAATGCAGAATTTTACGACAGCATATACAGAGGGCTATTCAGCAAGGAAGGATCAAATTTGATACATCTTGGAAAATAAAAGTCGATGCTAATCCTTTCCTAGGAGATCAAAACATGGTTGATGCTAGGCTATTCAAAGGAAAGACTAAGGTCCTTGCGAACATAAGGTTGACAAGTACCCTTGTGTGTTCGTTTTGTGATGAGTGATTGTCAATGTGATCTACGAAGTAGGTTGAGTGGTGACTAACCCTACCATGGCGAAAGCTATGTGTGCGACATGTCTTTTGGCTTGTGTTGTGCAGGTGTGGAGCTCGGATGCGGTGGTCGACGGCGAGGTGAAGGTCAAGGAGGACGTGCCGTGCCGACAGACCGGGAGCGGTGAAGGACGGACATGAGGCTTAGACCGAGGGACCCAGAGGCCGGGTGACTAGCCACGGTGGCTGACACTTGGGACATCGACAAGTGCAAGAAGACATGGAGTGACGGTGTTGACTGGGTCAAGACGGCGGACGCGTGAGTCGAGCGAGGCTCAGGAGGACTTGGCGGGCCGGCCGGTCGAGGACGGCGGTGACACGCGTCGGATGGCGGGGGACGCGTATGGAGTACGCTACTCGTGGACGGTTTGATGGTTTGGACCTCAAAACCATCGGATGGACGGTTTATGGGTTTGGGCCTCAAAACCCGGGCGAAGGTTCCGAGGAGGGACGGACGGCACGTGGCGGCATCGGGGAGTTCGCGTCGAGGCGAAGCTACCGGTGAGAAGGCGCGGTGGCCGTCGAATCAAGATTACACCGGGTTGGACAACAACGTCCTTGGGCTTAGCGGTTCAACTCATTTGTATCCAGGGGCAAAACTGGGAATGTGTAATAGCCCTGTTAAATAGGATGAGGGAGCCCCCATCTCCCTCACCTCCTCCAGTTTTCATTTTCTCCTTTAGGGTTTCTTCCTCTAGTTTGCTTCCATGTATGAGAGAGGTCCACAACTCAAATTATGACTTGGTTTTGAAGGAATCGGTGGCCGTAACCACCGTATGCCCTTCGGGATTCATGATTTAGTTGTGTTCTTGATGTGATTTTGGTGTTCTTCATGAGATCCTTTTGTCCCTTCTTATTTCCCCTCTCGTTTCTTCGATTTGGGATGGTTTTGGTTCGTTCTTGTTGCCTTGGATCGATCAGTGACATGAGTAGAAGCTTTCCACTGAAGGAAATCCACTAATTCCTCACGAGATCGCAGATCCGAGCAATTTTAGTTCTTGACCTATTTTTTGGGGTTTTCTTCAATTCCTTCGATTCACGGAGTTAGAGTTTGTCTCGGGCTATGATCTTTTAGAGGTTGCCTTTCTACTCGCTTGTGAACTCTTGTGCAAAGTTTCAAGTCATTTGGAGTTGATTTGATCAAGTTATGGCTTGATTTAATTTTTCCTGAGAAACTGCTCGTTCATACCGGACGTGTCCGATATCATACCGGACGTGTCCGATATTTCTCACTTTGGAGTTTTGAGCTGAAATTTTGTGGAGATCTTCCCTTGGTGTCTAAAGAGCTATGGTTAAAATTTCATGATTTTTGGACACCGTTTGATGGGGTTTCGGATTTTTCTCTTTTGGTCAGCTTGCTGCTGAAAATCCCGGACGTGTCCGAGATCATAACGGACGTGTCCGAAAATACCGGACGTGTCCGATATAATACCGAACGTGTCCGATATTTGCAGGAGCAGTGCTGTTTTATTTTGGGAGTTTGCTCGTTTAGGCCTCGATCTGTGATCCGTTTGCTCTGTGGTGACCCGCTGTGTTCTGAGGGAGCATCCACCCTTCTCTTGGGTCGTGGTCACCAAGTCTTTCGTGTATGGTTTTTGGGGATTGATATTGGGACAGTGGTCAAAGATTTTGAAAGAAATTTGAGGCTCCCATTCACCCCCCCCCCTCTGGTCGCCGTTTCCGGTCCTTCAATTGGTATCAGAGCCGGTTAAGGATCATTCCACCTTAATCGGTCCGTGATCCACGAAGGCGACATGGAGCGTGGTTCTGGCAAACCACCGCACTTCGATGGGTCAAACTATCCTTATTGGAAGATCCGCATGTCTACGCATCTCTAGGGGATTGATTGGCTCGTCTGGGAAATTTGCGAGGATGCTACTTACGTTGTGCTCCCTACCGCGGCCCGTACCACCCAGGATCACAAGGATCGGCACAACGCAAATAGCAAAGCTCGCAGTGTGCTTTTCTCGAGTCTTTCGCTTTCTGAGTTCGAGCGTGTCTCCGATTGTACTACAGCTCGAGAGATCTGGGTGAGGCTTCAGAGCTATCACGAGGGGACCGCACAGGTCAAGACCAAACTCTACGAGACGTACAAGCGCGAGTACGAGAACTTCTCTCAGCTTGATGGCGAGTCCATCGATGCCATGTTTTCCCACTTTCAGACTATCGTCAACAAAATAAAAGCGAACAAGGCCAACCTACCTTATAGTGATCATGAGAGGGCGCTCAAGCTTCTCTATGCCCTTGATTGAAAGGTATGGGATGTGAAGGTGTCGGTGATCATCGAGTCCGCCAACTACGACACCCTCACCGTTGACGAGCTTTTCAGCAAGCTCAAGTCCACAGAGATCGACTACCAAACCCAAGCCAAGCTCAAGAATCCCTCTGCACCAACCATGGCTTTGGTCTCAGGTAGTGGTTCAAGTTCATTGACTAACCCTTCACAAGTTTCTTTCTCTTTGTCGTGCTTGATGTCAGTCATAGAGGAGCAGCTGGAGTCTCTTGGGGATGATGAGTTGGCACTCGTCATCAGTCGGTTCTCTCAGTTTCACAACAACCGTTTGAATCGCCGACGCAGTGGTGGCCTGAAGGAGGGATGCTATGGATGTGGAGATCCGGACCACTTCGTCGCGCACTGCCCTAAGAAGAAGCCCTTCATCAACAAGTACGACTCTGGCAAGCGCAAGGATAAGCGCGACTACACCTCTGACAAGCACAAGGCCAAGGGCGGTTTCGACAAGGAGGCGATCAAGAAGGCATACCGCAGGAAGGCCAAAGCTCAAGAACGCGCCTTCCTCGCCTCTCTCAGCGACCTCGACGACGACTCCGATGATGATCACTCTTCTTGTCCCTCGACCGACGATGAGTCCGAGAAGAAGCGCGAGGACAAGCTCAACGGTCTCTGCTTTGTCGCCGGTGCAAACCATGGTGGGTTTTGCACTATGGCGGTTGACGGTGGAGCAAAGCTCAAAAAGGACGTCGACGTCGACGATGACGAAAACGAGGTACCGCCCACACTTGACTCACTTATGCTTGAGATTGATACTATGAATGATACATTGATGAGCCAAGATAAGTTGCTTAAGCGTGCTGCCTGCGAGAGGAAAGAGTTTAAGGACCAGCTAGAGGTTGCTTTGAAGGAGTTGGAGCTTGCCAAGAGTGGTGTAGTGGTGTCAGAGGAGGAGGAGTGTGATGAGTGCGCTATACACATGTCTAACCTCTCTGACTTGCAATCCAAGTATGCTATTTTGCTTGATGAATGTGATGAGTTGAAGTCTCGTTCTGGGTTGCTCGGTGCGTGCAAGTCCTGCTCAGGCTTGCAATCTGAGTTGGCAGAGAAGGTTGCCAAACTTGCTGAGTTTGAGAAGGCCAACTTAGATAGCATCACCACTACATGTGTTCGATGTGAAGCTTTGGTGTTGGAGCTTGAGTCCTGCAGGCACGACAAGATGGGAACCGAGGAAGAAAACACACAACTTTGGTCCATCTTGAGCTGGGTGTCGTGTAGTGAGCCCCAGTTGGGCATGATGGTGAGCCAGTTCAGGCGGGGAACTGACTCATTGGGAGTAGGCTTTGCTATAGGTGGGAAGGGTGAGCATGTCTATGGCAAGGTTGGTGAACATAGTGGTTTGAACCCAAGTGAGAAACCCACCAACACTCCCAAATTGATCAAGATCCCTCCACCAGAGTCTACCAAGCCTATGATCAAAGATGGTGTGTTTGAAGAACCACCAAAAGCTCCACCATCCAAGCAAGTTTGGGTTCCCAAACCGAACCACTTTCGGAACTCACTCGATACTCTACCCAACATCTCTAGTGCACCCCTTCCTAAAGCCAAAAAGCCTCAGAGAGTGAACCACATCCACAAGAGAGTGAGTCAACCACCATCCAAGAGAGAGGTGAGGTACCACTGTGACTATTGCCATAGAGATGGTCATTTGGCTGAGTTTTGCTTTGGGAGGAAGAGAGATGAGCGGCGCGAGTACGAGTTGAACAACCGGAATATGTATCGTCCTCCCCATGGCATACATGTACCGCCTGTTCAGAGGCACAATGTTAGGCCTAGAGGTGCAATGCCTCAAGGTGCTAGGCCTCAGGTGGCGAGACCACGTGGTGGTCGTGCCTGGCGTGGCCCAAGTCATGATCTATATGACTCTGGACCTCGCGACGGTGGCTTTCAGTCCCACACTCCTAGCGGACCACGTTTTCCCCCACGTGGTGATCGCTTCTCTCCAATGGGACATGGCATGTATGGTGTTTTTCCTAACACTTTTCCAGGGCAAATGACTCAACACTAGTATTCTCCTCATTTCACTAACCCCAGTGTTGTGCCATTTGCTCACCCCCTGTCTTTCTATTGATGCAGAGCGGAGGCCTAGAGAACACGTGGCTTGTTGATTCCGGCTGTTCGCGCCACATGACCGGAAGTTCCAAATGGTTCTCCAGCCTCGACCCCATGCAATACAAGGAGTACATCACATTTGGGGACAATAGCAAAGGTAAGGTGCTGTCTCGTGGGACCATTCGGGTCAATGAGTCTTTTATCTTGAAGGACGTTGCTTTGGTTTCAAGCCTGCATTTTAATTTGCTCTCTGTTTCGCAACTCCTTCAAGATGGGTTTGAGGTGCGCTTTAAGACTGGACTTTCTCGTGTGCTCGATTCTCAGGGACATCTAGTTTGTCAGATCATTCCTTTTGGCCGAGTTTTCAGAGCTAATTTCTCTCAGTCTTTTGGTTCTTCTCGCTGTTTGGTTGCCGGATCTTCTTCTGATTTGTGCAAGTGGCATAGGAGACTTGGTCACTTGAGCTTCGATCTCCTAGTGAGGTTGAGTTCTCTTGACATGATCCGAGGATTGCCCAAACTTAAGTTTGAGAAGGATCTGGTATGCCATCCCTGTCGCCACGGAAAGATGGTGGCTGCTTCCCATCCTCCAGTGACTCAGGTCATGACCACGAGACCCGGTGAACTACTCCATATGGACACTATTGGTCCGGCTCGGGTTCGGTCAGAGGGAGGGAAGTGGTACGTTCTAGTGATCGTGGATGATTTTTCTCGTTATTCTTGGGTGTTTTTCATGGAGGGCAAGGACGAAGCGTTTTCTCATGCTCGTGACTTGATCTTGAGGTTGCAAACTGAGTTACCAAAGAATGCCATACGAGCTATCCGCAGTGACAATGGCACTGAGTTCAAAAACTCTCAGTTTGACACCTTTTGTGCTTCCTTGGGTCTTGAACATCAGTTTTCTTCGCCCTATGTCCCTCAGCAGAATGGTGTTGTTGAGTGCAAAAATCGGACTTTGGTTGAAATGGCTAGGATGATGCTCGATGAGCATAGGACTCCTAGGCGTTACTGGGCCGAAGCCATCAACACCGCCTGCCATGTTTCAAACCGCATTTTTCTTCGTGCTTTCTTAAAGAAGACATCCTACGAATTGCGGTTTGGGCGTCCACCCAAGGTGAGTCATTTTTGAGTCTTCGGTTGTAGGTGCTTCATTCTTAAGCAAGGTAATCTTGACAAGTTTGAATCTAGATCTTCGAACGGTATATTTCTCGGTTACGCTTCTCATTCATATGCGTACCATGTGCTTAATCTTGAGACTAACCATGTCGTGGAGACTTGTGAAGTCACCTTCGACGAAACCATGCCCTCTTCTATTTCGGTCTTTGAACGTGCAGGTGATGAAGAGATGGGTGATAGCATTTTTGTTGAGGATGACGATGACGTCGATTGGGATGATCCCAAGCCATCTCAACCGGCTGCCCCGATCGAGCCAGCTTCGACCACTTCGGCTCACGGCCCCGAGCCCTCCACCTCTACTTCATGGGGTCCATGCGAGCCGCTTCCTCAATCGACTAAGGAGGCCCCAGCTGTGGATGAGGGGGAGGCGACTTCGTCTTTGGGTGCACCTCGACATATCCAGCGACGCCATCCTCTTCAGACCATGATCGGCGACATCGACGAAAGGGTAACACGTTCCAAGTCTTATCATATTTCCCATTTCGCTCATTCTACTTTCGTAGCTTCTTTTGAGCCTCGAGATATTGGACACGCACTATCTAATGCTGATTGGGTTAATGCTATGCACGAGGAGTTAGAGAACTTTGAGCGGAACCAAGTGTGGGTTTTAGTTCCACCTCCACCAGAGTGCCACCCCATAGGTACAAAGTGGGTTTACAAGAACAAGCAGAGTGAGGATGGGGTGGTGGTGAGAAACAAGGCGAGATTAGTGGCTCAGGGTTTTTGCCAAAAAGAGGGAATAGACTATGAAGAAACCTTTGCTCCTGTTGCCCATCTAGAAGCCATTAGGATTCTTTTAGCATTTGCAGCTTCAAAAGGGTTCAAGCTGTATCAGATGGATGTAAAGAGTGCCTTCTTGAATGGGTACATAGAGGAAGAGGTTTATGTGAGGCAACCCCCTGGCTTTGAAAATCCAAAGTACCCCAACCATGTTTTTAAACTCCACAAAGCCTTGTATGGTTTGAAACAAGCCCCGAGAGCCTGGTATGAGCGTTTGAAAGCTTTCTTGCTTGATAAGGGTTTTAGGATGGGTTCCATAGATAAGACTCTGTTCCTCCTCAAGCAAGGCACAGACATCCTTTTGGTTCAGATATACGTGGATGATATAATCTTTGGTGGCTCTTCTCATGCTCTTGTTGCCAAGTTTTCAGATACTATGAGCAGGGAATTTGAGATGAGCATGATGGGCGAATTGACTTTCTTCCTTGGGCTGCAAATCAAGCAAACTCGTGAGGGGACATTCATGCACCAAGGCAAGTACACCAAGGACGTGCTCAAGAAATTTGATATGGGTGAGGCCAAGCCTCTTTCGATGCCCATGTCAACCACGACAGCCCTGGATGAGGACAAGGAGGGAGAAGCAGTGGACCAGAAGGAATACCGAAGCATGATCGGGTCCCTACTGTACCTAACGGCGACGAGACCGGACATCCAATTCGCAGTCTGCTTATGCGCGCGTTTTCAGTCTTCTCCGTGCATGTCTCATCGTCAAGCCATCAAGCGGATCCTCAGGTACCTTCGTTTCACACCCGAGTTTGGTCTTTGGTTTTCAGCTTCCTCCTCTCTTTCTCTTTGTGGGTATTCTGATGCAGATTATGCTGGTTGTCGTGTTGAGAGGAAGTCCACTTCAGGGACTTGTCAGTTTCTTGGATCTTCTCTTGTGTCCTGGTCTTCTCGCAAGCAGTCTAGCGTCACCCAATCCACCATAGAAGCTGAGTATGTTGCTGCTGCTGCTTGTTGTTCCCAGTTGCTTTGGATGATAGCTACTCTGAGAGACTTTGGGTTAGAGTTTAGGCGAGTGCCTTTGTTTTGTGACAGCACCAGCGCCATAAGTGTAGCCAAAAACCCAGTCCTTCACTCAAAGACAAAGCACATAGAAGTTCGCTTTCACTTCTTGCGTGACCACTATGAGAAAGGTGATATTGATCTGCACCACATTAATACCCAAAACCAGCTCGCAGATATCTTCACCAAACCACTTGACCAAGCCCAGTTTGCTCGCTTGCGAGGGGAGCTTGGAGTTTGTTTCCCTTTTTAGAGGAGGGGAACTTTGGTTATTGTATTCTAGTTTTGCTTTTCTTTGTAGTTTAGTCTTTGTTTTTGTTTTTATATCATACTTGCATATCATATCATCATGTATCATATTGCATCCTGAGCTTCATCCTTATAGTAGCTAGATTGACACTATGCTCTTGTTGGGGATGTTATGGATATACATGATGTGCTTTTGGCTTAGGCTCCTCTTGATCAATTGATGCATGTTATGAGCTAAGCTTATTTTCCAAACTGTGAACTTGATTAAAACTTGTTGAAACATGAAATGTGTTCACCACTACTTGTGGCACTAGCATGTGTAGAATGTGTTGAGATCTTTTTCTTGCTTCATGTATATGCTTAGTTGCTATGGCTCATACTTTGAGTTACACACTTGCTTGAGAAACTTGAATTTGTGCTAAAACTTGAAAATCAAACTAAGTGAATTGAAAAGATCGGGATGGGTCTGTACTATCCTATGTCAGAGTATCGAGACAGCTCCAAATTGCACTTATTGGTGAACTTGAGCTCTGTAATGGATACCGAGATCATTGTCTTAAGCTTCTGATTGCTTTTGGCATAGGCTTGACATGGTCGCTAAGTTAGGTTTTGGTGGCATAGATAACCTCCCACACACACTTGTCTGACAAACTTTGGTAATAAGCTGCATAACTCTGATAAATTTCAATTGGTGTCTAAAATTTGATCAAACCACAAGTTTGTCTCATGACATGATGTGTGAACCTTGTTTGGGGTAGTTCACTTTGCATACATGTGTAGCACAAGGTCGATCTCCTGTCTATTTTTGCTATGTGCTCCTTTGGTGGTGAACCCTCTTTTAAAATTGCTCAAACTTGATCAAAATTGCTTAAATGCCATATTTCATCTCATTTGGTCACTTTGAGCATTTGCTAGCACTTGTATGTGTTGCTATATATACATGACAGCATCAACTAGAGCCTCTTTTCAATCTACTTACTATAATCTTGAAGCTTTTGCATTCGTGCATTTCTGCATTCATAGCATAATTTGAGGGGAAGATGCAATCTTTGGGCTCTAGCTTGATAAGTGCATGTGTCAACAAGGGGGAGAAGTTTCCACACTCACAATGTCACCTAAAGTTGAGCGATATGCATTCATTTGAGAGAGATTGCACTTGTTCAGGGGGAGTTGCATTTGAGGTGTTTTGCTAGATGTGTTGAGCCTTTGCCTCTTCTGGAGGGTCTAGCAGTTTTGCATTTGAGGTGTTTTGCTAGATGTGTTGAGCCTTTGCCTCTTCTGGAGGGTCTAGCAGTTTTTCGGCTTTTCGAGCTTTGCTAGTGGCATTGAGCCCGTTGCCTCTTCTTGAGGGCTAGTTTTGTTTTACTTGGTTGCGTCGAGCCGTTGCCCATGTCTTTGGGGACCAAGTTTTTGCTCACCTTCAAATGACCCAGTTTTTGGCTTTTCTTTGGCTTTTGGTCATTTGGGTGAGTTCTTTCTTTTCTCTTCTCCTTCTTTTTCTTTTGCTCAAGCTGTTCGTGTATTGGTGTTGACAATGCACTCATCAAGGGGGAGATTGCGAACATAAGGTTGACAAGTACCCTTGTGTGTTTGTTTTGTGATGAGTGATTGTCAATGTGATCCACGAAGTAGGTTGAGTGGTGACTAACCCTACCATGGCGAAAGCTATGTGTGCGACATGTCTTTTGGCTTGTGTTGTGCAGGTGTGGAGCTCGGATGCGGTGGTCGACGGCGAGGTGAAGGTCAAGGAGGACGTGCCATGCCGATAGACCGGGAGCGGTGAAGGACGGACGTGAGGCTTGGACCGAGGGACCCAGAGGCCGGGTGACTAGCCACGGTGGCTGACACTTGGGACATCGACAAGTGCAAGAAGACATGGAGTGACGGTGTTGACCGGGTCAAGACGGCGCATGCATGAGTCGAGCGAGGCTTAGGAGGACTTGGCGGGCCGGCCAGTTGAGGACGGCGGTGACACGCATCGGATGGCGGGGGACGCATATGGAGTACGCTACTCGCGGACGGTTTGATGGTTTGGACCTCAAAACCATCGGATGGACGGTTTACGGGTTTGGGCCTCAAAACCCGGGCGGAGGTTCCGAGGAGGGACGGACGGCACGTGGCGGCATCGGGGAGTTCACGTCGAGGCGAAGCTACCGGTGAGAAGGCGCGGTGGCCGTCGGATCAAGATTACACCGGGTTGGACAACAACGTCCTTGGGCTTAGCGGTTCAACTCATTTGTATCCAGGGGCAAAACTGGGAATGTGTAATAGCCCTGTTAAATAGGATGAGGGAGCCCCCATCTCCCTCACCTCCTCCAGTTTTCATTTTCTCCTTTAGGGTTTCTTCCTCTAGTTTACTTCCATGTATGAGAGAGGTCCACAACTCAAATTATGACTTAGTTTTGAAGGAATCGGTGGCCGTAACCACCGTATGCCCTCCGGGATTCATGATTTAGTTGTGTTCTTGATGTGATTTTGGTGTTCTTCACGAGATCCTTTTGTCCCTTCTTGTTTCCCCTCTCATTTCTTCGATTTGGGATGGTTTTGGTTCGTTCTTGTTGCCTTGGATCGATCAGTGACATGAGTAGAAGCATTCCACCGAAGGAAATCCACTAATTCCTCACGAGATCGCATATCCGGGCAATTTTAGTTCTTGACCTATTTTTTGGGGTTTTCTTCAATTCCTTCGATTCACGGAGTTAGAGTTTATCTCGGGCTATGATCTTTTAGGGGTTGCCTTTCTACTCGCTTGTGAACTCTTGTGCAAAGTTTCAAGTCATTTGGAGTTGATTTGATCAAGTTATGGCTTGATTTAATTTTTCCCGAGAAACTGCTCGTTCATACCGGACGTGTCCGATATCATACCGGACGTGTCCGATATTTCTCACTTTGGAGTTTTGAGCTGAAATTTTGTGGAGATCTTCCCTTGGTGTCTAAAGAGCTATGGTTAAAATTTCATGATTTTTGGACACCGTTTGATGGGGTTTCAGATTTTTCTCTTTTGGTCAGCTTGCTGCTGAAAATCCCGGACGTGTCCGAGATCATACCGGACGTGTCCGAAAATACCGGACGTGTCCGATATAATACCGGACGTGTCCGATATTTACAGGAGCAGTGCTGTTTTATTTTGGGAGTTTGCTCGTTTGGGCCTCAATCTGTGATCCGTTTGCTCTGTGGTGACCCGCTGTGTTCTGAGGGAGCATCCACCCTTCTCTTGGGTCGTGGTCACCAAGTCTTTCGTGTATGGTTTTTGGGGATTGATATTGGGACAGTGGTCGAAGATTTCGAAAGAAATTTGAGGCTCCCATTCACCCCCCCCTCTGGTCACCGTTTCCGATCCTTCAGTCCTAACATCAAACAAATCAAGAGAAGCTAGAACAGTCGATCCCAAGATGCAAATATCGGCCGACGAATATAGGGAAATTAAAAGATGTCACAATAAACAAAAGAGCCGATATGAGCAGGGGGAAACATCAAAAGATGGGGCGACAAAGCCGCGAGTTACATCCCGAATCCTGTTGAATAAGTGGCAGCAGTAGAAGAAAAATGATTATCAGCGTTGGTTAAAGGATCAAGAATACCAGCGTCAACTGGAAAAAGAGAGGTATGAAAGGAAACAAACCGAATCACATTAGAATTGTCCTTTCGTCAGACATTGCTGGAATAAAGGTTTGAAGTTGCCTACCAGATATGACTGTCTAGAATATAGCAATCAATATTGGAAGTTTAGGCAATCTCAAACCAACCACCGGTCTATCCATGCTTAAGATGCACATCATCATAATAACATGGATCAGCGCTTAAAAAATGGAAGTGTTCATAATCAGCTGGGAAAAAGAGTTGTTGACCAAGACTGGGCTGATTATGAAGAAGAATGCAATAAAAGAAAACATGTTTGGCAGGAAGGCCAAAGGTGTCTAGGAGGTTTGGCAAGAAGCCAGAAGAGAAGGGTGCAACACCTAAGGAATAAAGAGTTAGAACTAGCTCAAGCATCTGGTAAACCTCAAGTGTGGCGTACTAAGCAAATAGCCGATAGAAAGCAACCATTGACTAATATTCAAATGACTTTTTTGTTGACATCAGAATTCAAAGCTCCGATAGATCAAGAAGTTTATTCGGATTTTGATGAATCAGAGTATGAGGAAATAGTTGCCAAGTTGATGGTTGTGCAACAAGCAATATTTGATAAACCAGTCAAGCATTGGCACTTAAAAGCTTTATATATGAAAGGTTTCGTTGATGGGAAGCCGATAAACAAGATGTTAGTGGATGGAGGTGCTTCTGTCAATCTTATGCCTTACACCACTTTTCGTAAACTTGGCAAAGGACCAGGAGATCTGATGGAGACTAACATGATGCTTAAGGATTTTGGAGGTAATGCATCTAAGACCCGGGGGCCAATAAACATCGAACTAACAATTGGGAGTAAGACTCTGCTCACCACATTCTTCATCATCGATGAAAAAAGGGTCATACAGTTTGCTCCTTGGTCGTGACTGGATTCATGTGAACTGTTGTGTACCATCAACCATGCATCAGTGTTTGATTCAATGGCATGGAGATAATGTCGAACTGGTTCGCGCTGATGAGTCTGTGAGCATCGCAATAGCCGATCTAGTCTTCTGGGAGCTAGGAGACTTCGAATGCTTTTTTGACAAATTATGGGAAGGAGGCTTTATTAGAATCAATGATGAAAGCCAACAGTCGATCGAAGCAGATGGCTTTGAAAAGTTGTCTTAATGGATAATCCAATAGATGGTGCAGCTGGCAAACTGGGACATAGTTTCACGTCGGCTGATAAATTAGAAGAAGTTGATATTGACTCTGGATATAGACCTAGGCCGACATATGTAAGTGCCAAGTTGAACCCTGAGTATAAATGAGAGTTAGTTGATTTGTTAAAAGAATTTAACGACTATTTTGCTTGGGAGTACTATGAAATGCCTAGTCTAGACCGGTCAATTGTCGAACATCGGTTGCTAATTAAACCTAGACATCAGCCATTTAAACAGGCTTCAAGAAGATTCAATCCGAACATGCTTGATGATATAAAAAAGGAGACTAAAAGGTTACTAGAGGCGAAGTTTATCTGACCATGCCGATATGCAGAGTGGATATCGAATGTTATCCCTGTATACAAGAAGAATGGAAAATTGAGGGTTTGCATCGATTTCAGGGATCTGAACAAAGCTACACCCATGGATGGTTATCCAATACCGATAGCTGATATGTTAGTAGATGCAGCAGTCGGGCACAAGTTTATTAGCTTCATGGATGGTAATGCAGGGTATAACCAAATTTTCATGGCTGAGGAGGACATAGCAAAGACCACTTTCAGGTCCCCAGCGCAATCGGTTTATTCGAGTGGGTTGTGATGACCTTTGGTCTGAAGAATGCTGGTGCAACTTATCAAAGGGTGATGAATTATATTTTCCATAAGTTGGTTGGTAGGATTGTTGAAATCTACATCGATGATGTGATGATAAAATCCAAAGGGTACAAAGAACACCTAGCTGATTTGCGAGACTCTAGAATACACAAGACAACATGGTTTAAAGATGAATCCTAATAAATGTGCTTTTGGAGTGTCAGCTGGACAATTCTTGGGATTTATGGTCCACGAGAGAGGAATTGAAGTTGGTCATAAAAGCGTAAAAGCAATTGATGAGTCAGTTCCCCCGACTACTAAGACAGAGTTGCAATCTCTGTTTGGTAAGATCAATTTCATCAGAAGATTCATTTCAAATTTGTTGGAAAGGATCCTGCTGTTTTCTCCCTTGTTGAAGTTGAAAAATGATCAAGAATTCAAGTGGGGTGACATACAACAAAAGGCATTTGAAGAGATAAAAGAATACATGAAGTGTCCACCTATGCTGGTCCCTCCTCAGCAAGGTAAGCCTTTTAAGTTGTACATATCGACTAATGATAAGACAATTGGATCAAACTTGATGCAAGAATTTGAAGAAAAAGAGAGAGTTGTTTTCTATCTGAGTAGAAGACTATTGGATCCAGAGACAAGATATTCTTCCACCGAAAAGTTATGCTTGTGCTTATATTTCTCTTGCACTAAGATGCGACACTACTTATTATCGGCCAAGTGTACAGTTGTTTCCAAGGCTGATGTGATTAAGCATATGTTATCAATGCCAATACTAAATGGGAGAGTGGGAAAGTGGATTCTTACGTTATCAGAATTTGACTTGAAGTACGAATTAGCTAAGGCAGTCAAGGGACAAATAATGGCCAATTTTGTCACCCAGCATCATAAGCCAAGCATTGATTATGTAGAGCCAGTGCCTTGGACATTGTTCTTTGATGGATCCTCATGCAAGCAAGGTGGTGGCATTGGCATCGTTATTATTTCACCTCGGGGGGTAAGTTTTGAGTTTGTTTTTCTGACTGGGCCAATGATTACCAACAACCAAGCGGAATATGAAGCTATTCTTAAGGGACTTCAACTTCTTCATGAAGTAAAGGCCGAAGCAATTGAAGTATTTGGAGATTCACAGTTAATTATTAATTAGTTGATTAGCCTATATGAGTGTAAAGAAAAAACGCTGAAGGGGTATTATGATGAATGTCAAAAGTTGCTCAAAGAATTTCTTCATGTCTCTTTTCAACATATTTTGAGAGCACAAAACCAAGAAGCTAATCGTCTAGCTCAAAGTGCGTTAGGGTATCGAGTGTTTTGAGAAGTCTCGAGTAGTGAAACCTCGAATGATGATTGGAGAGTCGAAATAGCCAATTACCTTAGAGATCCATCTCAGAAAGTATGTTTTGTTGGATGATCAGTTATATTATAAAACAATCTATAGGGTGTTGCTCAAATGTTTAAATCAAGAAGAAGCTAAGGTAATGATGGGTGAGGTGCATGAAGGGATATGTGGAGCTCATCAATCGGCTTATAAGATGAAATAGATTATTCGTAGAACTAGATATTTCTGGCCAACGATATTGGAAGACTGTTTTGAATACTACAAGGGGTGCCAGGACTATCAATGTTTTGGTAATGTCTAGAGATCGCCTGCGTCGGCCAAAAATCCAATAATCAAGCCATGGCCATTTTGAGGTTGGGGAATTGATTAAACTGGCCAGATTTTTCCGCCCTCAAGCAAAGGACATAAGTTCATACTGGTAGCAATAGATTACTTCATTAAATGGGTTGAGGCAATTCCTTTGAAGACGGTAACCTCAAAGAATATGATTGATTTTGTTAGGGAGCACATTGTGTATTGTTTTGGGATTCCTCAAACTATAAATCCCGATCAAGGGACAATGTTCACATCAGAAGAATTCGGAGATTTTGTTACCAGTATGGGAATCAAGCTACTAAATTCTTCTCCTTATTAAGCTCAGGCTAATGACCAGGCAGAGGCGTCCAATTAGATTATGATTAAGCTGATCAAGAAAAAGATTGAGGAACAGCCAAGGAAGTTGTGGCAGAACTGCCTAATCTAATGCCTCCCAGGAGTGCTCGTCTTCCATTAGACACTAAGCACTTGAAGGAGAACACTAAATTACTCGGTTCAGTCAGGCACACCCCAGGGGAGAACCCGAAAAGCCACATTTTTGCCATCAGCATCACAAATGAGAGAATAAAGCTTACATCGTTCGTAACTATTTCTTACATCACTTTACATGTACATCAGAGTATAACATTTATTATTATAACAACGGAATGTAATCATATTATCAGAATTATGAACACTTTAAATTAACAGTGGAATATAAACATGTGATCAGAATTATAGCGGAAATAAATAGCTAATCATGACATGATGAAGTATTGGTATATAACTACGACAAGAGATTATGAAACTTTTATTTATAAAAGTATTTGGTGAGAGTTATAAATAATAACTACGATCGCAGCGTAAAGTAATCCTCGCTGAGCCCACCAGGAAGAATCCACACACAAGAGTTAGCTCTAGCATCCACCTGTCATCTACAACAGGGGGAATAAAACCCTAAGTACTCAATTGTACTCAGCAAGACTTACCCGATAGGAGAAAAGAAAAGACTCCAAGGAGATGCAAGGCTATCTGGCTTGTGGGTCTATTGCATTTGCAGGAAGCATTACTAAGCGTGCATCCTTATATTCGATTTTTATTAATAACCACATTGGTTCATTAACTAACCATTCTAATGTAAGCACATGTGCTACTTTCAAGCAGGTGGTAAGCAATCAGATTTCCTTTTTTCCATCTTCCATCTTTCATCTTTTAGTTCTTACTATGATGCTAAACCGCATACAAGTCGTACCGGATTGCCCGGCGATTCGTGAATCAATGCCCCCAGCTAGGTACCCTAAAAACATATGCCCCGCTTGTACCCAAGGCACAAGCAGGACCAACCCATCACTCTCCTGTCCTAAGTGTGTAGGTCCCCATCCAAACTGGGACTCCAAGCCCCCACCCCTGAGTCCCGGACTCAGTATGGTGCAAGGACCTCCTCCACCAAAAGAAAACCCTAACAGTCGGTCCGAAAAGAGCCGGATCCACGACAAGAGAGCAACAAGTCTTCCAAGCGCCTATACACAAGTATGTGCTCGGGATAATAAGTTTGTGATTTGTCTAGAGCCTTATGCAATGATCGGTCCTTAACCAACACAGATAGAGAAAATAGTGTAACCAAGCCATGCCCCGCGTCCATGACGACACAACCTCTTACACCCACCAATACCTAAACCATATCCCTGCCCAGTCATCATTTTTCTTTCCACCATTTATATTTTCCAAGGTGATAATAATGTAGTAATATATATCCTAGCTCTCGCGAGTGACAGGTAATTACTCGACTTCTACCAGAGTCCTGTAGCATAGCATTTTACACGATCCTGTCATACTAGTAAGACTCATAGGATAAAGATATATATGCAAGTGGGTTTCATTCAATACCTTAAAACTTAATGCACAAATATAATTTAAACTGCAGAAAAGTAGGGGTTATGCAGTGGGGCTTGCCTGGGTAAGATATATATTAAAAGTTAGTATCTGTATCTCTAGATCATCCACCATCAACTGAATAGAAAGCCTATTGCATCATCTCCTAGAGAGAATACCCTTACACCATCTTTTGAATCCCCAATCATCCTTCGATCGATCCGCTGATCCATCATCGTACCTATATGATATGCATGCGATGCAATGCAAGGATGTAATTAATCAACTGTAATTGTGACTCGTAAAATTCGACGTACGTCTCTCGAGTTAACGGCTAGTTCTGACGACGACCGTACTTAGGCTACCTATCCACGCTATCGAATAAGACGTTATTTCCCAACAATTATTTTAGTTATATAAACCAAGGTTGTTTCTTTATTTCATTCTACTGATTTACTCATTATTTGAAATAGAGCATCATTATCTATCTAGCAACCTAATTATTCTAAAGCTACAAGAATTACAGCGGTTACTTAATATTGCTAGGAGCCTACTATACAATTTTTAGATCCAACAATATTACCAATTTATCATGGAAATTCCTACAAGTTTATATTTTATAATATTAAGCACCTTAACTTAATTATAGAGCTTCCCAGAATATTATCAAACTATGTGAACCAAATATACTAACAGGTAGATCATGATTTTTGGAACTAAACAAAACTAGTTTGATATTTTTATGATTTTTCTACTATTTATTTTGAATTTCCAAGCATGTAGCCGGTTATTAAAATTGCAAAACATCGAAAAAGAAAGCTAAAACTCCTTGGGCCCAAAATGGCCCAGCTCGGCCTGGCCCAGCGATCAAGCAGCTCAGGTGGGGCGGTCATGCAGCGCGAGTGGCCTAGCCACGGCGGCCATAGGCTGGCCCAGGCGGGGTTGGCACACGGCCCAGCGGGGACCGACGGTTTGCAGACGTGCGGCCCAGGCGGGGCGGCACAGGACTAGCCCAGCGCGGCACAGCGGTCCAGCGGACGTGTGGCCCAGGCGGGGCACCGAGCAGGCCAGCCCAGGCACGTGGATGCGGACAGCCTAGCAACGCCGGCCCACACAGCCAGGACAGACAATGGTGGCATTTTAGCGATTAGGCCCCTGAGCTTCCTCTAAATCAATCCACGGTACTAACGTACTATTTAAATAAGTCTAGTATTTTGCATTGAGAACCCCCATACAAAAATCTACTTGGACTCTTACCCTTCTACCCACCTCTTCATCTTCTACGAACAGAGCACCAGCGGAGTACCGATCGGCAGTGGCAATGGAGGCAGTGCATAGGACAGCGAGGACCACGGTGCGGCCGGGCGCTGCGACACAGGCATCGAGGAGCCACCGGACCAGGGACATGGTGTAGCCAGGCGGATGTGGATGAACCGGTGAGGCGTTGTGGCAGCGGTCCAGTGTGGCTCGCAGGCATTACTCTAGGCACGGTCGGGTGCGGCTCGGCCCAGGCAGCGACTGCGGGAGTGCCAGCAATAGCGGCTCCGGAGGGGTAGCGCTCATGCGCTAGTGCGGGCAAGGAAAGGGGGTGCATGGCTGGCGGTGGTGACCACGGTGGTTGTGACACCGGACACGGCGAGGCGAGGATGATGCGGAGCCGTGCACGGACATCAGCGAGGTGACCTGGTGCAGCGGCACTCACGCACGGTCACATAGGGAGGGGTGCAGACGCTGGCGAGGTGCTGCGGCTATGGTGGCGGGAGCTCGAGGTGGCAACAGTAGCGGCCATGGCGATGGTGCGCTGCGGTGACGGTGGAGATGCGGCCCGAACCGAGGGCACGCGCGGTGGCCGTGCTCGGCGAGGATGGACGGCTAGCGAGCAAGGTCATGGCGGTAGCAGCTTAGCGTCTAAGGAAAAGAAAGGGAGGAGCAGGGCGGTGCGTGCGCTCGTGCAGGGAAAGATGGGCACCGACGGCGTAGCCATGGCAGGAGCACTGCGGTGAGGGCGAGCTAAAGAACGAGCGGATTGGGATGCATGGGGCAAAGAAAAAGAAAGAGAGAGAGAGAGGAGCAAGAGGACATGAGCGTACGAGGCAACAGCACCAGCAGGCCATGGCTTGGAAAATCAATCAGAGACAGAGACAGATAGAGCAGAGAAGGACGGGGAGGATTTGGCCTAGCCCAAGGTGGCCGACAGAGCGTGTCAGTTGGCACGGACAGCTCTAAAGAGGTGCGCCTGCGCGTGGTCAACTACAACAGTGACGCGGATGAAATGGATAGTTTTTTAAATTCTAACTTCGATTTTTGAGCCATCATGCATATATATACTATTAAACAACTTTTTCTTACCAAAACAAAAGTTGCATTTTTCTCAATTAAACTTGCGCTCCCGATTTATTCCAGTACTAAATACAAGCTATATTTTATTTTGTTTATAGTTTTAATCCGATTAACTTCCACCAACAATTATTTCACGCAAAAGTTCATACTTCACACTAACCCATAGAGCCAAAAATATTTAAGTGCTATTTAATTACTTTGCTCAATATCGTTTGCTAAAAATGGCATTTTAAACATAAACTCAATATTTAAATTTAAAAATCCGAGAAACTTGTTTAGGAAATTTTTACTTAGGCCTAAATCGTGGTGCTAAATGAGATCGTAACACTGGCGGTGTTACAACCAACCCCCCTTAAAAAGAATCTCGTCCTGGGATTCGAAGCAAGAACTAAAAGAGGGAAACGCGATTACATTACATAGATCAGAGATTACATGAAAGACTACATGACGTTGAATGCTAAACCACACGGGGATTTAGGGATACATGGTTAAGAGCAACCTGGTACAACCGAGACTTAATCCAGAAGTCGAGATAGACGAGGACAATGGAGAAACAACAAGAAGATGATTATCCAAAACACGGTGTAGCACCAACAGATCCAGAAATAGTCGACTGAGAAGTAAAACATCGTGAACCCTAAGATTGACTAACCAAGAGAACATAAACTTCTTTGGCGAAACCAGATCCTTTCTTCTTCTCAGATTACACCATCACCCTAGACTGATGAACCTAGCTTCACAATGGCGACTAGAGCTCGTAGCTATGCCCCGAATGCAAGGGACTGGAATGTAGAAGAAGAAGAGCAAGGACCAAGGGTATTTTATAGGGACAAACGGTGGTGAGGCGCAACACACCAGAACTTAAGATGGTATGGATGGAATACACAGACGGGTCATGCAGGGGAGATAAGATTAGTCACGATGCGCTCACTGCGTGAGCGGTAGACGATAAGGGAGAGGAGAGGGGGGTCCGCTCGACGAGGCAAGCGTGTGGGCGATCAGGTTCCCCAATAGAAGAAAGAAAGGAGAGGGAGGGGGGTCCAGTATGAGGGATGAGGTGTGAGAGTCGAGAGCTGACTGGATGCTGGGAAAAAGGAGAAACGCACAGTGCACAAAGACGACGAGCACTGCACGATGCCATAGCCACGCGAAAACGGGGAGCTAGGAGCCCGATATAGACAGCGTTCGTAGGGCACGCAACGAAATGACCCAGCATGCGTAGCGCAGTCAACTAAACACAGGCTTGAGTCATGACATCCACTCAGACTTTTTAATTGCTCTCGACTATCCACTGCTAACTTTCCTTACTAGTCTCCTTTTGCTTTCCTTTACTCGACCACATCTGTCTTTCACATAAACCAAACCATGTCATACTTTCTTTCTCCAAAACCATCTCTTATTTACCTTGAGAGAACACTTCTGCATCAACCCATTGTGGATTTCCTGTTTGAACACCTGAATATTTTTAAGGAGAAAATTTTGTAGCAAAAGCGGTATGACAGTGTAACTTGGCAAAGGTACTTGGTTAACAACCTCAATACCAGCGCGTGCCGAGCAGCATCACCACATGGTAGCTGTCCCACAGGGAGCCCTCGGTGTCGTCGTGGCACCATAAGCTATTAACCAGGCAACCACTACCAATTTACATGCCATGAAGGCGGTGGGGTCATAGACCACAGAATAAGGGAAGTATTGCAAGGGAAGATTGAAACAATAAGAGTTCCCTTCACAACAAGGGATAAGGAATTCTAATCTAATGGCGGATTTAGTTTAAAAAGATTCAAGTGTTCTGTTGAGACATCCATAATTAGTCGATACAGTGTCCAAGGTTCTCTAATCATGACTGGTTTGCTAATACCTGAATGGCGACTTCTCTTGTAACCCGCTTAACATCGCCCATGAAAACTCTTAAGCATATCTAACAAACTTAAGGTAGATGAATGCAATAAACATAGCGAAATAAATAAAATACATGTTCCAATGGTCTTATATGGGTACATCCTATAGGCATTCAGGCTCCCATTCATGATACAGCATTCACCTTCCCTACTGGCAGATGATCTCAACAACTATAGATGAACAACAATGGTAAGAATACAATACCAGAGGACAGCAATGAAAAACACTACTACTACGGGTACATCATCCCAAGGCACTAATCTACATCTTCTTGGGGCAATGGCTGAGTGAGAGGAACCAAGAGCTCTTCTTCTGACACTTCTGAGGGTGGAGGTGCAGGCGGTGCTGCAACACCAGTTCTTCTTCTTTCTAGTGAGTGGATAGGGATCCCTTCCAAGATGGGGGCATCCTGCCTTTTAGCAGCCAACATCCTTTGCTCAGCCCTGGTGACAAGATAGGCCACCCATAGCTAATGGACATGCCGATCTTCAGCCTCCTATAGGGCTTCCGACATGGTAGTCTCTCGGCTCTTAGCAGCTGTAGCACTGGCATGTGCTTCGGCGAGCTGCACCTAGAGCATTAGGTTGAAGATCTCGGCTCCTTGGCGTGCCAAAGGCACGCCCCTAGTTCCAAGGCTTGATGGTCGTATTGCTCATCTAGAGCAAGTAGGTACGTGGTCAAGTGCGCCATAGTGGGACTGTCCTCTTGCACATCCCGCCCTTGCAAAGCCTCCATGCGAGCCCTCCATGCCCGCTGATTCTTGTCCAAAGGAGGAAAGAACCACATGGGGGTACAAGCAATGGGCTCCTCATAGATCTGCTAGAGGTACCACAAGGCTTTGTGGGCCACAACCTGGTAGGTGTCGATGAAGTGAAACCTGGTTGCAGTCACACTCTAGGCTTCAGTGAGGTCAGGGAACTCTTCACTCTTCCCGATGTAGATGGTAACCTCACACCGCTCGGTGCCATGCTCCTCATACTCATGTCCCTCATACTCGGGATGATCTCTGACTCCAAGCTTTTGTAGGGTGGCATGCAGGATTCTAGAAAAACCCTCAACATTCAGGCAGTAGGTACTAACCCAGGCTCCTACCATCTCTGGCGGTGGTTGCAAGGAAGGCTGAGCGAAAAGCTAGCTCAAAGGAAAAGCTAAGCGAGCTAAAGTGCGCCGAGTGGTGGTATCAATGGCTAAGTCAGGCTCTGCTTATAAAGGCAGAGCATTCAGTGGTCCTGGCGTGGTCCACCAGGGTTCCCACGTGGGATCACTACGGATGAATCGACCAAATTTTGCGTGTTCTAAGCGAGTGACGTGCGAGGCCATTGCTGACTAGTACGCCTATAGGGCAGGGGTCCGACAAGAGCACATAAAAGGGGTATGGGGAGACGTGGGTCATGATAGGTGTGAACCACGGGCGAACGCGGAGCATGAAGCCATAGTGCAGACCTAACTCCAGAATAGGAACGAGATAGTCGTGCACAATCCAACATCAATTCGACACGTGTGACACCTATGGGTAGCGTATCTACAAGTAATAAGGCACTACAATGCACAACCAGGATATGCATGAATGCACATCCTATACGTCCTTTCACTGTTGCCAACATATAGGGCAACCGTTCTTAGAGTTTTGGCACATCATTCTCTCCTTGTAACTAATCGATACTGTCGAACTAGGCTCGAGTCAGTGTACCTGTAGAAAAATTGATTAAGTCTATCTAAGTCAGCAGAGTGCCATCTATCCTGGATACATAACTATAGTAATAGGGCTACTTATATAACTTTGCTTACAAACGTCCTTACTTTTTGAAAGGAATTTGTTGTCAAATTTTAGTTTAGAAAAGGTTTTTGAAGCCATATTTCCTCATTTGCGCTCTGATACCACCTATGGTAGAACCGCCTAATCTAATGCCTCCTAGGAGTGCTTGACTTCCATTAGACACTAAGCACTCAAAGGAGAACACTAAATTACTTGGTTTCGTCGGGCACACCCTAGGGGAGAACCTAAAAATCCACATTTTTGCCATTAGGATCACAAATGAGAGAATAAAGCTTACATCATTCTTAACCATTTCTTACATCACTTTACATGTACATCAGAGTATAACATTTATTATTATAACAGCGGAATGTAATCATATTATCAGAATTATGAACACTTTAAATTAACAGCGGAATATAAACATGTGATCAGAATTACAGGGGAAATAAATAGCTAATCATGACATGATGAAGTATTGGTATATAACTACGACAACAGATTATGAAACTTTTATTTATAAAAGCATTTGGTGAGAGTTATAAATAACAACTATGATCGCAGCGTAAAGGAATCCTCGCTGAGCCCACCAGGAAGAATCCACACATAAGAGTCAGCTCTAGCATCCACCTGTCACTTGCAACAGGAGGAATAAAACCCTGAGTACTCAATTGTACTCAGCAAGACTTACCCAACAGGAGAAAAGAAAAGACTCCAAGGAGATGCAAGGCTATCTAGCTTGTGGGTCTATTACATTTGCAGGAAGCATTACTAAGCATGTGTCCTTATATTCGATTTTTATTAATAGCCACATTAGTTCATTAACTAACCATTCTAATGTAAGCACCTATGCTACTTTCAAGCAGGTGGTAAGCAATCAGATTTTCTTTTTTCCATCTTCCATATTTCATCTTTTAGTTCTTACTATGATGCTAAACCGCAGACAAGCCATACCGGATCGCCTGGCGATTCGTGAATCAATGCCCCTAGCTGGGTACCCCGAAAACACATGCTCCGCTTGTACCCAAGGCACAAGCCAGACCAACCCATCACTCTCCTATCCTGGGTGTCTAGGTCCCCATCCAAACTAGGACTCCAAGCCCCCGCCCCTAAGTCCCGGACTTAGTGTGGTGCAAGGACCTCCTCCACAAAAAAAACCCTAACAGTCGGTCCAGAAAGAGCCAGATCCTCGATAAGAGAGCAACAAGTCTTCTAAGCGCCCATACACAAGTATGTGCTCAGGATAATATGTCTGTGATTTGTCTAGAGCCTTATGCAATGATCGGTCCTTAACCGACATAGATAGGGAAAATAGTGTAACCAAGCCATGCCCCACGTCCATGCTGACACAACCTTTTACACCCACCAATACCCAAACCATATTCCTGTCCAACACAGACAGAGAAAACAGTGTAACCAAGCGTGAGCGGTCCAGCCACGGTGACCATAGGCCGGCCCAGGTAGGGGCGGCACATGGCCCAGCAGGGATCAACGGTCCGTAAATGCACGGCCCAGGCGCGGCTCCAGCCGGCCTAAGCGGGGCGGCACAAGACTAGCCCAGCGCGGCGCAGCGGTCTAGTGGACGCGCGACCTAGGCAGGGCACCGAGCAGACCGGCCTAGGCACGCGGACGCGGACGGCCTAGCAACGCCAACCCACACGACCAGGACAGACATCGGTGGCATTTTAGTGATTAGGCTCCTGAGCTTCCTCTAAATCAATCCACGGTACTAACATACTATTTAAATGAGTCTAGTATTTTGCACTGAGAACCCCCGTACAAAAATCTACTTGGACTCTTATCCTTCTACCCATCTCTTCATCTTCCATGAACAGAGCACCAGTGGAGTACCAACCGGCAATGACAATGGAGGTAGTGCACAGGACAGCGAGGACCGCGGTGTGGCCAGGCGCTATGGCACGGGTGCTAAGGAGCCTCAGGATCGGGGACGCGGTGCAGCTAGGCGGATGTGGACGAACCGGCGAGGCGTTGCGATAGCGGTCCAGCACGGCTCGCGGGCGTTACTCTAGGCATGGTCGACTACGGCTTGGCCCAGGCAGCGACTGCAGGAGTGCTAGCAATAGCGGTTCTGGAGGGGCAGCGCTCGTGCGCTAGCGCGGGGAAGGAAAGGGGGGTGCATGGCCAGTGGTGGCGACCACGATGGCTGTGACACCGGACATGGTGAGGCAAGGATGATGTAGAGCCATGCACAGACATCAGTGGGGCAACCTGGTGCAGCGGTGCTCACGTGCGGTCACACGGGGAGGGGCACGAACGCCGATGAGGTGCTACGGCTACGGTGGCAGGAGCTTGAGGCGACAATGGTAGCGGCCATGGCGATAGGGTGCTGTGGCGATGGCGGAGACACGACCTGGACCAAGGGCATGCGCGCGCTCACGAACGGTGGCCGGGCTCGGCGAGGACGGACGACTAGCGAGCAAGGTCATGGCGGTAGCAGCTTAGTGGCTGAGGAAAAGGGAGGGAGGAGTAGGGCGGTGCATGTGCTCATGCGGGGAAAGATAGGCACTCGACACTCCAGAAATTCAGGGGACAGATAACGAAGAGATAATAGATTCAAACTTATTGCTTCCCCAAATTACAAAATATCATGGGACGGATACAAAGAATTTACATTGACCAAAGATCAACCCACCAAGGCTTCTTTAGGTTGAAGGGAGTCCGAGTCCCCACAAGACTGAAGGTCATCGTGAACTGAGTCACATCGGCCCATTGATAAAATTATGCTAGAGAAGGGAAAGACCGCCTGCCTAATAGATGCCCAACCGATTCCTCGGTAACTAAGAAACTATGGGGAAGAAGTCTGTGGCTTTTCTAGTGGGCGTTTGGTGGAACAAACAAGGGGAAAGTATCCACACATTTTAGCTCTTGCAAACACTAGAACAGCTCTACGAGCATGGAGAGAAGACTCGTGATATCATAAGAGTTCTTCTAACCGCAATAGCTAATCCTCTTGCTCAATAAGGCACTAGAATGAGCGACACAATCACCCTATGCATAAGAATTCTTCTAACCGCTCAAGATCTTCATAGCAAAAGGATAGACCATGGAGGGTCCGGCGGAGTCAGAAGCACTCGAGGGGGCAAATGGAAGAGAGATATGACTGAATTGATGAGTTGCTCTCGCTAGGGTCAGATAGATATTTTATAGCCGGCCTGAAAAGATGAATCCAAGTGCCCATGAAGCAATGATGCTCTCATAAAAGTTTTGAAGCATGGGCTCATGAGTTGACATAGATGGCAACAAACAGTAGACCTCAGATCAAGATTCTTTACCTGTGACTGTGGATCTATCGGGGATACAGACATGATAATTTTAGAATAAAATTACTTTTATCCCAAAATTGGGGGGCATATGTTTACACCAAAATTTGGAAGAAGAGTCACAGGGACTCGAAAGCTCCCAAGATCATGTCATCAAGGAATCAATTATGAGCAGATCGGAATCAGTTGATTCGAATGCAACACTAGAATCGGCTTTCTACAAATAGCACCAACAGATAACGACAAAGACTATGATCGACGCTGGGACAAAGCATATTGGACTCTATAAAAAGGGAAAGATTAGAGTCCAAATTACCTTAAATTAGCAATGTTTTCGCTTAGGCTAAGAAGTTGTAATGAGTTATGCTTAAGTAGGATTCATGCGTAGGTTTCGGGTATAAATATCAAACCCTGACTATTGTAAAGATACACAATCAATCAAATACAAGTTACTTACTTTTTTTTGGCTCTGGCCACCCCTTAGGAGTAGGAGTAGAGTAGATCTTGGTGAGTTCTTCAGCAAGTACGGCTGCATCAATCCGACCGACCTCCACTGCTTGTCTATAAGTATCGTCATGGCTTATACCTCTGTTCGTACGGCTGTATCAATCTGGTCAACCTCCACTACGACTCTGGTATAAGTTAGTTATCGACTCTTGTCTAGTTAAAGTACAACTGCATCAATCCGGTCGACCTCCACTGCTTGAACTAGATTAAGGTCAAGGTATCGGCCCTATCTAAGGGTGGCGTTCCTTCAGATAGATTCATTAAGTTACCGATATTGCTTATTGCTTCCATTATTTATTTAATTATAGCAATATCACTTCGCCTGATTGGGATTGATCTAGATTAGCCTTATATCTTTTTAACCCATCGTTTGATAATCTAAATATGATCTAATCTACACTTTAAACGATGAGTTATGTTTTATCGGTTGTTCTATGTCAATCTTAATCGTGCATAGCGTGCAGTTAAGGCATGTCTGATCTTGAGTAGATCTATTGGTTAGAGAAAACCGTTCTATGGCCCGTTATCACGGCCTGTGTCTACCTCACACCCCACTGTTAGCACCATGGAGTGGGGATTGTTATTTGGTAGATCTATTCCTGAGAGGGCATGACCTTAACTGTGCGCTATGCCTGAATCGGCTATTTTAGCCGATATCGAGAGCTTTCACGAACAGTTCACATCATGAGATCGTTGAAGTAGGGATAGGCTGGAAGATGTGTTAGCCCCATGATCTTATTATTGTATTACTGACCTGCATAATTCTGCCTCATGTCCCACTCATATTAGTGATAAGTTAGGGTCGTCGAGTCTATTGTTGTTTCTACTGACCTGCATGATTCTGTCCTCATGCCCGACTAGGTCATAGCGATAGATGAGATCTAACATGTTCATTAGATTTATCTTTATTAAATTGTTGAATGGTGATGAACTGTTTCTTTTATATAAAAGGAGTTTGATTACTTGTAGTCATTGGCTTAGCATAAATTAATCATTGTTGATATCCTTTTGTCATTGACCAATATTTGTCTAAATAATGATATTCATCCTTAACGATAACCTGATTCTTCTTACACAATCCCATGAGCTTTAACTAATTTATTCTTATGAATATGCTTGGAATCAACTATTTAGTCGATCTCCTTTCATATCGTCTCTCAGAGCCGCACATGCGGGATTGTCTGGCAACACCGGCCATGTTCCGCCCTAAATTACTGATAAACTTTTCTCTCCTTGTCAATTGCAGGGTTAAATTAACTGGCACGTCTTAGGAGGAGTGCGCAGGATCAACCACCCCTACGCTGAAGCTAGGCGGATCTTCAGCTCCATCAAGTAGACCCTTCTAGCTTGCTCATGTGCCCTCGGCACGGGACAAAATTCTATGTCGACAACTAGGATCTACAGAAATGTTATTAGGTGTCAACACATGCCCTAAGAACTGCACTCAATCTAACCAGAACTCATACTTGCTGAATTTAGCTTATAGCTTGCGTTCCCTCAATTGAGCCAGTACTATCCGAAGGTGTTGGGCATCCTCTTCATAATTCTTGGAATATATCAGGATATGATCAATGAATACCACAACAAACTTGTCTAGCTCCAACATAAAAGATTGAATTCATGAAGTACATGAAGAAGGCAGGAGCGTTGGTGACACCAAAAGATATCACTAGGTACTCATATAGCCCATACCTAGTAAAAAAGCTGTTTTTGGTATATCATGTGGTCTGATCTTTATCTGATGATAGCCTGAACGGAGGTCAATCTTCGAGAACACCTTGGTAGCCGCTAGCTAATCGAACAAAGTATCTATACGAGGCAAATGATACTTGTTCTTAATTGTTACCGCATTAAGAGGGCGGTAATCCACACACATCCGTAGAATGCCATCATTGTTCTTCACAAAAATGGCTGGACAACCCCATGGTAAAGAGCTAGGATGGATGAAACCTTTTTCTATCAACTTTTCTAGCTGCTTCTTATCTTAGCCAATTCCTTTGGAGCCATGCGGTATGGGCATCGGAAGATAGGAGCAGTACCAGGCTCTAGCTCAATGGAGAATTCTACCTCTCTATCTAGTGGCAACCCAGGTAGATCTTAGGAAATACATCTAGGAACTCACATACTATCGGAATAGAGGTAAGATCAGGAGAGGCTTCAGCATGAGCAGCAATAGGTAAGACTAGATCTGAGGGTACAAGAAGAGACAACATATCCTTCAGAAGAAGGAAGTTGTAACTCGATAATTCTTTGTTTCAGATCCAAGACTACCCCATACACCCGCAACTAGTTCATTCCAAGAATAGCATCAATGCCTTGCCCAGGCAATACCATGAACTATAGGCGGTAAGTGTGGGTGGCTAATACCAAGCTTACTGTGTCCGCCCAGGTATTGATGCACTTCTGTGTACTCGGAGTATGAATTCTATAGGCATACGGTATGGCCATAAGAGGTATGTTGTGCTGGTCTATAAATCCTATGCTCATAAATGAATGTGATGCACCAGAATCAAATAACATATAAGCTAGATGGGAATCAATGGTGAATATACCAGCCATCACCGGCTCCTGCTGTAATATCTACTCAGCATCCATGAAATTCACCTGTTCGGATCAGCTGGCTGGCACTTTCCTCTTGATCACTATCCGCTTGACTAGCCTGGAGTTAGCCGATGGTTGAGCAGACTAGGTTGGCTAGTTCTGGGGACACTCTCGGACATAGTGGCCATCTTTGCCACATTTGAAACAAGCGCCAGGCTTGTTTCCTGATCCTTGGCGAGGTGGGACCTGCTGTCCCTGAGGCTGCTAGGGCTACACCTATTGAGTGGGTGCACGGTACTATGTGGAAGAAGTCTAGGAAGTATGTTGGGACTACTGAAACAAATGCCCGCCTGATGATTGATAGGGCACCCATCGAACAACCTGTACCTTTCGAGTATGAGGGTGGCTAGAAGACCCTATGGCCACCCACTTTCTCTTCCACTCTACCTGAGAATCCCGCTGTAAGCCCTTCATGGTGATGGCAGCATTCATCATTGCCCCAAAGGTCTGATAGTTCCTAGTATACAGTTTCTCCTAAAGGATGTAAGAGAGGCTGTGATAGAAGCAGTCCTTCTTCTCATCGGTGTCCACATGAATTCTAGCATACTAGGACAAGTGATTGAACTTATTGATGTAGTCCATCACTATCATACCCCCTAGCCGAAGCTCTAAGAACTCAGTTAGCTTCCTGTTGAGGACACCAGCAAGAATATAGAACTCTCTAAATGCTGCGGTGAACTCCTGCCAGGTCACCCGGTGATCTGGCCGCTACATGGCATTGAAGGTATCCCACCATGCACTCATGGACCCCAACAACTACTACACTACAAAGCACACTTTCTGCTCATCAGCCACGTTGAGCAATAGAAACTTCTATTCCAAAATGCGAAGCCAGTGCTTCGTATCTAGGGGCTCAGCTATCGGTGTAAAAGTGGGAGGGTGGGTCTTGAGGAAATCTTGGTGAGAGGAGGGTCTCTCAGGACCACAGGCACCACCCCCGTTCCCACCATTGCCTCTGTGGCCTCCGTGGGCGAAGCCAGCAATAGCCTGTGTCATTAGCTCCAAGGCACAGGCTGACTCGCGTTGAGCAGCCATCAAATCCACCATCATCTCTGCGTGAGTCATTGGTGGTGGCGGTGATAGAAAAGGATGAGGAGCTAGAAGTCGAGCCTCATGGCTCTTCCCATTGCCATGCTCACTAGCCTGACCACTCTTGCCTTAGCCCTCGCCCAGACTATGGCCCGCACCGACACAGGTGCTCCTGCATCCGGACCTTAGATTCATTTGTAAGATATAGGAATCAACCACTTAGGACAACCTTCTAGATCAGAACAAGGAATTAGAGAAACGATGAGACATTTATTAAAGCATTATTTTAGTTGTCCTATCAATTTACTAATCCAATTACACATGTAGGGGGACCTTAGTTTAAGCAAGATGCTACTATTATGATGCATGTATCGGCCTATACGCTCACTCAAGCCGGAATATAGCGGCATTCGCAATTTTTCGGCACATCACACACTCACTTTCCATATGTTAAGCAATTTCTTATGCAATGTAAGTCAGTGTACCTATAGAAACTGATTAGATAAAACCAGTGCCTATATCTTAGATAGACAATATTGCTAGGGCTTATACTTATTTACATAACTTTAGCACATCCTACTTTTTGCAAAACTTTTGTTGGTCACATTTTTAAGTTTTGGAAAAGAGTGATGAACTCGTAACCCATTATTGGCTCTGATACCAATTGTGGCAGAACCTTCTAAAATAACATACTTACGGAGGCGCTCGTCTTCCACCAGACACTAAGCGCCCCGAAAGCAAGCTACAGTGGGCGGTATCCATCGGGCACACCCCAAGGGAGGACCCAAAAGATCCATATTTTTTCCAAAGATCCAATAATGAGAATGAGTTACAATACTTAATCCATTTCATACATCCAGAGTTGTGTAAAAGTACATTATTATATTTCCAAAGTCAGAGTGCGGAATATTAAATAGTGGAATTAAGAAGAAACATCTATCGATAGTACGCTAAGATTCTATCTGTGCCCACCAGAAGAATCCTTCACACAATAGAACTTTTCATGCATTACCTGCAATAGGGGTAGGTAAACCCTGAGTACACAATGTAGTCACAAGACTTATCCAACTAGTGGGATTAATTTTTCGACTCCAAGGGATATGATAAGCTTTATAGTTTGCTGGTTTCTTTTTTGCAGAAAGCAATACTAATAGTGAGTCTTATTAATGTCATTATTAATAGTCATGTTAATGTATTATCTAGCCATTCTATGTAAGCACCTATTCTACTTTCAAGAAAGAGTTGACAAATCAGTTCCATTTCATCCCCTTCCATCTTTCAGTTCTTACTATGGTGCTAGACCCAAAACAAGCCGTATCGGATCGCCCGGTGATTCATGAAAGATCCATATTTTTCCCAAGGATCCAATAATGAGAATGAGTTACAATACTTAATCCATTTCATACATTCAGAGTTGCATAAAAGTACATTATTACATTTCCAAAGTCAGAGTACGGAATATTAAACAGTGGAATTAAGAAGAAACATCTATCGATAGTACGCCAGGATTCCGTCTGTGCCCACCAGAAGAATCCTTCACACAACAGAACTTTTCATGCATTACCTATAATAGGGGTAGGTAAACCCTGAGTACACAATGCACTCGTAAGACTAATCCGACTAGTGGGATTAATTTCTCGACTCCAAGGGATATAATAAGCTTTATGGTTTGCTAGTTTCCTTTTTTGTAGAAAGCAATACTAATAGTGAGTCCTTATTAATGTCATTACTAATAGCCGTGTTAATGTATTATCTAGCCATTTTATGTAAGCACCTATTCTACCTTTAAGCAAGAGTTGAGCAATCAGTTCCATTTCATCCTCTTCCATCTTTCAGTTCTTACTACGGTGCTAGACCCAAAACAAGCCATACCGAATCGTCTGACGATTCATGAATGAATGCCCCCAGCTGGGTACCCCAAAAACACACACCCCCACTTGTACCCTTGGCACAAGCAGGACTAACCCATCACCCTCCTGTCTTGGGAGTCTAGGTCCCCGTCTAAACTTGGACTCTAAGCCTCCACTCCTAAGTCCTAGACTCAGTGCGGTGCAAGGACCTCCACCATCCCCGCCTCTAATCAGTCAGTCCAGAAAAGAGTCGGATTCCATGACAAGAGAGCAACGAGTCTTCCCTGCGCCCATACCCAAGTTTGTGCTGAGGATAATAAATCTGTGACTTGCCTCGAGACTTATGCAACGGCCGGTCCTTAACCGACACAGATAGAGAAAAAAGTGTAACCAAGCTATGCTTTGTTAGTTGCAGGACACAACCTCTACACCCACCAATACCCAAACCATATCCCTGCCTGGTCACCACTTTTCCTTTCCACCATTTTATCATGAGTAATCATAATTATCACCTATTGCGAGTAACGGCAAGTTATTCACGCTACCAAAATCCTGAGCATAGCAGCTACTCGAACTATACTAGTAGGACTCATAGGTAGGTATATTTATGCATGTAGTTTCTATAAAATACATGTAACATAAATGCACATCATATATAATCAGTGATCATTTAAAATAGGGGTTATGCATTGAGGCTTGCCTTGGGCAGGCGGTGGGTCAACAAAGTCAGCACCAAAAGGCTCCGGGGCTCCCTCCTATATGAGGATCTCCTCCTCGTACTCCTCAATGACCTCTTCGTAATCCTGTTTGTCCACGGGCATAAACTCTACCAACTCGTGATCTATATGCATAAAATGATGATGCAACACCTAGTAATACGACAACAACTCTTAAAATAAAATACATCTATCAAGCTACTAAGTGAGTTCTATCGACTAAGGTGCTAAGCTACCTACTGTTGCCACTAACAAGTATGAAGCATGCCATATATTATCTTAGCAATTAAAGGTATTCTTACTCCTAATACCGATTTATTTTATATATGATAAAACAAGGATAATAGCCACTCTATTTATTAACCTACTCTAGGGCTATAAAATTTACAGCAAGTTTCTAATAATCTAATGAGTCTACTGTAAAAATTTCATAGCTAACGCTATCACTAATTTGCCACAATAATTCCTAAAAATATTAATCTAAATAATACTAAGCTTTCTAATTTGAATTTATAAATCTATCATTCTCATAGCTAACTGTAATCTAACTACACTAACAGATAGATGGTATTTTTGTGAACATAATAAACTTGGTTTCACTATTTTTGGACATCTACAAGATTTACTATAATTTATCAAAATTTAGCTCAAAACTAAATTGAATAAGCATTTATTAATTCACTGGAAAATAGAAAACCAAACCTGAAACCGCGGCCCACTGCTCGCGGCGTGGCCCAAGTTCATGCGGCGCACGCGTGCTCACGCTCCACCGGCATGGCCCACGCGGGGACGTGGCCTAGCCGAGCGACGCCGACCCACGACGGGAAGGCCCGCGCATGACAGCCATTTTGCGAAAATGCCCCTAACCTACCGATGAACTGCACTGAGATCCATGACACTATTTCTACAAACAGTTACTTCATAGCTAAGCCCTCGGAGTAATTCGTCTTCGCAACAGCGACACCCTCGGCACCCACGCGCGCACACTAGCACGGCGGTGCTGGCATCAGGCAATTACGATAGCCATATCAACCCCTCCCCAACCCTAAAAGCGAGCCGATGCTTACCTAGGCATAAACCCAAAGCGATGGGCGGCCAACAGAGTTGTTGTCCCAAACTCCCTCCACGACGGCGGACTCCTACCTACGGCGGTGACCACGTTCCCATGAGCCAAGGCATCAACAACGTAAACGAGCTCAAGAATGGGCATGAGTGACTCACCCCGAACCTACCAGACATGTCGGATTGACTAGAGGAAGCCGAGATGGCTGCGTGTGCACGAACGGTGCGGTGGCGCATGACGGTGGCAAGGCTATGTCATCGATGGCTAGGCTACTATAGCAATTAGGCAAAGGTGCATAGGGGGATGAGTGGGTGGAGGTGAAGCTAGTGGTGCAACTAATTGGACACGAGCAGCTCTGGAGCGTGGCCAGGCCGTCGATGCGGCCATAACGATCTTAATGACCCAGCGAGAGGAAAACTCCAAATTGGAGCACAACACAACAAGGATCACGGCGCGGTGGGGTCGGGTGGCTGGCTGATAACCCCGCGAAGCCGTGCACTGAGTTAATTGAACTGAGGTGGCTCCTCTAGGCCGAATTGAAAGGCGTGGTTCGATGACCATGGCGACAGCGGAACAGGGGAAAGCTGGCATGGCCAGGCCTATTGCTGCCATGGTGGGACAAGGCTATCAACTTGGTGCTCCATCGCGCATGGGCTACAGGGCGGTGGGGAATAGCGAAACATGCTCTAGATGGCTGGCCGCACTGCCTAACACGCAAGTCGACAGTGGCTCAGTCCTTTGCACCGTAGTGGACGGCATCGGCCAAGGAGAGGCTTCCATATAGCGTCGCATCAAGCTTAGACATGATGGCAAAGGCAGGGGGTAGGCTCACATGTGTGCAGCTATGAAGGTCAACCATAGCAGTGGTCGTGCGGCAGCGGCGGTTGGAGCGCAGCGCGACCGGGCCACAACGTGACGCGACGATGGGCATCAGTGGCACCGCACGACAGCAGTAGAGCTGGCCAAGCCACATGCCAACCAAGGATGCCCACGTGCACCTAGTCCTGCATGGCGAGCTCGAGGCGGCAGGACGATGGTGGCCAAGCGGCCAGTGCGCTACCACGGCGGTGTAGTTCCACGCGGCTGTGCATGTGCGTGTGTGCTAGCACAAGCATCGTAGTGGTGGTGTAGGGTGCGTGTCAGGGCACGGCAGCGCACGCTGGGTAGGCCAGTGCAGTGGTGCCAAGCCGTACCGCGGTGGTGACCGCGTCTGAAGGTAGAAACCGTGCCATGCACGCTTTTTAAAGTTGCTTGAAAATCCAACACAATGATCCAATTGCTAAACCAACTATTTTATGTTCGAGATGGTGTATCAAGCTACTGAAACCAACCTTAAGACCATGCCACAGCTTAAACCGATTCTCCTATAAAAATTCTCAAACTTTGCTTCGCCGATCCATTTTTCGACTTAAGAAAGTGACTAAGTCTTGGTTTGGATTCGCGTCGACTTTGATTTTCAAGCTATCAAATAAGCTATCTAGCGAATCCCATTTTCAATTGCACTGTATTTCATCGCCACCTACTGAAGTTTGCACCACAAACTTTATCAAAGTGCCAGGTATGCGTTCTATAGCATTTTCTTTCAATAAAAATTCGGCTAGAACTTTAAGCGATAAAACACGACATGAAATATAACATTCATGTGTCGTGTTTCCAATGAACATTTTCGAGTTTCGTATTTTGCTTTACACTCTATAATTCACATTTACACATAAGTATGATGCTTATGCAGTGTTTTAGCAAAAGATTGTATAGTGTAACACAGAGGGTGTTACACTATAACCTAGTAGCTAAGGGGCTACTATGTTAGGGAAAGCCCTTGTGGTATATGGGCCAACTCCCCCTTTGAAGAGGCCCTAGTAGGGTTTAGTGTAGTGACTTGTCACTTCACTCCCACCGAGGGGTCACTTGTAAATTGTTGTTACCTATATATAGCGCTAAGAGCATGAGGGCAAAGGGCTCTCTCCCTCCCACTCTCATTTGCAAACCCTAGCCACCGCCTCTCCTATCTCTACCCCCTTAATCTATTCAGAAATACTAGTTCCAACACCAGCCTCAAAGCCTGAGTAGCGCCGATGAGGGCGTCTGCCCGCAAGTACTCCTACTGACACTGGTCTCGCCACGAACCATGATCGCCTCCCCCTGCACTGGTGTAGCTCGCGCATGCATGCACGCCACAACAAGTCACAACAAATCACTTTTCTATCGATCGATTTAGGTGCTAATGTTTGGGACTTACGACTATACCACAACCAAATATTAGCGTCAGACAAAATATTAACGAACAACAATTGGTTGGTATAACTTTCTACATATATTTAGTTGTTCCCTTCGGACTAATCGACCTGGTAAAAACACATATTAGAGTCCAACTATTGATAGATATAGCCCATTTTCATTTTGATGCGCCCTAGCCCAGCGGCCACTTACCTCAACGTCAAATGCATCCCATGGCTTGACGATCTCCTCTTTGTCTGTCAGTGGCTACATCAATCAATGCATTACCCTTGCCAATGAAGATGTGCACCAGAGTATGCATATACTCCACCTTAGCATCCCTATTAAGGATGTCGTTGGCGGGCGGCACGACGTCCTCCATAAGTTCCTTGGGCAACTCAGAAGGTGGGGAAGAAAATACCCCACCATACTGAGAGCTTTGCTGGCGTTGACGAGTGCACTTGCTATCACATAGCCCTCAGCGCACCGCCCTACCAAAACCATGAAAGCCTCCTCCGCACAGGATACCTCCTACATGCACACCAACAACGCAACATCATAAGTCATGACTTACATTAACTTGTAAGTTTGGTCTTTACCCATTTATAACTATACCTATGTTATAAGAGTCTTTGCCCAAAAAATAATTATAAAAAAGATGAAGATTTCACCACTAATCTCATAGATTTAGGAAAAATATCTGAAAATGAACTATAGAAAAAAAACTCAAATTGGAGGTGCTCAAGATTTCACAATCTTATAAAATAAAAAACTATAGAAAAATCTTAAATTGGAGATGCTTGTTAGGTAGTGTCGGGTTCATAAACCCAGGGTCTCTCGTGGACCAATTTCCCAACAAAGGCTCGGCCCAAGCAGATAATGCGTAACTCATGGGCCGGTCCAAGTATCTGAACAAACAGGCCAGAAGGGAGATCCAATCATCGACCAGGAGGTCTGGCCGAGGAGGAGCGACACCCATTTTCTGACTCTGGCCCGCCTCTCCGATCGGAAGGCTCACTTTGGTCTCTAGCCCGCCTCTAGATGGCCTCTCCGACCGAAAGGCCTAGCCAAAACACTACTTCCGACTCTGACCCCACGTCTCTGACTGGGGTACGCAAAAACCTGCTCACTGCTCATCTCCGACTGGCGCGATCAAAACTGACTGGGACCAACCTACCGGGGATGTCCGCTTGGAAGGGACTGGGGAATGAATAGGGAAAGCAAGGTAGGGCGCATAAGTCAAACCACAATACCAGGGACCGTACCATGTACACCTGCAGAAACAGTATTCTGTAACCTCCCTAACACAAACAGTGTTGTAGGCGCCGATATTTTCCTCTATAGTATTTTGGGCGCCTATAACTCCCATACAGTAAGGCCACCCACATGCCTCTGGGCATAGACAATGTTGTGGGCGCTGGCTTTTACCGTACTGAATGAACATGGTAAAAAACCCTTGCACGCCTCAGGTATCAAAAGTATGGCAGGCGCCGACGTCTGCCATGCCCGAAGAAGACAACACCACCTCCCACGTGCATCTGACATTCAACAATATTGTGGGCGCCTACCATCGTCCTGTACTCGCCAGCATGGGCAGCAAGGCTCAGAAGCATACGTACTTTCTTCCCCTCACTTGTAAGGCCACCCACTTCATCTATAAAAGGGGATGCACTCTCTCCCAACATTCAAGTCATTCCAGATTCATTAGATCGATCAAGTTCACTAGTTCACAACCACAGAACCGTAGGTTCGAACCTCAAACACACGCTTGAACACTTAGCTCATAGCGGAGCTCCTATCGCTCTCAGCCCTTTCCGACCGGAGTCTGACCGGATCTCTTATACACCCTATCTTTCTCCTTCTCATTTGTAACCCCACTACAAACTTTCAAGCACCTGGGCTTCAGGAATAAAGTCACCTAACCTGACTCAAACTAGATATAGGGAACGTTGCCTGAACCAGTATAAACCCTATGTCATTGAGTGCTAGATCACCTCTAATCACAACGTACGACAAAACTACAAATATTTACTTGTTGGTCACTTTATGCACCGACAGGTAGTTTGCTGGTTTCCAAGCTAGTGATGTTTAGAGATATCCTATCACATCAATGTTCATCAAGAAATCACAAAAACATAAATTGCAACCATCCATTTTAACTGTATAAAGGCAACCTAACAATCAAAGGCACACATAGTTAGACCCTACATGAATTAGTGCTTTTTCTTGTTTCCCTAGTAACCATCCATTTTAACTATATAAGGGCATGAGCAATATTGATCCAACTAGTGGTCCTTATAGATGAAAGGATGGTAATAGTTGTCGTTATATTTCCCACAATCTTGGGCCATGTAGTCATCATAGGTGGATCCCATTTTAAAATAAAGATGATATTATCAACCACCTCTTCATGATCTCTCTCCCTCTCCTATCAATTTCTCATTTCACACGTAGCTCGTAGTCTGCCGCCCATGGCACTGAATTCGATGCCCAAACCTGCACGGCACACCCTGCCTCCCTCCTCCCAGATTAGGAGCGACACACCTCCTCTAGATCCAATGAGATCAGACCTATTCAAGATCCGAAGCAGCCATTACCTCTTCAAGATCCGACACTGGTATTGTTCCTTTCTATCGGTGTGGAGCCACACCGGGCCCAACCCTAGTAGTCCCCCTCCTGCCCCCAGCCCTCCACCTGAATGTGTCTGCAGCATTAGCAAACAACCGCTAGAGTCCGATGTGAGGACTGCGAAGAGGGGAATGAGCATGGGTTTAGGGTGGCGTTGTTGCAAAGCATGTAGACGTCCGGGACAAGCAATCTCACAGAGCCCGCGAGCGGCCGAGGTGGTGACATCACAAAGTGTGCCTCATCGTTGAGCACTTCTTGAGCGGTGCTCAACGACGCATCGGTGGAGGGCTCATGAGGCAACCAACATCCTCAACCCCCCTCCACCACGATGGTATATCGTGCCAGTACTGGTGTAACCGATCGAATCCACCCTTGCAATTGATATCATGAGATTAAATGCTGATACGAGCTCAGTAAGTGGAATTGGTGCTATCATTTATATCGAGTTAGTGATGTTGAATATCTTGGCAATTACATTTTTAATTATTTACTTCTCGGTCCCTCCATTGTCCATTCTAAAAAGAATAGAATTTTTGTTTCCTGACTGAGAAGTCAAGCAATCTCAGATTTAACTATAGGTTTATAAAAAAATGATACCAATTTTTATATTTCAAATATATTTATCATTAAAATATGTTCTACAATGAATTTAATAATACTTATTATGCATGATATACGTTAATACATCTTTTCTAAGTTTTCTTATATAATTGACTCGTTGGGAGCTGACATCTCCATTTTTTTTGGTGTGTGTGGGGGTGTAATGAGGGCGTGTTTAGTTCCGAAAATTTTTGGCTTTTGGCTACTGTAGCACTTTCGTTTTTATTTGACAAAAATTGTCCAATTATGGACTATTTAGGCTTAAAAGATTCGTCTCACGATTTCTCGGCTAACTGTGTAATTAGTTTTTTTTTCGTCTACATTTAGTACTCCATGCATGTGCCGCAAGATTCGATGTGACGGTTACTATGCAAAAATTTTTGGTTTTTGGGTGGAACTAAACGGGGCCTGAGTAGACGTGGCTACGGCAGTGCCGTAGCTGGATATCTTGTTTATTTAATCTCAATTTTAATGATAGCACTGGTGCATTGGCCAGACCACAACAATCTTAACAAGAGCTGACACTACCATTTGTAGGTGGTACCGCCACAATTCAGCCTGGCCATTCGATATTACCGAACCGATCGCTTCGGTTTCAGAGAAATTTAGTTTATCGAGGAAATTCGGTTTTGGTGTTTATGGTTCGGTTTCGGCATTTACCGAAAAATACCGAATTGATCGCATGTACATGTAATAGCAAGTTCAAAAGCTAATTTTGACATAATTTGAACATGATTTCATAGAGAATAATAATGCTAAATACATACATATAAAAGTCCACAAGACTATAAGAGTAGAGTACCTCAAATACATAATATAATAGACTAAAATAGTGCTATCAATAATATAACAACACTAAAACTCAGTACATTTCATATAATTCGGTATTATTTGGTTCCCTGAGGTAAAGTACCAATAAATTCAGTTACCTGAACAGGGTACCGAAAAAATTCGGTTTCGACATTATCGGTTCGGTTCTTGGTATTTTCTGTTCGGTTCCCGGTTCTTGGTATTTTGTGCCCAGGGTTAGCCACACAATCAACAAATGAGCAGGTTGCTTGTGTGCATTTCTGCGCATCGAAGCCTGCTTCAATTCACAAGCTAGATGGACGTAGTGGGTAATGTGGACGACGTCCTCGGGACCTTGCCGGCGGATGGGTCTTGTTCTTCATCCGCAGCTGCATATACTCGTTGTACACGAACCCCCTGTACCGCGGCGTCTCGCCGATCTTGGCCGTGAACTCCGGCAGCGGCTCGATCCACTTGTCGCCATGGATGTTGAAGAAGAAGGCGAACGAGTGCCTGTGCACCGGCCTCCTCACCACCCGGTGTGTCGCGCTCTTGAGTTTGTTGTTACTCAGCACCTACGAAAGTGGCTTGGCTGTTTTAATTTAAACCAAGTTGATCCAACTTAATACAATTTTTTTTTGTTACAACGATATAAATGTAACATGTTGCTAATTGATATAAAAATATAGAATTCATGAATCCAAATAGATCAAGAAAACTCTTACGAACATCTTAAAATAAACAATAAACTTTGAAGTACTTATATAGATCGACATGCAAGAAACCAAACAAGCTGACATGAGAAGGCTGTGTTCTCAGACAGTGTTGTGTTCTCTGTTTTCGCAAACAAAAAAAGAAAGAAAAGAAAGTGTTGTATACTTGTGTTCTCTGTACGTACCGTGTATGACGTCGCCTAGGTTGACGATGATGCTGCCGTCGACGGGCTCTACCGGGACCCAGTCAGCCGTCGTTGAGGACCTCGAGCCCCCCGACGCCATCCTGGATGACGAAGGTGATGCAGTTGTAGACGTGGCTACGGCAGTGCCGTAGCTGGATATTTTGTTTATTTAATCTCAATTTTAATGATAGCACTGGTGCATTGGCCAGACCACAACAATCTTAACAAGAGCTGACACTACCATTTGTAGGTGGTACCGCCACAATTCAGCCTGGCCATTCGATATTACCGAACCGATCGCTTCGGTTTCCAGAGAAATTTAGTTCCTCGGAAAATAGGTATCAATCGGTTCATTCCAAAAATCGATACCGAGGAAATTCGGTTTTAGTGTTTATGGTTCGGTTTCGGCATTTACCGAAAAATACCGAATTGATCGCATGTACATGTAATAGCAAGTTCAAAAGCTAATTTTGACACAAGTTGGACATGATTTCATAGAGAATAATAATGCTAAATACATACACATAAAAGTCCACAAGACTATAAGAGTAGAGTACCTCAAATACATAATATAATAGACTAAAATAGTGCTATCAATAATATAACAACACTAAAACTCAGTACATTTCATATAATTCGGTATTATTTGGTTCCCTGAGGTAAAGTACCAATAAATTCAGTTCCTGAACAGGGTACCGAAAAAATTCGGTTTCGACATTATCGGTTCGGTTCTTGGTATTTTCTGTTCGGTTTCCGGTTCTTGGTATTTTGTGCCCAGGGTTAGCCACAATCAACAAATGAGCAGGTTGCTTGTGTGCATTTCTGCGCATCGAAGCCTGCTTCAATTCACAAGCTAGATGACGTAGTGGGTAATGTGGACGACGTCCTCGGACCTTGCCGGCGGATGGGTCTTGTTCTTCATCCGCAGCTGCATATACTCGTTGTACACGAACCCCCTGTACCGCGGCGTCTCGCCGATCTTGGCCGTGAACTCCGGCAGCGGCTCGATCCACTTGTCGCCATGGATGTTGAAGAAGAAGGCGAACGAGTGCCTGTGCACCGGCCTCCTCACCACCCGGTGTGTCGCGCTCTTGAGTTTGTTGTTACTCAGCACCTACAAAGTGGCTTGGCTGTTTTAATTTAAACCAAGTTGACCCAACTTAATACAATTTTTTTTTGTTACAACGATATAAATGTAACATGTTGCTAATTGATATAAAAATATAGAATTCATGAATCCAAATAGATCAAGAAAACTCTTACGAACATCTTAAAATAAACAATAAACTTTGAAGTACTTATATAGATCGACATGCAAGAAACCAAACAAGCTGACATGAGAAGGCTGTGTTCTCAGACAGTGTTGTGTTCTCTGTTTTCGCAAACAAAAAAAGAAAGAAAAGAAAGTGTTGTATACTTGTGTTCTCTGTACGTACCTGTATGACGTCGCCTAGGTTGACGATGATGCTGCCGTCGACGGGCTCTACCGGGACCCAGTCGCCGTCGTTGAGGACCTCGAGCCCCCCGACGCCATCCTGGATGACGAAGGTGATGCAGTTGCCGTCCTCGTGCGCGCTGATGCCGTTGACCTCCTCCTCCGTCGTCGGGAAGTAGCGCAGCGCCGCCATGAAGTCGAAGCTGCGGTCGCTATTGTAGTCCCTGAGGAAGCCCGGCGGGAGGCCCATGCACTCGTTCACGACCTCCTGGATGAGCAGCCCCAGCTCGGTGAACTTGGCGTAACACTCCTCCACTGCCTCTCTGGATGGATCGATTTGGTGGAAGTTTTCTTTTAGAAATCCCGATGAACAAACAAACAAAAGGAACAAACAATACTGCAAATTCGGCGTGCAAATTAAATTTTGCATCTCGCGTTCTCGACTGACCTGAATCCGGCTGGCTCGTCGGGGTACACGTTGAGCCCGAGCTTGGGATCAAACACCAGCACGTACTCGTTCTTGTCCGCCGAGTGCGCCGGCTGCCGCGCGTAGCCCGCGGGGAGGGGCGCTTTGGAGCCCTCGGCCGCCCGGGCCCTGGCCTTGTCCTCGTCCGGCAGCGCGAAGAACGCGGCCGACAGCTCGAGCGCGCGCGCCATGAGGTGGGCCGGCACGCCGTGGTTGACGGCACGGAAGAAGCCGTGCGTCCGGCACGCCTGGCGCACGGCCTCGGTGGCGCTGGCGCGGGAGACGCCGCCGTCGTCGGTGAAGAACGGCGCCAGGTCCACCACGGGGAGCGCACCGCTGGCCGCCATGTCCGTCGCGCTCTGGTGAGTGGTGACACGATTGGGAAGATGCCGCAGCGTACTATATGCTATTATTGTCCACTCGGCTCCGCTAGTAGACAAGGACCCAACGAGCCAGTAGTAGAAAAAGGAGAAGGGACAACGTCACAATCGTAGCGTCGTGGGTTGTTGACACGAGATAATTATGCGATGGCCGGCGGATGATATTCTTTTCATGGACAACCTTGTTTTCTATATAAAACCTACTCCGTATTATACATACACGTCCACAGTCACATGCAGCAGCAACACTGCAACTTGTTCATACTGATGTCCAGGAGCCGATGGAGAGCGGAGGCTGGAGTATGTACTACCTAGATAGCATCAATTTCTCTCCACCAGAATCACTGGGAGAATCAAGAAGTGAAGCTAAAAACCAAGAAGGAAGCTCTGACAAACTAGCTCTAAAAACTAGAATCACTTGGAGAATCAAGAAGTGAAGAAAAAAACCAGGAAGAAAAGCTCTCCAAACTAGCTCTAACAACTGATGAGTGCACTTGCACGCGCATGCACCCACACTACTGAGCCTCGAGCATCGGAGCATCATTGACTTCGAGTCAAAAAAAGGGGGGGGGGGGGGGGCACCTGATCCATCGATGTAGCTGTGATTTCCCCTTTTGTTCGGACGAGAAAAGGAACCTCTGTTAGGAAAAACAAACGTTGACAGAACATTCTCATGCTTCTCCAACAAAAAGAAGAAAAATAAAATTTGCCTGGGACGACAGGGCCGACCAGCACAATGGGGGAAATAATTAAATTCCCTGGGCAGCCCACCAGGTCCAGACCACAGCTCCCTGACGGCCCACTAGCTCCCATGCGGCGTCACGGGCCTCGACGTTCGCCGGCAGCCGGCAGCCGCGGTCAATTTTCGGCTGCGCCTCTTGTGCTCTCCCCGTCTCCGCGTCGAACGGTTCACGGTCGGAGTAACCGAAGGAGGGCAGAGGCCTCGTTGACTGTCTCGCTCGCCTGTCGCCTCGCCTCCCCGTCCGCTCCGCTACCGTGCTTTCCCCTTTGCTCGCTCGCGGACCCCCGCCCCCCTCCCAGCGGCGCACTCGCGCCAGCAAGCTCGAATCCGCACGCCGTCGCCGCCCCACGGCGCCCAGGTAACCGCCTAACCCTCTCGGTTCCTCGAAATACTTCTCGGATCCCTTCTACCGCGCAGAGTTCGTCAGGAAACCGTCGTTTGATTCTGGGAGCTATGATTCGCGCCCTCTTCCTAGACGAGTAGATCTGGATTAGCCTGCGAGGACGACGACCCCAGTAGTTCGGCTGCTACCGCCGTTATTAGTCGCGCGGGGACACGGAGGCGTAGTCCTGCGTCCTCTCATGCCGCGGCACCCCTAATCGTGGAAGTCAAACAGTGACGACGATTACCCAGCGCTGCTCGTGCAGAGCTTAGCTGTAGCTTCACTGTCTATTTGCTTGATATTGCTGGCTGCTGTAGAACTCTATATTTAGGGGCTTATGGCGTTACTGTCATGCAAATGGCAGTGTTTCCTGAACTGGCTAGCTTGCTTGTATGACACCTACAGTACTTGCCATTTCTGTATGCCCATGCTGCCATGCATTATCCGTGAGGTGTATTACTTTTTGTTGTGGGTGTTGATTGTGCTTGTTGGTCAGTGCATTACTGTTTTACGCGGGTATTGATTGTGCTTGTTGGCCAATTGTATCAGGATCAGGGTGTTTCTGGTGTGCAGGGGTGGGCGGTTGGCTTCTGAGAACATGCAACAAGTGTTGATATGAAAATAGGTTCCTGGAATAGTGGGTTCATTAGCAGTTTGGCACAACCTTGAAGCTGCAGAGGATTTCAAATGTCCTTTGTCATCAGCTCTCCACCTCCATTGAGTCAGAGGTATGCTGCTGTGCTGGTTTTCTTTGACATCGATTTCATCATGCTTTTAGTTTCGAAATTTCTGCAGTATCTGTAAAATGCGGTTTTTGAATGCTTGATTTAGGGTCTGTATGCCTAATTCTGGTAGGATGAGTTATAGGCACTTATTTGTTGCCTCATTTTCTTCTAGCTTTCTTCAATCTGGTGAGCCTTGTGTATGAGGAAAAGAAACATTTTCTTCTAGCTTGATTTAGATGTCATGATTTTTTTTTTTGGGTGGCAATTCATTGCTACTGGTGGTGTTAGGACTTAGGAGTAGGATCCCTTTTGTAGATAAATGTAGGCACTTCAAGTGTATCGATATGCCTTATCAAATAAAAAGTGTATCGATATTTTTTCTTCTTATTTTTCTGTCCTATGGCCTGTGGTAGATGGGGGCAGATGTGTCCTGTTAATATTATATATGCAGTAATGCTCTTAAGTGAAAGCATCCTTCTTGTCCTGCCATGTTCACTAATCTATGGAGTGTTTTTGTTTAGACTTTAGAGTATCTATGACGCATTCTGCCCCTATGTGATTCTGGAAGTTTCTGTAGGATGCTTATCTTATATTCCTGAATTTTCAGCTCTACTTGAATGAAAAGGTAAATAGAAGAAAATGTCATTGTTCTGACTTGCGAAAAATGTCTTTGTTTGACATATTAGCTATTTGAAGCCATAAAAAACATATTAGTAGTTCAAATTGTATAACCAAACTATCAAAGGGTTTCGTATCTGAAACCCTTTGATAGTTGCTAATGGTCTTGGGTATAAACCTGGGGGATTGACTTGAAGCTTGTGTAATTTCGTTGCTACCAGTACTGAAATTCGGCTCGTCCCTTGTGGAAAAATTCAAAGGGTTTCGTATCCGAAGGTTATATCAACTATTTATTTTAGTAACTTCCAGCATTATTATTTATCCTTTCCTTTGATATGTAGTTATGTACCTTCTGTGTTTGTTATCCCTTCTGGGTAATTCTGGCAACTAACTATTCCATTGTCATATCTGGCTAAATTTCCAGCATTTTTTTTTGTATTTCGAACTTCCCCAAGGATGTTTGACAGCACTCAAAAAGCTCAATACATGGATGGGCACAGAGAAAAGTTTGTTAGGTTGGTTTATTTGTCTTAAGGACACTTTTACAATGTTTTTGCATCTATTCCTATTCTCTCTGGGAGTATAACATGTTTCATGTAGTATTGCCCATTTCCCCATACATATTGGAAATCCTATTTCTGAAAGATAATATTTCTGTACATCCATGGCTGCAGCAGTATTCCTAAGTTGTTCTTCCGATAGTTTACGATTTGCCCTCTTCAGCTTCAGCAAGTTCAAATTGTTTCCTATTATTGTTTTGTGGTACCCTAGAAATCTGGTTTTTATCCTAGTACTCTTTCATTGTTCAAATAGGTCTTCGCCGCTTTGCAAGCTAATAATTTTTGTCAGACTTGTGAGAGTTGCCTCATGTTGAGTGATAAAGTAGTAAATGTTTTTGTCAAATGTCTTATAGACCTGAAACCTCTTGCACCGCATAGAATTTCTATGTTCTTTTGTGTTGAACTGTTGGAGTTTTTTTTAAAAGATTTTCATTGTATCACCATATTTTCTGTAGGCTGGAAGAGTCTAGTCCTAGGTCGTCTGTACCTTCTGAAGTGGGAGGCAGGAGTACCTTGAGGTCCATCATGCCTGGGTTTGGTTATGGTTCATTTAATGCACTAAGGTCTTTCTTGTCAGGGTTCCGCAAAGGCTCTGGAAGACTGAAGTCACTTGGACAGTCACTTACTTCTGGTGCTCCTAAGACAGCTTTTGCGGAAGATCTTAAATCATATAAGAGAACTATATTTGATCCCCAGGACAAAATTCTTTTTCGTATGAACTGGGTTTTCTTCTCGTCTTGTCTTTTTGCTGTTGCAGTGGACCCACTATTCTTCTTTCTACCCATCATCAACGATTCAAACTGCATTGGTATAGATAAAAAGTTGGCAGTGACATCAACAATAGTACGGACGGTTATTGATTTTGTCTACCTTATACGTGTGTGTCTTCAATTCCGCACTGCTTATGTTGCCCCGTCTTCACGAGTGTTTGGGACTGGTGAGCTTGTGATTGATCCAATGCTAATTGCAAAGCGATACATTAAAAGTTACTTTGCAATGGACTTTGTTGCATTGCTACCACTTCCACAGGTACATCTGCTTTCGCATGGTGTCAGATAATGTAATAATTGCTGTACCAGTTTTTTTGACATTTTTTAAGTGTCAGCATTTCTAATATCTAGTTCGTTTGGTTACCTTAGTACTTAGAAGTGGATGTTGGCAGTAATTGCAGATGTTCAGCAACCAAAGCTCTATCCTATTGTCCAGAATCAGTACAAGTCAGTTTCATTCGCAGAGAAGAAGCTGCGCTTTATAAACTTTCCAACCTGCATTTTCTTAGCTAGGAGGGTTTCTGATGATACTTTTGAGGTTCAAGTTCTGTTCTCTTTAGTTAGGAGGGTTTCTGATGATGCTTCGAGGTTCAAGTTTTGTTAAAATAAGTTTTGTTCTCCATATGATAGCCAGGAGCCCAGGACAACAATACGCTATAATATGCATTGACATCAATAAAGAATTTCATTGTAGTCAACACTATTCCTTTGTTCTCCAAAATCCGAATTCCCAGAATCCAATCGTTCATGTGGATAGCTTGTATGTTGAGATAGACTTGTAGTGGAGATTAACTTTATTAGAGATATAGATATAGATATAGACATAGATATGCGTTTAGTCAATATGAAGGGCAGGCCTGGTGCAGTGGTGAGAGTTGTCTCACTGAGTCACCAGGTCATAGGTTCGAAGCAGCCTCTCCGCAGATTTTGCGGGGGAAAGGCTTGTCTCGGTTTATCCCTTCCCCATACCCCACTCATGTGGGAGCCTCCGGCACTGGGTCTGCCCTTTTATGCGCTTAGTCAATATTTGAAACATGAATTATTGCTTTTTCACTACCTTGCGTCCATGTGCAGCGTTACTTGCTCAAGCCTTGATGCTGTTACATGCATGCATAAGACCATCCCAATTGCTAGCTTTATGATCTTTCTACTCACATTCGGAAACTTCCTTGGTTCTAATAATTTTCCAGCTTACCTTAAACTATCTGTTGGTGGTTGACAGATTGTTGTTTGGAGATATCTCAACATTCCAGATGGCCCAGATGTACTGACTACAAAAACTGCACTGGTTTGGGTTGTTTTGATTCAGTACATTCCAAGGTTGTTTCGAATATTCCCTGTGACCAAGGATTTGAAAAGGACAGCTGGTGTTTTTATTGAAACTGCTTGGGCTGGTGCTGCTTATTATCTTCTATGGTTTATGCTGGCTGGGCATGTAAGTGCTTCCATAAGCTATGTACTATCAATTATATTTTCCACATTCCTTACTCATCAGAAGAAGGCAGCAGTAATGAGGTCGATCTTTGACTACAATATCAGTGATATCTACCTGAGATTGTCCTATGTTCTAAATAACTGATGACTTTAAAACTTTTAGTTAAAAAATTGTGGTACATATTCCAGTCGAAACTGTTTGAAACTTTGAATCCTTAAGCCATTATGTTAGTTCTTAGATGTAAATGAGATCTTGTGTGTATATTTTAAACATCATCATCTTTGTTTAATTGATTTTCAAGGAGTTTCCTTTGTTGACTTATGTAAAAGAAATACTCGCTGTCAGCACTATACATCAAGATTGTTTCCCGTAGGTTTCTATCAGCAATCATGTTTCCCATGGCTTATGCTGCACCTTTTATACATGTTATCTGTGGCACAAGAAAACTCATTAGTTTGCATTCGTTCATTGAAACAGCCTCTTGCAATTTTCTGTTGGTGTTTACATATCCGCCATGACTTATGCTGTAGTTTCTATATGTATTATTTGCTGCAGAATGTCGGTACTTTATGGTATTTTTTAACCATAGAACGTGAAGATGATTGCTGGCATCTGTACTGTGATCCCAACGTTGGATGTAATAGCAGCTACTTGTATTGCAATAATCATCATCATGACAGCTATGATAGTTGGCTTCAGACTAATGGTGCCCAAGTATTCAACATGTGCAATGGTAGTCAAGATAATTTCAACTTTGGCATTTATGAGCAAGCACTGGTCTCCGGAATACTTTGTCCAGGAAATTTCATCTCAAAATTATGTTATTGCTTCTGGTGGGGATTGCAAAATCTAAGGTACTTCATTGCTGTTGTTTATGATACTTTTCATGACGCAGAATTTAAATGTGTTTGGATAATCCTGAAGCTGAACAATGTCCATAAAATGAGCACGGCTTGCTAGAAATACAAGTTTGCTTTTCATCTAGCCTTAATAGGATATTAAATTCAATTTGTCACCTTTTTCTAAAGAAAAAAAAGTAATCTATGTAGCTAATGCAGCTATATTTTTTTTGTTTTGTACACAATGGTCAATTGAGATACAACTGCAGTAAATGTGTGGGAAGTAATTGAGAATCTTAAGGCCCTATGAAGGAGGTTATGGTGTTCATAATACACTGTATTTCACGTGCATTGTAATAGATGGAGTTGCACATATAAATCCAATAATCAATATAGATCAATTTTCTTCAAGGTGCATAAAAAGGTGATTTGGTTCTGTTTAGCATGTGCTCTAGGATTGGTAACTGTGAGTAAAATCTGTTTTTGTAGTTAAAATCTGTCCAATGTATATCTCTATTTTTTGAGCATTATGTTTTTTGAGCTAAAATTATTAATAAAGCTGCAAAGTACTGCAATGATGTGGTAACTTACAGCATTAGGCTGCCCTTTCTTTTAATAGGCTAACCCTCTGCAGGGTTCACAAAAACTAAATCCTTAGCCCTAAACCCTCTACAGGGTTCCTTGTTTTCAATACTAATAGCGGGCGAGCTATAGTAACAGCTGGAAAGTGGTGGTTGTATTTTGTCTATGTCTAACAGAATGGTATCATCAATGCTTACGAAAGAGTGAACCACATATGATTGGCCAATCCGGGATAGAATCAGAAGCTGATCGGTTTGTAGCTTTCCTTAGGTTCAGGACTTCACATTTAGGTTATGTGAATTGGGTTCCTGTACTTGGCTGTTGAAATATGCATTCTAGCTGTTGTAGGTTCACAAGATTGGCTGTCATCATTATATGTTCTACTTCAGAGCACATTATGCCTGCTATCTTAATTTCCATTCCCATTTGACAGTACACTTGGTCAAGGGCTTTTGACAAGCACATACACTGGAGAAGTGATATTCTCTATAGCAATATGTGTCCTTGGACTAATTCTTTTTGCTCTCCTCATTGGTAACATGCAGGTAGAGTGATATATTGTTTCCCTTTTATTCTTTTATAAGCCTTTCCTCTTTCTTTGCTTGATTCCGAGTTGAATTCCTACAGAGGTACCTACAATCTGTTGCTATACGCCTTGAAGAGATGAGAGTTAAGAAACGTGATGCTGAACAGTGGATGCATCACCGTTCACTGCCACTGGAAATCAGACATCGGGTGAGGAAGTATGAACGTTATCGGTGGCTGGAAACCAGGGGAGTAGATGAAGAAAGTTTGGTTCAAACTCTTCCGAAAGATCTTAGGAGGGATATCAAGCGTCATCTTTGTTTGGGCTTAGTGAAAAGGGTCTGTTATGGCTGCTCAAGCTATTGTTTTCTGCTCTGTTCAGTCATTTCCAGTTATTTAATATTCTCATTTCGTTTTTGCTACTGATAGGTGCCTTTGTTTGAAAATATGGATGAACGATTGTTGGATGCAATATGTGAGCGGTTAAGGCCTGCACTCTACACAGAAAATGAATTCATTTTGAGAGAAGGTGATCCAGTGGATGAGATGCATTTTATTCTTCATGGTTGTTTGGAGAGTGTAACCACTGATGGTGGACGAAGTGGATTCTTTAACAAGGTCCAGCTAAAGGAAGGATCATTCTGTGGTGATGAGTTGCTCACTTGGGCATTGGATCCCAAGTCAGCTGCTAATTTTCCAGTTTCGAGCAGGACTGTCAAGGCACTCACCGAGGTTGAGGCGTTTGCCCTATGTGCAGAAGAGCTGAAATTCGTAGCCAGTCAGTTCAGGAGGCTGCACAGCAGGCAAGTACAGCACACATTCCGATTCTATTCCCAGCAATGGAGGACCTGGGCAGCCTGCTTCATCCAAGCGGCATGGCGTCGCTATTACAAGCGGAAGATGGCAGAGCAGCGGCGCAAAGAAGAAGAGGCAGCAAGCCGGCCAAGTAGTAGCCACCCTAGCCTTGGGGCGACTATCTACGCATCTCGTTTCGCGGCCAACGCCATGCGAGGGGTTCACAGGCTAAGAAGCAAGGCTGTCCCTACCATTGTCAGGCTACCGAAACCCCCAGAACCAGATTTTAGTGTCGACGATGCTGACTAACGAAACAATCACACTGAACTCGCTTGTAATTGTACGTTTTACCTCGTCTGTAGATTCTGTACAAAATTCAATGACAGCTGCAGAAGACAATGTTTGTAAAGGTTTGTAACCACGCACAGACAGACCATAACGGAGGTATATCCTGCTTGACGTCTATGGAAATGCAAATGTATTAAATTTTTGCTGATTATATGAGTCCAAAGTTTGCCAGCCGGAACCCGTATCGTGTGTGTTCAGTTATCTTTTGTTTCCTTCTGCGAAACCCTAGAGACAAATTGGGACATGAGAAAGCTAAACTATGAAATTTTGAAAATAAAAATCCTGGAGATGGATTGGGACATGAGAAACCTAAATAAAATATTTATAAATCATGAGGATATATTTATAAGCTTCTAGAAATTAGATTTATCTCTAGAAAAACTTGGAAAATTTTCAAAACATTCTGATGAATGTCTAAACATATTAAAAAATCACAATAAAAATCTGAGAGGCCAGCATGAATGCAACATACATGAATGCTAAATGAATTCATGCTTCTTGTATCTCATTTTTTTATTGTGAAGTTTTTAAAACGTGCTTTGGCACTTATTAGGATATTTTGGGAGTTTTCAGATTTTTTTTTATTTTTTTCTCATTTTCTAGAGTCAAATCTAAAGCTTCTAAATATATTTTCATGAGCTTTTTACTGTTTGGGTTTAATATTTTTCTCCAGAATCTTTGTAAGCTTATAGATATTTTCCGTGGTTTAAAAACCTTATCAATTGTTTACTGGATTTTTAATAAAAAAAATATGATGAAACCACTTCGAAAAGCACTTCTAACAAGGATATTCAGCTAATTTAAATGGTTGAGTGTTGAAGGAGGCAGTTTGTCCTGTCTTAGAGGTAGAGGAAGTTAAAAATGTTTTTTTTTTTTCCAAATAGGCCTATCACCAGCAGCCGGTTTGGGAGGGGCGGGCCAAGTGCCACTGCGCCATCTGCCCATCTCTAGTCGCGGCACTGTAGGACCCTCGGCTATTCGGCTGCCTCCGGCTCTGCTTTCTGAGATGCTCTTCCTCGTCCGGCGGCACCGCCGCCTCGCTCTCCCCTTCTCCACTCTGCACGCACCCGCGCCCGCGCCCGCGCGCGCCTCCACCCCCACCCCGCCCTCCTCTCTCGACGCCTCGGCGGTGCTCGAGACGCTGTCCCTCTACGCCAACGACTGGCGCCGGGCGCTCGACTTCTTCCACTGGTCCGCCTCCCCCGCCGGCGCCAACTTGCCCCCGACCGCCGCCACCCTCGCCCGCGCCATCGACATCCTCGGCAAGCACTTCGAGTTCCCGCTCGCCACCTCTCTCCTCCTCTCCCACCACGATCCAGAGGACCCCGCCTTCCTCCGCCCCGCGCTCCGCGCCCTCCTCAACCGCCTCGCCGCCGCCAATCTCGTCGACGACGCCCTCCGCGCGTTCGACTCCACCGCCGCATCCATCGGCCTCCGTGACGAGGCCTCCTTCCACCTCCTCGTCGACGCGCTCTGCGACCACCGCCGCGTCGACGAGGCCGACCACCTATGCTTCGGCAAGGACCCGCCGCCGTTCCCGCCGGGCACGAAGACCCACAACCTGCTCCTCCGTGGGTGGGCTAAGACCCGCGCCTGGGCGCGCCTCCGGCAGCTCTGGTTCGACATGGACCGCCGCGGCGTTGCCAAGGACCTCCATTCCTACTCGATATACATGGATGCCCTTGCTAAGTCAGGCAAACCGTGGAAGGCCTTCAAGATTTTCAAGGAGATGAAGCAGAAAGGAGTTCGAATCGATACTGTTGCTTACAACACCGCGATCCATGCTGTTGGGCTCGCACAGGGCGTCGACTCTGCTGTAAGGTTGTACAGACAGATGGTTGATGCTGGCTGCAAGCCGAATACTGCCACTTACAATGCGATTGTCAAGTTATTCTGCAAGGAGGGCAGGTTCAAGGAAGGGTATGCGTTTGTTCAGCAGATGCACAAGACTGGCTGCAAGCCCGACGTGCTCACATACCATTGCTTTTTCCAGTATTTGAGCCGTCCACAGGAGGTCCTCGGACTGTTTGAGAAAATGCTTGAGAGGGGTTGCCAGCCAAGGATGGACACATATGTCATGCTTATTAAGAGGTTTGGGCGCTGGGGGTTCCTTCGGCCAGTGTTCATTGTGTGGAAGGCAATGGAAGAGCAGGGTCTTAGCCCAGATGCATTTGCATACAATGCACTTATTGATGCATTACTGCAAAAGGGTATGGTGGATTTGGCTAGAAAGTATGATGAGGAAATGCTTGCGAAGGGACTCTCACCTAAGCCAAGGAAAGAGCTGGGGACTAAGTTGCCAGAAGCAGAGTCTGATAGTGATAACGCATTAAACGGGGTGCTTTGATTTCTGAGATCTAGACAGGGATGGACATTATATTGTTCTACTACCCCATTGCTATAGTTGAAACAATGATTTGAATATGCTCATGTTCCCAAATATAGGCTGCTTTTTATTGAAGGAGATCTAATATGAATTCATGGATTTTATAAGGAATTGAAAGCAGACTGAATCATATTGCACATTGCATTGCCATCAATTATCATTAGGTTATTATCTGAAAAATCTGTGGAAGAGCTGGGCCTCCAGAGATTTATGTGTTCCTGGAATCATACGTGGACATGGTCACATGTGTTGGAAAAAGAATTGTGATATGCTCATGGGCCTCCACCAAGTTGACATAAGAAGTGGATGAGAGGACCAAGAAGAATCAGCAATAAAGCAAAGCCCATGTAGTTTGTAAAAACTATGGTCCCTATTCAGGCAGGTTCAGCTTGTTAAACAGCCTCATGGTGAAACCTGGAGCAGGAATACTGGAGGTATTTATTCAGCCAAGTCGGCATATCAGACCCAATTTTGTATTACTGAGTTAAGTTTGGATGATACCTGAAACGCAAAACTTCAGATGAAATGCAGATCTTCATGTGGTTGCTCTTCAGTGCAGTCTTCACAGCAGACAAACTGCTTGGCAGGGGATGGATGGCAATCATGGCATGCAAACTCACTTGTTAGATCTCTTGTTAGCAGCATGAACCTGGTTCTCCTTTGATTATTAACTGACTGTTCGTAACAGTTTAGGCATGCAGTGGCAACTTGGTCAGGTATAGATTTTCTTGAGCCTTGAAATGCTTCACAAAATCTGAGAAACTGATGACACAGCTTGCCGAGGGAAGTACCATGCAGGCCCATGAGGAGAAATTCAGAATATATACTTTTGAATGTTTGGAAAGAAAATGCAAATTTCTGAGTAGTTTGGAGGACATTGGCAATTGGCATGCCACGTACTGTGTTGTCAACACCACAGCAGGAATAGGAGGAAATTTCTGTAGGAAGTCCGCGTCGCTGGCTTTGCTTACTGTTGTCAAGCTTTTCAGTATTGTCTCTTTCTTTTCTTTTTTCTTTTCCGGTTCCAGTTTTCTTAGCTGATACATTAGCCATGCCACATACCTTTGTAATTTGACTCCCTTCAAAGAATCGGCAGAGAACTTGCCATTTTCCGCTAAACAAAGACCAAAGTAGTTGAGGAAGGACTTGTTAAAAATGTGTAGTTTCCATGCACTTGGGAGGAAGATTTATGTTGGAAACTTCTAAAATGTTAGATGCCTTGACTAGGAGTTTGATGATAAGAAGTGAGATGGAATGAGTAGTAGTTCCTCCTAGCATTATCAGTGAGTCATTATATCGTTGCTTCCTGAGAATCCAAGAAAGGATATATAGGACATCAATACATCTTAATGCAGTTATCTTTCCAGGTGTAGGAAAATGCAGCACTTTCTTCCTGGCACCTGATATTAGCGACAATTAATTTTCTCCATGCTGCTACCATACATTGCCTTTCTCCTAGATCAAGCTACTACCATAGCATGTTCAACGTGTTCAACAGAATGGCTCAACGTGTTCGACAGAATGGCTAAGAAGACACCCTAACTCTCTTTCTTTGCTTCCTTCTCCTAACATCACCTGGGACACCCTAACTCTCTTTCTTTGCTTCCTTCTAACATCATCTGGGACATGCAGAAAAATAGGTTCAGTGTATGTTTTTTTTTTGTCTCTATAGTATTGTACTGTATTCTGACATACGAATGACTCTGATTGCAGGCAATCATGTATGAAACTGTTGCCAGATTGTTCAAATATGTTCTTTTTTTTGTCTGTATATAGAATTACTGATTCCAATCAATCATGTATGAAATTGTTGTCAAATTGTTCAAATGTAAATGCTTCCTATGTAGACGATCCTATTGAATCTGTATGTGACATGCATAATCTTGATGGCAACCAGACGATCGACCATGTGTCTCCACTCACTCTCCAGGCGTACGTTTGCAGGTCCATGCATTCCGCTGTGCTGCTTATTGCTTGTATCAACTTATCCACCAAACTGTCGACAGCCTCGCCAGAACGGCAGCGTGCTGTTCCTGCTGCCTTGTCCGGCCACGGGCACGTAGGCACGGCCTGCTCCCGATACGCTACGGGGCGCTCATCTCATGGCCCCCATGTCTGCAGGCGCGCGTACCGGCAGCTACCACACTGTCTCCCGGGCCCAACGACACGACTTGCCTGAGGTCGAGACGTGTCCTGCACGTCCGTGTACCGTGTACGCGCGCAGGTGATCGAGCTAGCTGCAGGTCGCGTATCGCCGATGAACCGTACCGTTGCACCTGTGGCCTGTTGGGGGGAATCCGTCTGGCCGTCGGCCGCGCGGGGCCAGGCCGGGGGCCGGCCGGCGTGGCTGGAACCGTCCGTGCGGCCGGGACCGGAGCATGCATCGATCGGGAGAGCAACGCAGTAATGGCGCCGTGCCGACGGCCTGGGACATGTCGACGACACGCGAGGCCCGCGGGGCCGCGACCACGGCGCGTGCGTGCGCACGCGCATGCAGCGATGGGCGCCTCCGGCCGATTCGATCCGCTGGATGGCGCCCGCGGCCGTGCGTTAACGACTTTGTCCCCGGACAGGGCGGCGTGCGCGCGGGGCGACAACGCCGCGGCCGCGCCCAATGGGCGATGGGCCATGGCCAACGACCCGTCGGTAAGGGCGGTAGTACAGCGAGTCGGTGTCAGCGCGCGGCGCCGTGGAAAACGAACGCGCCTGCTGGGTCTCAGGCCTCACTGTTGCGTGCGCCGCCGGGCTCCACGCACGGAAAGGTCGACCGGCCGGCCGGCTCTCCACCTGAGACGTGTGTTCACACGAGCCCTCGTTGTCATATCAGAATCGGATCTGCGTGAATGGTGATCTAGGCGTGTCTATCTCGATGCACGACATGAAAGGATCGATGATAGATGCTGGAGCTCGATCGATCTCCGTGGTGATTACACGCTTACGGTGACTAATTCAGGCAGGCAATGGCGTGCGACGCCGTCGCTACACTGCGTGGCACGGCCCGCGCCGGACACGTTCCTTTTGGCCGTCCGTCGACGGAGCAAGCCGCCTGCCGGGGCGCCGCGGTCGAAAGCGGCCTAGTATCATGCCGCCGACCCGCCGTACGGCTCGCTAGGTAACCGCCATCTTGCATGCCTGGCCGCGAGCCACGACGACGACGGTGATCGATCTGATCTCCATGACCTCGCACCTATCATCGATCTATCGGGATCATCCGGGCGTCGATCGCGGTGGTGGCTTCCTAGTTGCGTCACATCGTGTTCGTGACAGCAGCAGCTTGTGGTTGTGGCTCCCTATGCCTGCGACACTGCAGTGGCAGCAGGCAGGGGTCCGGCCGATCACGGATCTATCGATCCATGAACAGACTCGGTTGATATGATGGACATGGCGAGTGATGGAGACGACGACGTGTTGCACGTGCGTACCGGCGGCCTGCCCGACAGAGCATCAGCTGGGCTCCTCGAATCGACGGGCTAACCGCTGCATTAACCCCACGGCAGCCGGCCCTGCTTGTTGCATTGTTGGCGATTGGCATATCATCTCGTGGCAAGTTTTGTCCACACGCGCCTCCTTACAAAGTGATGATGCTTGTTCACAAAGCTGTCGGATTTGTCAACGTAATTCTGCATTTTATAACGGGTATTCCACGTTTGCTGTAAATTAAATCCTTGCAGTTTAAACCCACTGAAATTATTAAAGTTTTGTATGTTTTGAAATGAACAAGCACATGGTCGCACAGAATGTAATAACCAATTTTAAACAACTAGTCCATCAACCCGTGGCACAGGCTAGAATTTTAGGAGATATAAATATTACGTATTGATTAATAATTCCTTCATTCTAAATTACAAAACATTTTAACTTTTCTATATATATTGTTTTTACTGTGTACTCCCTCCAGGTTGGAAGTTATTTTGGACAGCGATACGGTCTCCAAAGCATAACTTTGACTTCTTATTTTTATCAAAATATTTATTGAAAGTGATATATGTATATGTTTATGAAAGTATTTTTCAAGATAAATCTATTCATATGATTTTCACATTTCCAAACTCAACAACTTAAAAGCTATTTATAATTTATATTCCCAATGTTTGACTCAAGCCTTGTCCAAAATTAGGAACCTGGAGGGAGTATCTAGATAGTACATCTAAATGTATAGCAAAAGCTATGTATTTAGAAAAGTCAAAATGTCTTATAGTTTGGAATGGAGAGACTACATCTGATTAATAAATAATTACATATACTAAATCTATGTTTTTTTTCTTTTTGTTTTTTTTCTAACAGGATAGACATAATAGATACTCTCTAGCTATATCTAGTCATCATAAACTTATTAATTACTATTTCTTCAAGGAACTACTCTATATTTTATTTATTCATATTCATATTTTTTCTTTCCATGGCACCTCTATATATATTTTCCATATGCAATTACTTTAAAAGCTTACCATTAATCATGGTGGCTCTTATTGCATCATGTATCTTATGAAGTCATGAATTTAGATTTTGATTTTTTTAATATTCTTATTGAGTGTTGTATATTTTTCTCTCCTTAGGTTAAGTTGAAACTCTTGTTCTTATTGTATCTTTTATTAACTCTTCTTTTTGCACTTTTTAAATAAGGATTTTAAGTCATAGAGTATGTTCTTAAGTGCTACAATAGTATAATCCATTATTCGAAACATGCACCATATCACTTAAGATAAGTCATAGAGCTTGAAGTGAGATCTCGAATAGGGGTAGCAGTGCTAACCTCAAGAGAATTTTAATACTTAAATCTTATAATGATTGACTTTCTACTCTAAAATATTCTTAAAGGGCCAAAAATGTAGCCACCAATGGGCTTCCACACTTCTCAAGATGATTGAATTTCTCTATCAATAAACTATATTCGCAGTTGTGGTTATACTATCAATATAGGCATGTCAAATATTTTAGCTAAAATACATCAATATATCTAAAGTAGCAATCTATATAAATTATATGTTATGATTACTAATATGGTTTTAAATAATTTGTTAGTATGATTAGTGTATGAATTGTTAAGAAAATATCTTTTATACGATGAAACATAACATATGTATTTTATTGCTCATGCATGTTGGCACGACACATATATTAACTTTAATTAAAGCTTACTATATTAATATTGATAGAGGCGGGTAATGTAGAAATATATATATACTCTATTCATTATCTAAACAAATTTTATGTAGTAGGAGATGTTGATAATTAGATGTAGATTTGAGGGGGTATTTAATTTTTCCAACAATGAGATGAAATTTGAGTTATGCAATTTATTGATCATAATAAGAGGGTGTCGTTTATTAAATGCAAATTTAGGTGTAGTTTTATATCATGTTTGTTAACCACATATGTAGGTAATATAAATTAGAGTCATGAGTTAGGTTATATTGTTTCACACAATATCAGAAGCGGATAATTATTTAAAAAATAAAATAGATCCAATAGCTATTATTATTATCAATGGTGATTAGGTATACCTATTTGATGGTAAGATTTTTCTGAGTCTTATGAGAATTTATAGAATCTATCTTTTGTTTTCCTATCAATTCTAGAGAGGATTAACATGCAAGCTCCAGTGGGGACCTCTAGTTAGAATTTCTAGTACTTATCTTTTTTCTAGTGTGATATGTATTTAGTTGAAATCTAGTCTTAAGATATATAAACTCTTGATACAACCCTTTTTGTGACTTTTCACGTGTTAATTTGAAATTCTAGTATTCTTTATATTTTTTGATTTTTTTATTAAAAATAGTCTAGGTCCTAGTAGCATTGTTTTCCACATAAGTTGAAATTTGACTTGCATCACGACACTAAACATGTTGAATTTGTTATACCTGATTATATGTGTGCTTATTATTTATATATCATAGAGTGCATACAACTAAATTAATAATATTGATATGACATAATGTTTCAATAAAATGTATAAACTTATTTAAAATAATGGCTTATAAAATTTATTACCATAGAGTATTAATATAAAGTGTTATTGCTACGTGGTTTCTTAAGTGAACATTTTTCCATGTTTTATAAGTTGTTAAAATAAATAATTATCCTATATACATGGTGGAACATAACATTATAGTTATTTTATTTCACGATTATAGAAGTCTATAATTTAGGAATATATATGTATCGTACTTCATGGATATTGCTTTACTTCTTTGTAATAATATATACATTACTATTTACGTGTAGATTTCAAAGATTTTTTGTTTATTTTTATAATGACTAAGATACATACAAATATAAAGATAATTCCTTATATTATCTTCCACAACGACATATATGGATAGGTTGAATGCAAACTTAGAATATTACTTTGTGTTATCTTTCATAATGATAAAAGTAGATAATTTATAAAATCATCAGGAGGTATTTTAAATTATCTTTCATAATGATAGATGCAAATAATTTAGAATAAAGTTAGAGGATTATTTTAAATTATCTTTCGTAATGACAAAGCTGAGTAATTTAGGCCCAATGTTAGGGGGTTATTTTAAATTATGTTGAAATAGTGGCCATGGTGGGTAATAGTTCCAATTATTTTTCATAATGACAGGCGTGGATAATTTATATAGAAATATAGGGGGTTATTATGAATTATCTTTTATAATGACAAATGTGGGTAATTTACATGCAAAGTCAGGGGGTCACTTTATGTATTTTTCATAATGACAATGGTGAGTATTTTTTTTAATAAATTACAATAGATACAATGGCTATTATCGGTGATAATGATTCGAGTCTATCTAATCAAATGCCAGATGTTTCTGATTATTGTGAGAATTTCTAGAATTTATCTTTTTTCCTAGCGCGTTTCGTGAGAATTAACGTGGTGCCTCTGTTGAGGCCTCTAATTAGTAATAGTAAGATGTGGGTAGGCCTCGCGTATGAATTTGTTTTGACATAACGCATGTCTAGATATATAGCAAATCCGATATATCAAAAAAGTCAAAGTGACTTATAATTTGGAATAGAGGGGTGTCAATTAATTTATGTGTAGGAAAAACGTCGAATATTAGATGACTGAGTACACAGCTTACACATATGGAGGCCTAAAAGACCCGCCACATACCTACATCCGTCTAGAAATATAATAATGAGTTTTTTCTTAAGTCAAACTATACATCGTAAGTGCAAGTCTACATAAAATAGTATAAGCGTCTACCACACAAATTATGAAATGTATATACTCCCTAAACCGATAAGAATCCAATTTTGCGAACTAATCATAGATCAGCCGGTTAGGTTCCTTGGGATGAAACCTACCCACCCAGTTTAAGTTCTTGACTTGGTATGGGTGTTCGCATTTTCCTAAATTTATTCCAGAATTTAACGGCACTATGTTTTCAGTGGTAGGCGACGTCCCTGTCGACAGCGAGGCGCCTGTGGTGTGCTTATAGGGGTAGGGTTTGCGTATGTGTGTTCGTAGGGGTGAATGTGCGTGCGTGTTATGGACGTCTACGTTGTATCGTGTAATTCTAAAAAAAATGCAATTTTAGATATGAACCTAGACAAATATTTGTGGTTTATACCATTCTTTTTAGGAAGGAGGGAGTATATTGCATAATGCATTTACCAATGTGCTAGTCCAATGTTGTAAGTATTATTATTTTTTATATAAACTTGGATTCAGAAAAAAATGACTTTGTACAAAAGGATTTCCTTTTTTTTTACCAAAAAGATATATCTATAACAGAATAATGTGAACACGGTCGGTTCTTTGACCTTGACCTTTGTTGCTTATTTGGCCTTACTCGGCAGCGGAGGAACGGATAATAATGCTGGTAGCCTAGCGACGGGGGAAGGGGAGTTGGCCGCGGCCCGCGGGTGGTTGCAGTGCAGTGCAGCTAGGTACTGCTCCCTCCGTCCGATAAAGATTACAAACGGAGGGTGAGAGCGTTGTCTGTGAAAGAATACAAACAGAGGGGGTGACAGGTATATGAATATGACCCGAGTAGCTGTCGTTTGTGTCTCTTGATCCCACCATCCAAAAAATATCCTTCCTTGCCCTTAAAAAAAATCTCCTTCCTTAGCACTTTCCTCGTCACCACACATTACAGCTCGCATGTCATCCTCATCCACTCTGACTCTCCTCCACCGCCTGCAACTCCATTGACCGCGCCTCCTCTCGTACCAGCGCAACCGGTCCGAGTCTCATGCTCTCTCGCTGCCTGTGTGCCGTGCCAGGGCCAGCCGCGCGCCTCCCTTCTGCTGCTGCCGCTCGCCAGCGTCGGAGCCACGCTCCCACCATCTAACCTTCGTTGCCACGCAGTGTCTCTCCCTGCGTCGGAGATTGCGAGAACAAAGCGCCTGTTGCCGCCAAGCCCTTCGCGGTCCGAAAGCTGAGCACGCGTGAGCCTACTTGCCGCAGCGCTGCCCGACGACGCACGCCAGCCAGACCCGCGAAACCACGAAGCCGCCGTCGAAACAATCTTCCGCTGCATCTCCCTTAGCTCGCTTGACCGCACCGCCTCCTCCATCTTCTGTTCCATCTCCCACTTCCCCTTCTCCATCCTTAGGCCTCGCGCGTCAATGGGAATGGCTGGATCTCGATGCCGCCCTTTTCGCACCCGTACTCATGCATTTCCTCCATGGTTGGGATATAGTCATCATTAACTACAAAAAAAATATAGGTGCTGATTGTGTTCATCTGGAACTAAACAAATGTACATCCATTTATTGTTTGATGGCTTAGTTTAACTTGTTTTTAATCATTGTAATCTACATTTGTGGAATGTGAAAATTATTAACAACTAATAGCTAAATGTACATTATTCGTATATTTTGCAGGAACTTCTCTACTGGACATGGTACTACATGCAGTGTGGGCACTGGTTGGAGGTTCTGTGTACGTAATTCTTCATCCTAAAGTCTCTATTGGACATGGTACCATATTGACCCACTAATTCATCAACAAATAAACCTTGAATATGAGATAAATTCAAAGTAACAAATCTCTGGCAATAGCTGCCGCTATAGCCAGCTATAGCTGTTTTAGGCACTACACCACTATTTGTACCCACATTCATTTTAGCCTGTTTTAGCCAGGTATTAGCCTTATGAGAACTCTGCAACTAAATGTCTATAGCCAGCTATTTGTTACAGTAGATAAATTATGTCTAGTCCAATCTGATTATGTGCTATAGCTTTCAATACAATGTCATATAGTCCTTCGATTAAGTAACTCTACATTGAATTTATTCCTGAGCATGCATGTATGTAACCAATGGCTCAGAAAGGATCTTAACTTGTAAGCCATTGTATTTTCTATTAAGCACTAATAAAAAAGCATGTAGGCAAACTATTGAAGAAAATACATACAGACAAAAACACTTACAATGGTCTAGATCTGGTTGATAGGAAGCATGTAAGTTGAGATCAAAAAGATCACCATAAACATCAAAGTTGTCATTTCCATCTGCACTAGCACCTTCGTCCCCTGTAGCTATGTCATCATCTCCAACAAAAACATGGAAAGGCTCTTCATCATGTGCAGGCTGCATATTAAGGTCTGGTATGGCTTCTCCTCCCCCATCTGGTAGGTGGTGTTCATCAAGAGCAGGTGAGTTTTGTGAGGTTGGAGTACTCCAATAACTTAGATAAGTGAAGAGACAAGTACCTGGGCTGATTATTTAGTTTTGCACTCCAGTAATCTCAACTCCAACAAGATCATCTTGATGTGCATCATGGATCTGGAATAGATCATCCTCATCTTCAAGCTGCTGCTCGTTGAGGTCTGGTAAGGTCTCTCCCTCGTCAGGTGGTGGATTGTTCAAATCTAAAGCCATGGGTTCTAAGGAAAGGGGGTGAAGAAAGATGGTGAGACAGACATCGCCATGCTTTTATAAGCCAAGGAAGGAGTAAATGTCGGCATCTAAAATTTGTAATCTTTGCTTTCAGCCACTTGAAAATGGCACCAACTGAAATGGCTCCAGATGAAATGGCGCTGCAGAGAATTTGTACCTACTGTAAAAGAAATGAGCTGCCCACTTGTTAGCGTGATTATGTACACATATTGTTATCTCCCTGTCCGTCTGCACTCCTCATGATAGGCTACAGGCTTTTTTACTGTCAACACCACTAGAGGTACACACGTAGTCGTTCAACCCTATTGAGTTGGAAGCTAGAATTGCTTCCTCTTTCCCGAACAGAGGGAGTACCGTACTAGCCCGCATGCCCCACGAGCCGATCATCTGTATCTGTCAGACGTCCAATCGATCCGGCGCGCATAAAAAACCGCGAGCGCGCGAGTCGTTGCGGGGCTACTGGCACGATCGCCGACCGCCCGGCCGCGTCGTACGCGCCGGGGTCGTCTTGAGCCACCAAGTGGCACAGTGCAAAGCGCCCCTCTGTCGGTCGGCCCTTGCCCCATGACTCCATGAGAAGAGAAAAAAGGGGCCTTCCTTTTTGCGTCGTGCGCCGCGTTGCCCGATCGACCGTCCGTCCGTGGACTGCAGACAGGGACTGGACGGCCTGCTTTGAGGTTAGCGGCCAGCATTTGCCGTGATCATCGTCTCTTCGTCGTGCGGACGACAGGGACGTACGTACAGGGCCTATTTTGACCATTTGCATCTGCATGCATCTGATCGGTGGTAGTGGTAGTGGTAGTGGTACTGGATCCAAACACACATGACACACCGTTGTTATATAGTATTACGTTAATGCCAACCAGCAATGCTCGGCCGGTGTCAATCGTATGCCGCTGGCCCGCCCGGCCGGCAAGGCATTTTTTTTTTTGGTTGTTGTTGACAACAGGCAAGGCAAATTATTGAAGCCTCAAGGGCGTACGTACACGTACGACGCACGGCTACCGTGCACAACCGTGGTATTTCTCAGGTGCACAGCATATGTCGTCGATCGAATTCGCAATATGTTTGGCGTGCAGCTTTTAAGCTAGGCTCACCCCTGTTTCGGACCATGAGATGTACTAAAGTTCAGCCGCACGTTCAGGAGACACAACACAACAGGCATAGTAATTTGAAGGAATGTTTAGGCAGGTAGCCAAGTAGCCTAGCACTGTACTGTACGTCCACAGGAGGGCGCGGCGCGTAACGTAACCTGTCACGCGCGCGCGGCGTGCGTGCCCGGTGCCCGGGCTTTGAACAGCATCTGGTCAAAGGCGCCGTCGGGATGGCTGATGCATCGGATCTCTTCCCACCTGGACTCATCAGCCAGAGGCTCAGAGCAGTGACACCACACACACCTCCTGAGCCCTGATCCACACAGCTTTCAGCTTTGAATTGAAGAGCCTACGGTACGCCTAGTACACTCCCACTGTAGTAGTAAAAATGCATGCCCCAGTGCTCCTGGTACGGTGGCCAAGTTCCAACGTGCCCAAACTCCCACGCCCACCAGGCCAGGCCAGAGGCCAAGGCCACACTGTACTAGTACTGCTTCCTCCCAGTTACGTACCCGGGCCTCCACTTCTACTCCACTCTCCTTCCAACATCTGCACCGCATCCACACCGGTTCTTTTTACACACCAACTTTTACCACACATGCATGCATGATTGCTTGCTTTACTAGTCTACTATGCTCTTCAAGTCCTCATCATACAAACCTGATCTCGTTTAGTAGTTTTTTCAAGCTTACTTTCAGCTAGGGGAATCCTTTTAGTTAAATTTTTTTTCTCGAACGTGCATCGCACGGGATTCATTAAGCGGGAGGAGATTGTTCAAACTCAAATTACAAATATAAGCAGCAGTAATCCTGACATTACTGAGGCTCAACAGCCCTACGGCAGCACGTGGTCGTGATTTACATTTGCACGAAAATGCGACAAGGGGCTAGCATCCTACAGCAACGCAAGCATCGACATCAGGTGTTTGAAGCCCGCTAAAGACCAGTCATTGGCCTCCTCCAGAATCTTGCGAGCTAAGAAGTCCTCTGGTGAACGAAGCGGCAGTGCCGTTAAAAGTCCTGGCGTTCCTCTCTTTCCAAAGAGTCCAGCCGACGAGGAAGAAGAGGGAATCGAAACCCTTCCGCACATGCTTATCAAACCGCTTCCTGCTGCGCAGCCACCACGGAAGCACCTCCTCCTCCTGAACGGTGATAGACATCGGCGAGGTGGAGCCTTTTAGTTAAACTAAACTAGAGTACTCTTACTCTGCAAACTAACACTCCAACTGACATGGGCCGGATAATTATATTTGACCTTCTCAAAAGAATAGTATTTGAGTCCTTTCCAGTCACCAGAGGATCTTGTGTGTATCTAATGCCGTGCATTATTCTAGTGCGTGCGTGCTGCTGTTGAGGTACGGTAGGGCTTAACTAGTTTTTAATGGGTTTAGCGTAGGTCATGTCGAGTAATAATAATAATATAATGCTGCATGTCCATGGCAAGAGACAGGGCGATGTGCCGGTCCGAAGGAGAGCCGAGAGATCAGGTGGTACATGGCATGTTTGCTGAATTGCTGTATGAGCGGCATTGACTCGGTTGGGACTCGGGAGCTTTGCCTTGGGAACGAAATTTGTTCAAACTAACGTACACTCCCTTCACATTCTTTTTGTTAGCCCGCGCATCGTGCGCACGTACGATACCACCACCACAACAATGTCTGTCGTTATTGCAGTTCCTACATACTGTATCACCATTAAAAATATCATCCTTAAGGGTGCTACTCCCTCCGTTCGTTTTTAGTGACAAAAAAATTGACTTTAAACAATCACGTTCCGACCAATTTAGTCCAGTGACATAGTATAGACTATGGTTGTTGGATTCGTATTTAAATGCATTTTTCTTGCTATGATATTGTTTTTATAGATTACTATAGTAAGAAATCTACGGGCAAAGATCGATTTTGATCCGTGAAACTATTGTCTACTAAAAACAAGGATACAAATGTAATTCTAGCACAGAACCAAGTTTAAAGTGTTTTAATTTAACTAACTATATATAGAAAATATTAACATTTATGATATCAAATAAGTATGATTAGATTTGTCATACGATATATTTTCATAGTATACTTATTTGACGTCATAAACATTAGTATTTTTACCTATATAGTTTAGGTTAAATTTTAGGCGCTTTAACCAAGAAAAAAATCTAAAATTGTATTTTTTTACAGAGGTAGCACTACTAGGAAGTAAAGTAAACTAGGTGGATGATTTATGTAACTCATCTGATTTAACAAACAAAAATAGTTGTGCTAAGTAATCTGCATGGTTGGCGAAAGGCCTCTCGCTGAGACGGTTAGAGCGTTGTCCTTGGTTCGATTCTCCGTGGGAGCGAATTTCAGATTGAGGGTAAAAAAAATCACCCGTCTGTCCCATGGCCAAAGCATAGGTCAAAAGGCCTAGTCTGGTTCTCATAGAGCAACGGTGCCCCTTATTAGGGTGAGACAGGGGTTCGAAGGTTTTTCTCGACACGTGTGAGAAGGTCTTCTGTATCGTAACAATGGCCGGGGTGAGGTCTTAACCCCTGCCGGTCATTTTTTTAATTTGCATGATTGGAGCAGGTTAACTAGTTCCCCTAAAACCTGGCTTTACTTTTGGCTGAAAAGAACTGTACTTAGTTTCGTTCAATTATTTCATGGCAGTATTGTTCTAGCACCTCTGATGATTGTCAATATGTAGGACCAGAAATGGTTTGCAAATTTCACTAGCTAGCTGCAATCTCTGGCTATATATCAGAGTTAACTAAAAAATTGTTCCATCTGAGCTTACATCAGAGAACGTAGTCATGTAGAGTTGAAGTCAACAGTACCTTCCTCAAGATTGCCGTTGGTTTTATTATTCCTATGAAGAGAGTATCCATCCAAAAGTCAAAAACTTGCAGTCCACCTACTACTTCTGAATCAGTTACGGTAACATATCTGAATCCAACCATACTTGCAAGCATCAGGGACCATCCCACCTCGCCTTCTGCTAAGATTCAGAAATCAGAAAACCCAGGGGAGTTTGGATTTCTGAGCAGTGGTCACAAGCATGTCAGAAACCTGCAAAGACTCAGCTCTTGCAGGCGAGTTTGTAACAGTAATCAGGGGCAGCATACCTACTGCGTGCTCCATTGTAGGAGTAGTTTTATAACTGCGTCACGACAAGCAAAGTGAGATATATAAATTAAACTAGCACCAAGTTCTAATTTGGAGGGAACATCCTTCCTTAAAAAGTGATAGCCCAACCAAAACTCAAGATACAACCACGGTACATCGCTGGATTAAAGAATTGCCTTCGATCCAGCCTTCCTAATTGTTTTTTAAGCTGCCCTTAGTTGGGGAGAGTTTGACATGTCAGTGCTCCATCACTGCAGTGGGCAAGGCCGGGGGAGACCAGTGCCGGTGTATATATATACAGGCGCCTGAGGTCACTTGGCCTCAGCCTTGCCGCTTGCTCCCATTCCATCCTACTGCTCGATCTAGCTACTTCACATTCAGCAGCAGGACAAACCACCGCATCTGGTTCTTCGATCGATTTGTTTTTGGATCAGCACAGCACAGCACAGGAGGAGATGAAGATGAGGACTCCTGCTATCGCCTTTGCTGCTCTTCTGATGCTGCTGCTTCTGGCTACAAGAGCACATGGTATGCTTCATGCATGGCCATCTCCTCCATTAGTGCTCCCTTTGTGAGGTGTATCCGTCCTGGACTGATATGACCATGCATATTCCTCTCTATTTCTCTAAGCAGGAATCAGGCTGGACAGGCAGTTGCATGAAGCAATCAATAGCAAGGTCAGTTCAGTATACAAATACATATACCATACACGAGCTACTTTGATCGAAGCACTTCTTCCGATCCTACAGTATGAAATTAGACTAGATTTGCAGTTTTGCTTATTTTGCTGTCTTCTCTCCGTGACAACCAGAAGATGGCCGACCCCAAGACCGGCGATGCCGAAGCATCCATTGCTGGCGACCCGGTGAAGAAGCACTGCACTCCGGATGGGCGTTGCTCAGGTACAACGAAGCAGATGACCCCTACTCCTCCTGTTGTTGCCAGGGATAGCGAAGTGATGATCAGCGCGCATGCGGCGCCGAGGTTCCATGAGGATTACTATGGGCCAAGTGGCCATGAGCCTAATCACCACTGATCAAGCTGTTCGAGCAAACCATTTCTACCTCTACCCTTTTTCTTAGCCTAGCTACCCGTAGTCGTTCTTCTCTCTCCATGCTTCTTCACCATCTTGGCCTGGAGAATGTAAAGGGAGAAGCTAGCTAGCTAGTTGTAGCATTGTTCTGTTCCGCACCAGGTCAATATCTCTGTTTTTTTAATGGAAAGGTCAATATTTCTGTTATGTATGAGTACTTGTAATCTAGTTGATTTAAGCACATTTTAGCTCTGCACACAGCTTTGGTCTTTCCTGCTCGAACTTTTCTTCATATATATTCTCTCTGTGGATGCTTGCATTTATTCACGTGCGAGACCAACCCACGGTTCTACTCTCTGGACAGCACGTAACGGTACTAGCAAGAAATAGGAAATTCAGCATGTCAGTCGACGGCTACGGCTATGGCTAGGCATTAGTACAGTAACATTTTACACACAACCCTTTGGTCCCGTGCAGTAGTCAATTGCATCAAGTTGGGGCATAGAATATACGCTAGGCAAGCTTTTGGCATCTTTTTTACCTTCCGCACCAGTACAACAACTTTTTAATGTAACAGGTGGTTTATTTGTAACCTTTGATGTTGCAGGAAAGGTGAAAAAGGCACTGGCGCACGCTGAAGCAGCAGCGGAAGCGAAGCAGCAGGTCAGTGTGCGTTTTCAGTGTTTTCAGTCTAGCTAACTTTCAGCCACCATCTGAACATTCTCACAGTGTCATGCCATGCATGCACACATGCATGTTCTGCTTCTCATGCATGGCGCTCCCACTCATGTTTTATACCCACTTCTTGGATCTCGATCTACTTATGTACGTACAGAGCAATTCGACGGGAAATGATCACCACACGGCGGTGGACATCAAGGCCGACACGCAGCAAGGGCGCCGTCACGAAGCGGCGGAGGCGACGTCGTCCGCGGCTTCTTCTTCCCCGGCCCCGCCGGGCGTGGCGGCGCGGCAGACGTACCCGGACATCATGGACATCGCCGGCATGGACTACTCGCCCGCCACGCGAAAGCCTCCCATCCACAACTGAACGCCGGGCTTGGTGGGCTACGAATCGAAGATCACCAGCAGCACGTGAGTGGTGCACGCAGCACAAGTGCTAGCTACACAGGCCTATGTAGCTAGTGGTGCTTGAGACTGGCCTATTAGCTTTGTTTGTTTGTTCATTAGATTAGCTGCTAGCTGTAGTAGCTAGCGAGTGCTCGATCGACCCGGTCCGCCGGTCAGTCCTGCTGATCCTGAATAGAATAGCGCGCGTACAGTCTAGTGTGACCCATCGATACTGGACAGCATCGCAGGAAATGCTGCGCCTTTTGTGACGACGATACTAGTACAAAAGCTTGCTTGGCCCTTGTTTAGATTTTAGTTAGGAATCAGTATTTGATACTGTAGCATTTTCATTTGTATTTGATAATTATTGTTCAATCATAGCCTAACTAGGTTTAAAAGATTCGTCTCGTAGTTTATAATTAAACCATGTAGTTAGTTATTTTTTTTATCTATATTTAATACTCCATACATGTGTCCAAAGATTTGATGTGATGGAGAGAGAGTGAAAAAACTTACAATCTAAACAACGTTGGCGTTTTTCATCTCGAGTCCCCCGCGGACCGACGACGTACCGTGCTCTAGTTTTGACCGCGCTACTATGCTGTACGTACTCATCATGACCCATCGACTTGTAATAATGTACTCATTAGTACTACTTTGTCAGTAGCCAAAGCTTCCAATCAGACCAGGGGACGGGTTGGTGCGGCGGCCGGCCGGCCATCGACAGGGAACGATCTGCCACATGCGGCTGTGCGCGCTCGATTAATTAGGCGGCCGGGTGGTGGGTTAAGCCGTAGCGGCGTGCAGTGCCGGCGCGCGGAGCCCCCGTCCCCATACGTGCGTGCGTTGCTGGGTTAACAGTGGGGGCCGGCACGGCGCGTTCCTGTCGCGCGCCCGCCGAGCCGTGTCGCTTTCCGGCCGGGCGGCTGGGGGGCACCGGCAGGGACGTACGTGCGCGCGCGCGTCTGATGCGGTTGCGCCGCGCGCGCCCACTCCTGCGATGGCGATGCGGCCCGCGAGCGGGGCGGCAGCCCGGGCGGGACAGCCGCGCGGTGCCCACGGCCCACGGGGAATTCTCCGGTCGCCGCTCGTTGCTCGTGCGCACTTTGACGATCACGCACGTACGTGCTCCGGAAGCCACCATATTACGTGACGGCACGGCGTTGCTAGCCTGTCTCTGTCCGTCGACCGCCATGCTCGCGTACGCTACGCCACCGCGCAATAAGGCCGGCCCGTAGAAAAACACTGCATGCGCCACGGCACGGCACACATGCGGGCACAGAGCATGATGATGATATTGGTGGACGGGCAATGGGATGCTGCGTGACTGTTACCACTGTAACGACGACCAGAGGCTGTTACTGACGTCCCGCTACAGCTTTCGACGATCGGGTCTTCAGTCGATCTTGACTCCGATCCTCTGCGGCACATGTACGCATGCATGCATGATGCGTGCTTTGGGACGTGTATCTACAGTGGTCACCAGACCAGGGGCAGTCATGCAGAGTAGTGGAAGCACCGGCCGGCCGGCCGGCCGGAACACGGAACGCGCGTAAATTCAGCTCTGACGGGGGTGCCTTTGTTTAGTGCTTTTACTGTAGTCTGTGCTCGCGTTTTTGTATGGCTGTACGCTGACAACCACCTGACGATGTTGGATGATTGCCTGCCCCGCTGCCCTGACTGCGCCGTTCGGATGGATCGGAAGCGAAGCTAGTGAGAGAGAGAGATAAACAAGTCGCAGCGGCGGGCCGGGCATCGCGGAACAAGAAGGATGGATAGGTTTCCTTCAGCGCGCGCCCATCCTGCTGCTCGAGTACATACATATCCTATCTTGCTCGATCAGAGATCACAGAAGACTTGAGAACCTCCTGTTGTTTTTGTTTTTTCGTTTATTGAAAGTATAAAATACTCGGGACAAACTGGGAAACCAAACTGCCTCCTTGAATATACTATTACAATATTATGCTGGATTGCAGCGGGGGACGCACAGAGCGCCTCAGAGCAGGAATGGGTAGAAAAAAATTCAGAGTTGAATGATGCTGTTATATTTTTCAGTACTAAACCGCGGACCAAAGGAGTGCAATTTATAATTGAACCAATTTTTTTTTTAAAAAATGACTAAATTTATAGAAATTTAAGTCCTTAAATAGATTTATTACTATGGAAATTTATTTTTTAAGTAATCTAATAATACTTACTCGCTCCGTCCTAAATAAGTGCACATCTCGCGTCTCGAAGAGTCAAACAATCTCGAGTTTGATTTTATTTTTAGAAAATAGTATATTGACATTTGTATATCTAAATAGCTTTGTTATAAAAATATATGGCATGATTAATTTAATAAATTTTATTTGATATCATAACCTTAGTACATTTCATATACGAAAAACTCTACGTAACTCCTTTAACTATTCAGGGTGGACTACTACACCCCCAAACTATAAAACCATATTTTTTACCACCTGATCTTTCCAAATCAGGTCAAATAACCCCTGAAGGCGGTTTTGGACGATGGTTTTTGCTACAGTGACGGTGGTTTTATTTTTTTATTTTTTTCGCTGAATCTTTAAAAAAATCATAGTAAATCACAGAAAAATCATAAAATGGAAAATTCAATTTTGTTGGACTCCACATGAGTAGAACTACACAGTGAACATATAATATGGCATTCGTTAGTACAAAGTTTTTGCTGTAGATTTAGATCTATGCTTTTCTGTAATTAATTGGAATAATTCATAACTGCAGCTTCTATGGTCCAATTGTGGTAAAATTTTTATGGTGGTCTAATTATTGTATGCTTGAACTGTAGTAAAAATTTCATACTCATTGGATCATGTATAACTTAATTATAGATTTACTTAGGTTTATGCTTGTTAAATCTATGCTTTATCTAGTTTGGGGGGTGAAGTAGACTACCCTGAATAGTTGAGGGGGTTACGTGGACTTTTTCCTTTTCATATATATTTAGCTATTGAGATTGTTTGACTTTTCGAGATGCAAGATGTGTACTTATTTTTGGAACGGAGAGAGTATTCGATAATATACATGTTAATATATTTTGTATTTACTTAGTTAAATATAAAATTTTGACTCTCCAGAAGCAGAGACCGAGGGAGTAGTTTGGATGGGAAGCTTTTTTTCTGTTGGCCAAAGTCAAATCAAAGACAACTAGAGTATAGGCAGAGAACCAAAAATTGATTCACTGGACGGCCCGGCCTAGATCTTTTTTTTATAGGTCTCGGCCCATTGTTGAGAACAAACATGGGCCATACTCCCTGTGATCTAGATTGGGCCCAATGGATCGAATGACTGGGCCGAGCAAGCCTCGAGATGCAAATGCAATGCACGCGCAGCCGAATTGATCGCTGCTATTTTTTGGAGGTGCCCCCGTATCGCTGAATCGTGTTTCCTGTTGCTATTTCTGGCATGGCTGTTTTGGAGGCGCGGCAGCAGCCAGCAGGTCGGTACCCTCCGTCTCCGTCCGGCCCTCGCCACCACCGCACTCCCATCTCAGATGGGAGTGCGCAAGAGGAGCAGCATTCGGCAATCCGGTCTCGATCGACCAGTCGGACCCCCCTGAGAATTCCCACCCACCCCGAGGGCGTCGTCGGGTCGTCGGGGCCAGCTGATTTCACACGCCAGGGCGGCGAGACGGCCGGCATTCCGTCGTCCGATGGCGCCGGCCTCCTCCTCGTCCGCCGGCGTCGCGCCTCTCCTCCTGCTCCTGCTCCTCGCCGGCGCCTCCGTCGCGCACGGCTCGTTCCAGGCTAGGCGTGCTCTGTCAGGTGCGCCACCGTGTGCTCCGTGCTCATGCCTTCCTCTGGTTCCCCTCATCAACTCGTGTAACTTTGCGCGCCATGAATTCGAGCAGATGGCCAAGGGAGGGGAATAATGGCGCTATGGAGGAGGTCGCTCGCCGACGCTGCGCCTCGGGCGAACAACTCCCTCGTCCTGGCTGCGGCGAGGACACACCGGAGCGACCCCTTCGCCAACCTCACCGCGTACAGCGGCGGCTGGAACATTAGCGACGAGCACTACTGGGCTGTACAGCACATCACATCACATCCATTCCTCTCGTCTTCTTCCTCTCTCTCGCTCATCACCCCCCGCGCTTCCTGTGCATGCAGTCCGTGGCGTACACCGCAGTGCCCCTCTTCCTCATCGCCGTGCTGTGGTTCGTCGGCTTCGGCGTCGTGCTGCTCGTCATCTCCTGCTGCTGTTGCTTCTGCCGGAGCAAGAGCAACGCCTACTCGCCGGGGTGCTACTTTAGCTCCCTGGTGCTTCTCATCGTCCTCACCATGGCCACAATGTGACTGCTCCTTCTTCAACCACGCATGTTTCCTTCAAATGTCGCCATGAATGAAAAGAAAGATCGTGCGTGTATGAGCTGACGATCCTGCTCGTTTCCCTTCCAAAAACTGCCGATTCCACCAGCGGTGGATGTCTGATCTTGCACGGCTGCGGCGATCTATTCCACGGGAGCACCATCAGGACCGTCAACTACGTCTTCGGGCAGGGCAACCTGACGGTGGACCACCTGAGGAACTTCGCCGGCAGCTTGGCGGCGGCGAAGAACATCACGATCGACCAGATCTTCCTCCCAGCTGATGTCCAGCAGAAGATCGATATCGTCGAGGAGAAGCTCAACTCTTCCGCGAACATCTTCTCCACTCGGATGCAGGAGAACTCCAGGAAGATCAAGAGAGTGCTGAACCATATGTGCGTATGGATGGCGGGCTTAACACGATTTGCATTGCAGCGCATTTTATTTTGCTCTGAATTTTTCCTGGCCTCAGCAAGATCAACAGATTGGGGCGTTTCTAATAACCACATGTCCTTTCATTTTGCTGATTTTAGGGAGCACGAATTGATGGCTGTTGCAGCTGTTATGGCTGGCCTTTCAGCACTCGGATTCCGTAAGCATTAACCTCTCTGACATGATTCTGTTTTCAGCTACAGGAGTCCGTAGCCCTCTCGTTTCTGAACTTTTTTTTTGGCAGTGTTCTCCATAATGGGGTTGCGGTTTCTTGTCTCCCTGTAAGTATTGTGTAGTACCATTCATTTTATTTCAGATAAGGAATTGCACTTAAGCATATAGCTGACTAGTTAACATCTAAACATGTTTAGTGAAAATCTCCATGACATTCGTCTGAGGCATACCAGTCATGTCACCATTGTTCATGTCAATTTCTCATCCTTTTCATACCTCTGCAGACTGGTGATCGCTGCATGGATCCTTCTCACCATTACCATCGTCAGTTCTGGTCTTTTCCTCCTCTTGCACAAGTAAGCTTTGTTCTCTGAAATTCTGGGCATGCAATGCAAATGCAGTACTAGTATATTGCAGCAGGCATCGTTCAGGCACTGACAGAACGGGGCCGTTCGGTGCGTGGCAGCGTGGTGGCGGACACGTGCGTGGCGATGGGCGATTGGGTGGCCCACCCACAGGCGCACACGGCGCTGGACGACATCCTCCCCTGCGTGGACGTGGCGACGGCGAACGAGTCGCTGTACCGGAGCCAGGAGGTGACGGCGCAGCTGGTGGCGCTGGTGAACAACGTCGTCGTCAACGTCTCCAACCGGGACTTCCCGCTGGGTCTCCGCCCGCTCTACTTCAACCAGTCGGGCCCGCTCATGCCCGTGCTCTGCAACCCGTTCAACCCGGACATGAGCCCCCGCCGCTGCGCGCCCGGCGAGGTCGACTTCGACAGCGCGGCGCGGGAGTGGAAGCGGTTCGAGTGCCAGACCATGGGGCCGCCGGGGTCGGAGGTGTGCGTCACACCGGGGCGCGTCACGCCCGCGGCGTACGGCCAGATGACGGCGGCGACGAGCGTCAGCAAGGGGCTGTACGAGTTCAGCCCGTTCCTGGTGCAGCTGCAGGACTGCTCCTTTGTGCGGGAGACGTTCTCGTCCATCAGCAACAACAACTGCCCCGGGCTCGAGCAGTACAGCCGGGACGTCTACATCGGCCTCGTCGTCGTCTCCGCCGGCGTCATGCTGTCCGTCGTCTTTTGGATTGTGCACACACGGCACCGGCGGCGGCGCGCCATGTGCAGGCACTTGTGACTGAGACCTTTGTATGGCGTGCCGGTGCCACGTTTGAGCTTGAGCTGTTCTGTACTGACAACCACGGCTGCTTTGTACATGAAGCCTCGTGCATCCGATTCAGCTATGCACAGTATGGTATTGTGCATCTGAAAGTGAAAACCACAATGACGCATGTGGTGTGGTTGCTTTCTTGGTTAATTCTGCGACTGGTATCATGGCTATCTGTGTTTGTTGGTTGTCGATTGTCATAGACGCACGGGGAAGAACGACGCGAGCGCTTAGAGATCCGATCCGGGGGCTAGCATGCGGAGGTTGCTGGCACAGGGAGCGAACGAGCGCTTAGCACGTTGGGCTCGCGAGGGAGCGCACCAGTATTGGTCCTGCACCGCCCTGATGTCGCCCACGCTGTCCGGACGTCATCCGCGCCGTCGGCCGCTTTCCACGCCCATCCCATGTGCAACACACGATCTACTTTTAAACATCCAGATGCAACAGTTACAACATAAAAAAAACATGAAATACTTAAAACAAGCATCCGAAACACTTGCGAAAACGTCTGAAAAACATTTGAAAACATCTGCAACATCGATATACAACACTTACAACGTACCTTGAAAACATCTGAAACATACTATTGCAACGTGCGCTTTCAGCGCAGCATATGCTTGCTCCTTGGACGAATGGAGGCTCGTCGATGCGGAGCTTGACGCCGGCACGGAGCTCGAAGCCACGGAATGGCGCGGAGGTCGCCGATATAGAGTTCGTCGACGGCACGGACCTCGGCAGGGGCAAACGGATGGAGCATGGCCGTGACGGGAGACGCGAGTCCAGAAGCGAGCTAGCAAGAACCTAGCGCGGCTCGCCAAGCGTGGCGTGGGCGAGGACGGGGTCAGTCTCGCGAGCAGGCGACGCGAGCGGGACGGGGTGGATGAGTGGGAGGGGCGTTTCGGAAGGAACAAACATGGGCTGTTCAGAGTTGGGAAGTCCGTGAACTCGGAGTATGGACAAGTAATGGAGAACACGTGGGACCCTGATTTGGTTATATGATATCTAGAAATGGCCTAATCATTTTCCTCGCTGATACTATGTAACATCCCAAGACAAAAAGAAAAAGTCCTCAACGCCATATATGATGCTCCAAACAAAACATTGCTCATGTCCATGTCATCCGGATCATGTGGATCAATTTTACTCCCCCGTTCCAAACTATAGTGCACCTTAATTTTAGAGAAATACTCGGACGTAGTCGCTTAATTTTATCCTAATCAAGCTATTTTTAGTTTTAACCAAAGTTTTTAGAAAATAAATATACTACTTCTATATTTTCAAATAACTGAACTATCAAGCAATAATTCATGTAAAATTTAACTAATTTAGCATGATAGTTGTTGATACATTTTTTATAATAACTTGGGTCAAATTTAGAGAAATTTGATTTAACACAGACCTAAAGTGAACTGTAATTTGGAATTGAGAGAGTAAACAACAAGATCCAACCTAAGTTGAACTAAGAATAAATTATTCAGCCAAATTCGAGTAGAGTGAACTCGAACATGGGGTTTATACACCAACACTACACATCAAGGTAGTCCCTTAAAGTTTTTTTTTTCTATTAGTTAGGTCATTTTGTCAAGTTCCCTAAGTTGGCCTTTTGGGGGTTCAGTGTACCGCAAAAACATGAAATTGACCTATACAACCATGGGTACCTGTTGCACGTGCAGGTTGCAAGATTTTTGTGCGCGGCTCATTTTGTCACAGACGCCTAAATAATTGAGACTGTAGCAAGTAGCCTTCACATGTCCGACAGTATGACTAAGTTGATCCTGACCACATGCTTGAATTCCTCTCGACCAACCACAGATCAGATTTCAGAGGGCATGTTTGTCTCTGTTTGTTCAACTGTCTCCTTCACAGCTTCGCCTTTTTCATTTCTACGAAACGGTATGTTCGTAAGGTCAGAGGGAGATGTTCTTTCTATGGTTCTGGTTTCAGACGACCGGGACTTCTATTTCTATGACTCTGATGGTGTAGTAGCAAAGCTCTGTGTCTTCAGAATGTGCAGACTCTGCTCACAGATATTAGCTGTGGATCGGAGCACTGGAGCTACGGCGAAATGTAACGTGACGGGAGTACGATGCAGCACTAGCTAGCTCGTGGTCTAAGTGGAGTACGTGACAAAAGTCACAGGCACCAACTGTGTCGTGCCGTGCCACTCGTCGGGTTGGAGAAACGGACGGTCCGGATGACACCCATGATGTCCATCCGTCAGACGCGACATGCAAACGTACAATTATTCCAGCGTCCGGCCGTTTACCCACCCCCCATGACTTTGGTATAAACTCCAGCTCCCAGCACGATGGCCAGCGCCCTGCGCCCCTGCAGATCGAGAGCGCGCGCGCGCGCACGCACACCGGCAGCGCAACAGTGCGTGGCAGAGCCAAGCGAGCGAACGAACCGCTCGGCGGCCGCGCGTCGGCGTGCGGGCATGGACTGGCACGCGTGGCTGTCGGGGGCGCGGCTGGAGCCGGTGCTGGTGTACAAGTACGCGCTGGTGTTCGCGCGCAACGAGCTGGAGGCCGACGACGTGGCCTTCCTCGACCACGAGCTCCTCCGCAGCATGGGCATCTCCGTCGCCAAGCACCGCCTCGAGATCCTCAAGCTCGCCTGGCGCGACCGCCGGAGCCGCGCCCGCGCCCGCGCCCGCCCCGCGGCGCTGGCCCGCCTCCTCCTCGGCCGCGTCGCCAGGTACGTGCGCTCGCTCGTGCTCTGCGACGAGGACGGCTCCACGGCGCTCGTGCTGGTCCCGACCCAGCAGCTGCAGGCCGACGTCGTCGGCCGCAGCCCGTGCGGAGGCGGCGGTGTCTCCAAGCACAAGCATCAGCGCCGTGGCGGCAAGGCGCTGCGGCGGGCCAAGTCGGAGCCCAAGGGGCCCGCGCCTAGGGCCTCCATCGGCGGAAGGGCCGCCGCGGCCGTGCACGCGGTAGGCGACGTGGAGGGCGGCGACGGCGACGAGATGGTCAGGTGGGACCGCCTGTTCCAGGACCTCAAGCCCAACTGACGCCGCCACCATTTGCCACGTCGTCGAAGTGCTGCTGGAACGACGATCAGTGTTCAGAGTGCTAATAACGGTTGTCCTTATGTTTGATAAGTGAGTGTATTTGCTTTGCTGTCGATCAATGTACAGTCTACGCTTGGAACTGGCCATCGGACGTCTGGTTTTGCCGTCTGATGGGCTCTCGGCTCGAAGTTGTTGACGTGTAATAAACATGGTGATCTCTGCAGCCTGCTTCTGTTCTTTCAATTGAACGAGTTTATATCCTGTTCATTTGCATTGCCAGGAGTTCAATCAACACATGATGATGAGCCGCTGTATTTCTGTAGTACAAGTTCGCATGCCAACATCAATTTGGGCCTTTGGGGTTGGTCACTAGTTCCCATGTCGTGGTTACTCGTAGACCGTAGTAGTTTGGTGCGCGCATTTGGTACGTACCATGTACCAACAGTGACCCGTGCTGCCTTGCCTAATCGGTATAGATCGAGCAACCACGCACGTACTACCAGTTTATGGCAGAAACATAGTACCGTATACCCGATCAAGCGACACCATATAACTGCAACGCCATAGTCACCATCAGTTTGCACGACGGCATCTGCTCTTCTTGTTCTTGCAAAGGTTTCAGCGATGGGATCTGCATCACGAACGATAGCCTGCGCTGTCCACGGTAACTTCCAATGAACGCTACCCTCAGGCCAGGAAGCACCCATCAATCAGTATTCAGTACTGTGTTGTACTACCAGAAACTACTGCACCCAACAAACAACCGTACAACAATTCATGTTCCTAAGAGAAACAGTAATACAGATATGGACAGCTGTGACAGTAACAGATGTAAAAAAAAGGTGGTTAATAAAACCTAAAAGTCTCAGTGTGTCCCCGATGTACTGGCTTGTGCAGGTTGAACCACCGTGGAAGAGATCCACGTGAGTACGTGAGGAAATCATCGTACTCAAACTCAATGCTACAGTAGTGTTGATGGTTTCCATTTCCCAGGCAGACTGCAAGCTGACACTGATACAGTCACGGATCCTTAAAATAAAGAGTCCAATGTAACAGGAAGTAATTGGCAAATAAGTTTTTTTTTTTGACAAATTGGCAAATAAGTTTGTGAAACTGATCACTTCCCAATATGAAGCTGAAACATGACCTAAAAACTACTAATGTACTACTTACCCAGTTACCTTTGTTAAGACAGCGGCACGTGCTTCGGAAGTTCGTAGAAGTTGTTTGTATGCAGAGTTGCAAACCGCCAAACAGGATGCCTGGCACTTCTTTCCTCTCTCCGTCCTAAGTAATTGTTTTCACTCATCGAGAAACAACTCTAACTAAATATATAAAAATACTAATATTTATGGTACAAAATTAACATTATTAGATAGATCGTTCAATCTATTTTCATAATAAATTTACTTAGATATATAAATGTTGTATGTATTTTCTATAAACCTAGCTAAACTTACGACACAGAAACAAAAATCGATAGTTATTTAGGGAAGAAGGTAGTATGTTTTTCTTCATTTACTAGCCCTGACGATCCCACATCTGAATACTGATGTTATCCACCTCGCAAATTTTGTTGCCACAATCGCAAAAGCTACCCTTGAAATTGGCGTCGACGAGGAGTGGCCCAGCTAGTTTGCATTTCTATCATCTTCCATGTTTTTTAAAATTTCGTTTTCAAAGGTAAAAATGAAAATCAATAGTAATATTTCCTAGTGCTAGACATCTATCTCATTATACTAATTATGTACTACAAATATTAATATTTTTTTGTATATATTTGATTAAAGTTAAAAACGGTTGACTTCTTAAAAACGAGAACGACACTCATTTTGAGACGGAAGGAGCAGGCACCACTGTAACCAATTCCACCATCCTCAGATCAGCGAAGGTGCCGCCAATGCAAATGCTGATATGGGTGAAGTTGTCAATGCAAATGACCCAAGAGATTGGCTACTTCCACGCGTGCAATGAAGACGAGTGCTTGTATGATGTATTTGTATCTTATCTCTTCTTTGTTGCTTTACTCTTTAGACCTTAATCTAGATGGATTCTAGACTCATAGAGAGGTGTAATGGCTTGTGCACCTATGATATTTATAAATGTTGCTTTTACTCAATACCCAAATCGAAGGTCTAGCGTCCGGACGTCCGGACGGAAGGTGTGTGCAGACGCAACTCCCGAGCCTCCTCTGTCACGCGCCTACGGGAAAACGGCTCGCTCGCACATGCCGTGGTGACCACCTGAGCCTGCTCCGCTTTCACGCGCCTGCATGCACACATGGCAGCATCAGCACAAGCCGACGCCATGCACGCAACACCAGCAGGTGGCACAGTGACCCATGCAGCGACAACAAAAACATACTTTTGAAACATGCAGTAACCCACGATGACCAAGCCCGCATGCACACATACAGCAGCAGCACCAGCATGCGGCGTGGTCACGCACCCACATGCACGTAGCACCAGGCGGCGCGGTGACCCATGCAGCAGCATGCAGTATACTTTTGAAACATACGGTGACCCACGTAGCAGCAGCACCACCACCACGCAATCGCAACATGTGCTCCCCCGAGATCTACTTTTGAAACATCCAAATGAAACATTTATAACATATGTCTGAAACAGAACAAACACTTGAAACATGTGTGTATAGCCATAGCAACATATGCAACATCTAGATCTACTTTTGCAACATCCATATGAAACACTTACAACATAAGTCCGAAAACACTCAAAACATACGTGTATAGCCATAGCAACATATGCAACATCCATATAAAACACTTGAAACATACGTCCAAAACACCTGAGACACTTGAAACATAGGCTTGCAACATGTGTATGTTATCATTGCAACATATACAACATCTCAGATATACTTTTGCAACATTAAGATGAAATACATGAACCATAAGCCTGAAACACCTGAAACATTTAAAGCACGACGTCGCCGACGGCCACGACCTACACGGTGAGGAACTACGGTAGTCACCAAGCTCAGGTCAGGGGGACGTCGCTCCCCAGTCGCTCCTCTTGCGATTCTCCTGTGCATGCTCACGCCCCAGGCTCACGCCCGTCGGCGCTACCCCACTGTTGCTACTCTAGTGCCGCTGCTTGCTCGGCCATAGTCGTCTAGCACCGTCCGCTCACGGGGGATGGGGCACGGCGCGGCAGGCAATGGGGTGCGGCGCGGTGGGGGAAGGTGTGGGGGTATAACCCCTGATACCAGTGGGGCTGTACATGGGCCGAGCCGCTAGGGGAGGTCTAGCCCATAAGACTGCGCATGGGCCACGCCACAGGTGGAGGCCTAGCCTACAAGATGAGGCTGTGAGAGGTACGACACAGGTCGGCGTGCCTCGCAAGACTGCGTGAAGATCTTTGATGGCCTAGGAAACCTGCTCGGATATGGCAGATCTCATAATATCTATAACTTCCTATCTTATAAAACCGATCAGGATAGAAACAACTGATCTGTAACCCTACCCCCTGTGGCAGAACCGCCCGGAATAGCACACTTCCGGAGGTGCTCGTCTTCCACCAGACACTAAGCACCCTGAAAGCTAGCTACATCGGACAGTTCCATCGAGCACACCCCACGAGAGAACTCAAACCATCCATATTTTTCCTCTAGGATCCAATAATGAGAACAAGTTTACATTACTTAGTCCATTTCATACAACAAGAGTTCTTAGAAATACATTATTACAATACCAAGTTCAGAGTGCAGAATTTAAACAACGGAATTACAATAAACATCTAACGGTAAGATACAAGGATCTATCTGTGCCCACCAGAAGAATCCTCCACACAACAGTCATTCCTCAAGCTGCACCTGCAACAGGGGTAAATAAACCCTGAGTACACAATATACTCGCAAGACTTACCCGACTAGTGGGAATAATTTTTCGACTCCAAAGTATATGATAAGCTTTATGGTTTGTGGGGTTTCCTTTTTGCAAAAAAACATTACTAGTAGTGAATCCTTATGCATGTATTTTATTAGCAGTCATGATTAATTCATTAGCTAACCATTCTAGGTAAGCACCTGTTCTACTTTCAAGCAAGAGTTGAGCAATCAGATCCATTCATTCTCTTTCATCTTCTAGTTCTTACTACGGTGCTAAATTGTAGACAAGTTGTACCATATTACACGGCGATTCGTGAACCAATGTAGCCCAGCTGGGTACCCCAAAACACACGCCCTGCTTGTACCCCAGGCACAATAGGACCAACCCACCACTCTCCTGTCAAGGGGTCTAGGTCCCCGTCCAAACATGGACTCTAAGCCCCCATACCTGAGTCTCAGACTCAGTGTGGTGCTTAGACCTCCACCATCCTCGCCTCCAATCAATCGGTCCGAAAAGAGCCAAAACCCACGACAAGAGAGCAATGAGCATTTCCACTCCCATAAGCAAGTATATACTCAGGATAATAAGTTTGTGACCTGACTAGAATCCAATGCAACGGCCGGTCCTTAACCGACACGGACAGGGAAAATAGTGTAACAAAGCTATGCCCCGTTAGCCATAGAACACAACCTCTTACACCCACCAATACACATACCATATCCCTGCCCGGTCTCTATTTCCTTTCACCATTTTATCATGAGAGTGAGTAACGGTAGGTTACTCACGCTATCAAAAAAACTAAGCATAGCAGTTACTCGACCTAAGCTAGTAGGACTCATAGGTAGGTATATCTATGCATGTAGTTTCAACAATAAGCCTATAACATAAATGCACATCACATACATATATATCCAGTGATTATTCAAAATAAGGGCTATGCACCGGGGCTTACCTTGGGTAGGCGTGATGTCAGCTCAGTTCAGTCAGTGGTGGCTCTGGGACCTCCTTCTGCACGAGAATCTCCTCGTACTCCTCGATCACCTCCTCGTACTCTTGCTCGCCCGTGGTCATGAACTCCACCAACTCCTGTCCGCAATATGCACCTTTATCCCGGTTTTATGTGTACAAGTAAGGAGGCAATTCTACGGAAAAAAGGAGGTGGAGGAGATAATTGATTGTACGACGGGCATATGTGGCTTATGATTAGATATAGTATGTTTTGGTGTTTAGTTTGATTTGTTTAGCGAGGAAGGGAGCAAGTCGCTGGAAAGAGATTGTGGATTGAAACTGCAATAGTTTAGTGGGAGTTCGGTATCCATGATTGGGGAGTTAGCTGGTTGAAGGACCGGAAACGGCGACCAGAGGGGAGGGTGAATGGGAGCCTCAAATTTCTTTTGAAATCTTCGACCACTGTCCTAACATCAATCCCCTAAAAGCATACACGAAAGACTTGATGATTACGACCCTAGAGAAGGGTGGATGCTCCCTCAGAACACAGCGGGTCACCACAGAGCAAAGGGAACACAGATCGAAGCCCAAACGAGCAAACTCCCAAAAGAAAACAGCACTGCTCCTGCAAATATCGGACACGTCCAGTATTATATTGGACACGTCCGATATTTTCGGACACGTCCGGTATGATCTCGGACACGTCCGGTATTTTCAGCAGCAAGCTGACCAAAAGAGAAAAATCCAAAACCCCGTCAAATGGTGTCCAAAAATCATGAAATTTTAACCATAGCTCTTTAGACACCAATGGAAGGTCTCCACCAAATTTCAGCTCAAAACTCCAAAGTGAGAAATATCAGACACGTCCTAGATCATATCGGACGCGTCCGGTATGAACGAGCAGTTTCTCGGGAAAAATCAAATTAAGCCATAACTTGATCAAATCAACTCCAAATGACTTGAAACTTTGCACAAGGGTTCACAAGCGAGTATAAAGGCAACCTCTAAAGGATCATGGCCCAAAACAAACCCTAACTCCGTGAATCGAAGGAATTGAAGAATCCCCCCAAAAAATAGGTCAAGAACTTAAATTGCTCGGATCTGCGATTTCGTGAGGAATTAGTGGATTTCCTTCGGTGGAAAGCTTCTACTCATGTCATTGATCGATCCAAGGCAACAAGAACGAACCAAAACCATCCCAAAACAAAGAAATGAGAGGGAAAACAAGAGGGGACAAAAGGAGCTCGTGAAGAACACCAAAATCACATCAAGAACACAACTAAATCATGAATCCCGGAGGGCATACGGTGGTTACGGCCACCGATTCCTTCAAAACCAAGTCACAATTTGAGTTGTGGACCTCTCTCATACATGGAAGCAAACTAGAGGAAGAAACCCTAAAGGAGAAAATGAAAACTAGAGGAGGTGAGGGAGATGGGGGCTCCCTCATCCTATTTAACAGGGCTATTATACATTCCCAGTTTTACCCCTGGATACAAATGAGTTGAACCGCTAAGCCCAAGGGCGTTGTTGTCCAACCCGGTGTAATCTTGATCCGACGGCCACCGCGCCTTCTCATCGGTAGCTTCGCCTTGACGCGAACTCCCCGATGCCGCCATGTGCCGTCCGTCCCTCCTCGGAACCTCCGCCCGAGTTTTGAGGCCCAAACCCGTAAACCGTCCATCCGATGGTTTTGAGGTCCAAACCATCAAACCGTCCGCGAGTAGCGTACTCCATACGCATCCCCCGCCATCCGACGCGTGTCACCGCCGTCCTCGACCGGCCGGCCCGCCAAGTCCTCCTAAGCCTCGCTTGACTCACGCGTCCGCCGTCTTGACCTGGTCAACACCGTCACTCCATGTCTTCTTGCACTTGTCGATGTCCCAAGTGTCAGCCACCATAGCTAGTCATCCGGCCTCTGGGTCCCTCGGTCCAAGCCTCACGTCCGTCCTTCACCACTCCTGGTCTGTCGGCACGGCACATCCTCCTTGACCTTCACCTTGCCGTCGACCACCGCATCCGAGCTCCACACCTGCACAACACAAGCCAAAAGACATGTCGCACATATAGCTTTCGCCATGGTAGGGTTAGTCACCACTCAACCTACTTCGTGGATCACATTAACAATCACTCATCACAAAACGAACACACAAGGGTACTTGTCAACCTTGTGTTCGCAATCTCCCCCTTGATGAGTGCATTGTCAACACCAATACATGAACAGCTTGAGCAAAAGAAAAAGAAGAAGAAGAGAAAAGAAAGAACTCACCCAAATGATCAAAAGCCAAAGAAAAGCCAAGAACCGGGTCATTTGAAAATGAGCAAAACTTAGTCCCCAAAGACATGGGCAATGGCTCAACGCAACCAAGTGAAATAAAGCTAGCCCTCAAGAAGAGGCAATGGGCTCAACACCACTAGCAAAGCTCGAAAAACCGAAAAACTGCTAGACCTTCTAGAAGAGGCAAAGGCTCAACACATCTAGCAAAACACCTCAAATGCAACTCCCCCTAAACAAGTGCAATCTCTCTCAAATGAATGCATATCTCTTAACTTTAAGTGAAATTGGAAGTTTCTTCCCCTTGTGTCATTGTGAGTGTGGAAAACTTCTCCCCCTTGTTGACACATGCACTTATCAAGCTAGAGCCCAAAGATTGCATCTCCCCCTCAAATCATGCTATGAATGTAGAAATGCACGAATGCAGAAGCTTCAAGATTATAGTAAGTAGATTGAAAAGAGGCTCTAGTTGATGCTGTCATGTATATATAGCAACACATACAAGTGCTAGCAAATGCTCAAAGTGACCAAATGAGACGAAATATGGCATTTAAGCAATTTTGATCAAGTTTGAGCAATTTTAAAAGAGGGTTCACCACCAAAGGAGCACATAGCAAAAGTAGACAGGAGATCTACCTTGTGCTACACATGTATGCAAAGTGAACTACCCCAAACAAAGTTCACACATCATGTCATGAGACAAACTTGTGGTTTGATCAAATTTTAGACACCAATTGAAATTTATCGGAGTTATGTAGCGTATTACCAAAGTTTATCAGACAAGTGTGTGCGAGAGGTTATCTGTGCCATCAAAACCTGACTTAGCGACCATGTCAAGCCTATGCCAAAGGCAATCAGAAGCTTAAGACAATGATCTTGGTATCCATTATAGAGCTCAAGTTCACCAATAAGTGCAATTTGGAGCTGTCTCGATACTCTGACATAGGATAGTACAGACCCATCCCAATCTTTTCAAATCACAGAGTTTGATTTTCAAGTTTTAGCACAAATTCTAGTTTCTCAAGCAAGTGTGTAACTCAAAGTATGAGCCGTAGCAACTAAGCATATACATGAAGCAAGAAAAAGATCTCGACACATTCTACACATGCTAGTGCCACAAGTAGTGGTGAACACATTTCATGTTTCAACAAGTTTTAATCAAGTTCACAGTTTGGAAAACAAGCTTGGCTCATAACATGCATCAATTGATCAAAAGGAGCCTAAGCCAAAAGCACATCATTGTGTATCCATAACATCCCCAACAAGAGCATAGTGTCAATCTAGCTACTATAAGGATGAAGCTCAGGATGCAATATGATACATGATGATATGATATGCAAGCATGATATAATAACAAAGGCTAAACTTCAAAGAAAAGCAAAACTAGAATACAACAACCAAAGTTTCCCTCCTCTAAAAAGGGAAACAAACTCCAAGCTCCCCTCGCAAGCGAGCAAACTGGGCTTGGTCAAGTGGTTTGGTGAAGATATCTGCGAGCTGGTTTTGGGTATCAATGTGGTGCAGATCGATATCACCTTTCTCATAGTGGTCACGCAAGAAGTGAAAGCGAACTTCTATGTGCTTTGTCTTTGAGTGAAGGACTGGGTTTTTGGCTACACTTATGGCACTGGTGCTATCACAAAACAAAGGCACTCGCCTAAACTCTAACCCAAAGTCTCTCAGAGTAGCTATCATCCAAAGCAACTGGGAACAACAAGCAGCAGCAACAACATACTTAGCTTCTATGGTGGATTGGGTGATGCTAGACTGCTTGCGAGAAGACCAAGACACAAGAGAAGATCCAAGAAACTGACAAGTCCCCGAAGTGGACTTCCTCTCAACACGACAACCAGCATAATCCGCATCAGAATACCCGCAAAGAGAAAGAGAGGAGGAGGCTAAAAACCAAAGACCAAACTCGGGTGTGAAACGAAGGTACCTGAGGATCCGCTTGATGGCTTGACGATGAGACGTGCGCGGCGAAGACTGAAAGCGCGCGCACAAGCAGACTGCAAACTGGATGTCCGATCTCGTCGCCGTTAGATACAGCAGGGACTCGATCATGCTTCGGTATTCCTTCTGGTCCATGCCTTCTCCCTCCTTGTCCTCATCCAGGGCCATCGTGGTTGACATAGGCGTCAAAAGAGGCTTGGCCTCACCCATATCAAATTTCTTGAGCACGTCCTTGGTGTACTTGCCTTGGTGCATGAACGTCCCCTCATGAGTTTGCTTGATTTGCAGCCCGAGGAAGAAAGTCAATTCGCCCATCATGCTCATCTCAAATTCCCTGCTCATAGTATATGAAAACTTGGCAACAGGAAAGTCTCAATTCGCCCGAGGAACAAAGTCTTATCTACGGAACCCATCCTAAAACCCTTATCAAGCAAGAAAGCTTTCAAACACTCATACCAGGCTCTCGGGGCTTGTTTCAAACCATACAAGGCTTTGTGGAGTTTAAAAACATGGTTGGGGTACTTTGGATTTTCAAAGCCAGGGGGTTGCCTCACATAAACCTCTTCCTCTATGTACCCATTCAAGAAGGCACTCATTACATCCATCTAATACAGCTTGAACCCTTTCGAAGCTGCAAATGCTAAAAGAATCCTAATGGCTTCTAGACGGGCAACAGGAGCAAAGGTTTCTTCATAGTCTATTCCCTCTTTTTGGCAAAAACCTTGAGCCACTAATCTCGCCTTGTTTCTCACCACCACCCCATCCTCACTCTGCTTGTTCTTGTAAACCCACTTTGTACCTATGGGGTGGCACTCTGGTGGAGGTGGAACTAAAACCCACACTTGGTTCCGCTCAAAGTTCTCTAACTCCTCATGCATAGCATTAACCCAATCGGCATTAGATAGTGCATGTCCAATATCTCGAGGCTCAAAAGAAGCTACGAAAGCAGAATGAGCGAAATGGGAAATATGATAAGACTTGGAACGTGTTACCCTTTCGTCGATGTCGCCAATCATGGTCTGAGGAGGATGGCGTCGCTGGATATGTCGAGGTGCACCCAAAGACGAAGTCGCCTCGCCCTCATCCACAGCTGGGGCCTCCTCAGTCGATTGAGGAAGCGGCTCGCACGAACCCCATGAAGTAGAGGTGGAGGGCTCAGGGCCGTGAGCCGAAGTGGTCGAAGCTGGCTCGATCGGGGTAGCTGGTTGAGATGGCTTGGGATCATCCCAATCAATGTCATCGTCATCCTCAATGAAAATGTTGTCACCCATCTCTTCATCACCTACACGTTCAAAGACAGAAATAGAAGAGGGCATGGTTTCGTCGAAGGTGACTTCACAAGTCTCCACGACATGGTTAGTCTTAAGATTAAGCACACGGTACGCATATGAATGGGAAGTGTAACCGAGGAATATACCGTCCGAAGATCTAGATTCAAACTTGTCAAGATTACCTTGCTTAAGAATGAAGCACCTGCAACCGAAGACTCGAAAATGACTCACCTTGGGTGGACGCCCAAACCGCAACTCGTAGGATGTCTTCTTTAAGAAAGCATGAAGAAAAATGCGGTTTGAAACATGGCAGGCGATGTTGATGGCTTCGGCCCAGTAACGCCTAGGAGTCCTATGCTCATCGAGCATCGTCTTGGCCATTTCAACCAAAGTCCGATTTTTGCGCTCAACAACACCATTCTGCTAAGGGACATAGGGCAAAGAAAACTGATGTTCAAGACCCAAGGAAGCACAAAAGGTGTCAAACTGAGAGTTTTTGAACTCAGTGCCATTGTCACTGCGGATAGCTCGTATGGCATTCTTTGGTAACTCAGTTTGCAACCTCAAGATCAAGTCACGAGCATGAGAAAATGCTTCGTCCTTGCCCTCCATGAAAAACACCCAAGAATAATGAGAAAAATCATCCACGATCACAAGAACGTACCACTTCCCTCCCTCTGACCGAACCCGAGCTGGACCAACAGTGTCCATATGGAGTAGCTCACCGAGTCTCATGGTCATGACCTGAGTCACTGGAGGATGGGAAGCAGCCACCATCTTTCCGTGGCGACAGGGATGGCATACCAGATCCTTCTCAAACTTAAGTTTGGGCAATCCTCGGATCATGTCAAGAGAACTCAACCTCACTAGGAGATCAAAGCTCAAGTGACCAAGTCTCCTATGCCACTTCCACAAATCAGAAGAAGATCCGACAACCAAACAGCGAGAAGAACCGAAAGACTGAGAGAAATTAGCTCTGAAAACTCGGCCAAAAGGAACGATCTGACAAACTAGATGTCCCTGAGAATTGAGCACACGAGAAAGTCCAGTCTTAAAGCGCACCTCAAACCCATCTTGAAGGAGTTGCGAAATAGAGAGCAAATTGAAATGCAGGCTTGAAACCAAAGCAACGTCCTTCAAGATAAAAGACTCATTGACTCGAATGGTCCCACGAGACAGCACCTTACCTTTGCTATTGTCCCCAAATGTGATGTACTCCTTGTATTGCATGGGGTCGAGGCTGGAGAACCATTTGGAACTTCTGGTCATGTGGCGCGAATAGACGGAATCAACAAGCCACGTGTTCTCCAGGCCTCCGCTCTGCATCAATAGAAAGACAGGGGGTGAGCAAATGGCACAACACTGGGGTTAGTGAAATGAGGAGAATACCAGTGTTGAGTCATTTGCCCTAGAAAAGTGTTAGGAAAAACACCATACATGCCATGTCCCATTGGAGAGAAGCGATCACCACGTGGGGGAAAACATGGTCTGCTAGGAGTGTGGGACTGAAAGCCACCGTCGCGAGGTCCAGAGTCATATAGATCATGACTTGGGCCACGCCGGGCATGACCACCATGTGGTCTCGCCACCTGAGGCCTAGCACCTTGAGGCATTGCACCTCTAGGCCTAACACTGTGCCTCTGAACAGGCAGTACATGTACGCCATGGTGAGGATGATACATGTTCTGGTTGTTCAACTCGTACTTGCGCCGCTCATCTCTCTTCCTCCTAAAGCAAAACTCAGCTAAATGACCATCTCTATGGCAATAGTCACAGTGGTACCTCACCTCTCTCTTGGATGGTGGTTGACTCACTCTCTTGTGGATGTGGTTCACTCTCTGAGGCTTTTTGGCTTTAGGAAGGGGTGCACTAGAGATGTTGGGTAGAGTATCGAGTGAGTTCCGAAAGTGGTTCGGTTTGGGAACCCAAACTTGCTTGGATGGTGGAGCTTTTGGTGGTTCTTCAAACACACCATCTTTGATCATAGGCTTGGTAGACTCTGGTGGAGGGATCTTGATCAATTTGGGAGTGTTAGTGGGTTTCTCACTTGGGTTCAAACCACTATGTTCACCAACCTTGCCATAGACATGCTCACCCTTCCCACCTATAGCAAAGCCTACTCCCGATGAGTCAGTTCCCCGCCTGAACTGGCTCACCATCATGCCCAACTAAGGCTCACTACACGACACCCAGCTCAAGATGGACCAAAGTTGTGTGTTTTCTTCCTCGGTTCCCATCTTGTCATGCCTATAGGACTCAAGCTCCAACACCAAAGCTTCACATCGAACACATGTAGTGGTGGTGCTATCTGAGTTGGCCTTCTCAAACTCAGCAAGTTTGGCAACCTTCTCTGCCAACTCAGATTGCAAGCCTGAGCAGAACTTGCATGCACCGAGCAACCTAGAACGAGACTTCAGCTCATCACATTCATCAAGCAAAACAGCATACTTGGATTACAAGTCAGAGAGGTTAGACATGTGTATAGCGCACTCATCGCACTCCTCCTCCTCTGACACCACTACACCACTCTTGGCAAGCTCCAACTCCTTCAAAGCAACCTCTAGCTGGTCCTTAAACTCTTTTCTCTCACGGGTAGCACGCTTAAGCAACTTATCTTGACTCATCAATGTATCATTCATAGTATCAAGCTCAAGCATAAGTGAGTCAAGTGTGGGCGGTACCTCATTTTCGTCATCGTCGACGTCAACATCCTTTTTGAGCTTTGCTCCACCGTCAACCGCCATAGTGCAAAACCCACCACGGTTTGCATCGGCAACAAAGCAGAGACCGTTGAGCTTGTCCTCGCACTTCTTCTCATACTCATCGTCAGTCGAGGGAGAAGAAGAGTGATCATCGTCGAGGTCACTAAGGGAGGCGAGGAAGGCATGTTCTTGAGCTTTGGCCTTCCTACGGTACGCCTTCTTGATCGCCTCCTTGTCAAAGTCGCCCTTGGCCTTGTGCTTGCCGGAGGTGTAGTCGCGCTTATCCTTGCGCTTGCCGGAGTCATACTTGTTGGTGAAGGTGAAAGGATCAAGATGCCCAAGAGGGGGGGTGAATTGGGCTAATTCGAAATTCTCTTGCAATAAACAAATCCTACGGATAGCCCAATTAACCCCTTGTGCCTAGAAAAGTGTTTCTATTAAACTAATGCACAATGAACTCGCAACCTATGTTCCAAACTTACTCTAGCAAGCAATTCTATGGATGTAAAACAAGTATTGAATTGCTCAAAATAAATACTCAAGGTAAGTGCTCAAAGTAAATAGAGAGAGAAAGGAACGCGGCGATATTTTGCCGAGGTATCAGAGAGTCGCCACTCCCCACTAGTCCTCGTTGGAGCACCCGTACAAGGGTGTAGCTCCCCCTTGATCCGCGCAAGGATCAAGTGCTCTCTATGGGTTGATTCTTCGACACTCCGTCACGGCGAATCACCCAAAGTCGCTCACAACTTGAGTTGGGTCACCCACAAGCTCTGCTGGGTGAACACCAAACTCCCAATCACCACCAAGCCATCTAGGTGATGGCGATCACCAAGAGTAACAAGCACGAACTCTCACTTGACCACGCAAAGCCTAATGAGAAGATGGATGCACACTTTGCTACTCTTGATTTGCTAGTGAGGCTACTCTCTTGGATTCTCAAATCACAAACACCTCACTAGGACCTTGCTCTTCTTGGCACTCACAAACATGTTTCTCAGCTGTTGGAATGAGCAAAAGTTGCTCCACTCACGAGTGGAGCTTCTATTTATAAGGCAGCCTGAAAAACGAACCGTTATGAGCTTCTGCGGGATGATCGGATGCTCCGATCATTTTGACCGGACGCTCTGGTCAGTTCAACCCGCGAACAGTTTTCAAGTGATGACCGAACACTGTCAGGGTCCGGTCAGTACTGACCAGACGCATCTGATCGCTCTTAGATGCTTACTGTAAACGACCGGACACTGGATACTCAGGGTCCGGTCACCACTGACCGGACGCGTCCGGTCACTCTTTTCCAAGTTTGGACCCTTACTGGAGTCGACCGGACGCTAGCCCTCAGCGTCCGGTCACATGACCTTCCAGCATCTGGTCACACCAGACTTGTTCTTCATGGTCAAATGAACTGACCGGACCCTGCGGCCAGCGTCCGATCGCACCAGAGCCAGCGTCCGGTCAGTGTTTGACCCTCCATTCACTTCCAACTTTTGAACATATGTGAATGAAGTTTGCTCTAAAGGATCTTAGGCATTCATAGGAGCTACCTAGAGCTAGTTTTAACAAGTGTGCACCACACCTAACTCACTAGACTCAACTAGGTCAAGCTACCCGTTCATACCCCCCTTAATAGTATAGCCAAAGGAAAAACAAAGTCCTAAACTACTCTAAGTGTCTCTCCAACTCCAATCGACACTTAGAACTAGTTATCCTTAACCTTGTCGTCCATCCTTTAAAAACTGAAACAATTTCCATCGTAGGGGCATGACAACCTTGATTGCCCAATCGATCTCCATTACCATGACCTAACTTAATTGCTTCTGCAAAACACATGTTAGTCATAGTAATCTTGTATTGACATTAATCACCGAAATCCAACTAGGGGCCTAGATGCTTTCAATCTCCCCCTTTTTGGTGATTGATGACAATACCACCTCGAGTATGTTATGGAGTGAGGTTTTTAGATGGGCTTGATTTATATAAGCTTTTGTCAATAAGAACATAAGAGTTAGGCAAGCTTATATGACCTAAGCCATCATAATGTACTCAAAGGATATGAATTAAGCATGAGTACAAATAACAAAGCTCATTTGCTTCGAAGTATAAACGCGGAAGCAAAAGCAAAAGAGCATTACACAAGTGATATGACATATAGATAAAGCAAAGTAGAAGTCACACAAGTCAAATATCCCAACCACGTAGATAGCACTATCACATATATATAATAGTATGCATGAAAGTAAACACATGAATGCATAAGTAATAGTGTAGCACACAAATAAAACTCCAAATATATATAATAAGCTAATACTAGATAACTAGCTCCCCCTGAAACTCGCTCCCCCTAAGTCTACATACTCAAACCCTCTCCACCTTTGGCGTCAAACACCAAAACCTAAGGTTCGATCGGCGGGGCTGTAGCGGACGAGTCGGGCGCTGAAGTACGTGGAGCAAGATGGAACTGGGCGCCATCATCATCTGACCCTGAGCTCCGAACTGACTGACCCTCTGAAGCAGGAAGTGTTGCTGAAGCGGTCGGGGTCTGAGCTGGGGCTAGTGTTGCCTGTGAAGCTGCAAGTATGTCTGTCGTAGGATCTGACGATGCGATAGACGAGGGGAGCCTCTGAGTAGTCATGATAGCTAGAGTTGCTGTAGATGGACTGACAGTATGCATGTGAGGCGGAGTAGGCATGTCGGTCAACTCGCTGAATGATGCTCCAAGACTCCTGGAGACTGACGTCTCAGGCACGAATAGCGAGGGAGACTACTCTGGTGAGAAACCTGTGTGATAAGGAGTAAACTGCGGGGCTACACCAGGTGAGGCTAACCACTGGGACACCTGTACAGGAGGTGAAGTAAACTGAGCTAGAGGCTGTCCCTGACTCTAGAGCCCGATGGGCTGTACTGCTGGAGTCATCGAAGTGGTAGGAGGCTGTGCAAGCTAGGGCGAAGTCTGTGGCAGTGGGATCCTAATGGCTGCAACTACATGCTGCATGAATCTCATGAACTGCTGCTGCATAAGTAACTGCTGGTGCTGAAGGAGCTGCTGCTGCCGCTGAAACTCATCCTGACGAGCCTGAAACTGTACGAAGTTGGCAGCTGTCTCCTGTGCCTGTTGTGTCTGATCCTGCTGCATCCGCTCAAGAATAGCTATGAGAGCGGGGTCTGTCTGTGGAGTAGGTGGAGCAGAACTGGAGCTACCTACCTCTGCATCGTGTCTGCGTGGAGGCATCTGAGGTATAGGCTGGTAGTCGTCGTCAGAGCTGTCACTGTACTCGCTCACCTCCTACTATGCCTCTAGCTCCTCCTCCTCAGCGGCTGCAATCCCTCTAATGATCTCATCCTGCTGAGCTGCGGACTCTGGCACGTCGGGACGATGGCTAGGCTGTCTGGGTGCCTGAGGAGTGGTGTGTCTGATCCTCTGTGATAGGTTGTAGGCTAGGAACTCTATGGTGGCACCTGTATACTCATCCATCATACCAGGGGGCTTATCAAGCACTATTCTGCAGATGAGGAACATGATCCAGTGAGCATAGGGAAGCTGCCTGCGACCCTTGAACCCCTCAGCTATAGTATCCTCCATCTCTGAAAGAAGAAGGTCCCAGATGTCAAATACTATCCTCTGCATGATGGCATTGAAAAGCCAGAGCTATAAGCGAGTCAGGCCCTCCCTGTATCCCAACCTGGGAAGCAGTGTCCTCCTGATGATGGCCTCTAGTACCTTCACTGTAGGAGTCAAGTCACTAGGGTTCCTGCTCGACCCCTCACCAAAAGGCTCCTTGAAGCAATGCCGCACTAAATCTGTAGGGGGCACCTGCCCTCCATGAGGACGTCTAGGAGGCTCCTGCTGTCCATAGCAAACCTCATGCATCTTAACAGGCTGCTCCTATAGCCTCAGTATCTCTCTGGCTCTGCCACTCGTCACTCTGTAGTCTTTGCCTTTGAAAGCAAAGTGAATGAATCTGTGATGAGGATCGATGTAGAGTGAGGCATAAAACTGATGGACCCAAGATGGTACATATATGCCCATCCGTCCAATCAAATCTGTCAGTCCTAGCAAATATGACAAGTATGGTCGAATGTTCTCTCCGGCTGCTACCACAATAGACTCTATCTGACAGACCCTCTGAGATCTAAACACTGCCCCACTGTTAAGATATGCATTGTAGAAATCCTCCTGCAGTGGCGTGTAGAACCCCTTAGCTGCTCTCTCATCCCTCCTCGAAGGAAACCAAACCTCAAACTCAACAAACCGCAGCTGCTGAACCTGCCTGGCTGTAGCGGCCCTCAAGTCGAGGTGAACCACTGGAGGCGGACCCTGAGGTCTGGGCGGAGGGCGTGAACCCCTGTGCTGTGTAACTGGCCTCGGTGGAACTGCAGCACTGGTACATCTCGAGTGGCGTAGCTGAGGTGCCGGCTCGGTCTCCTAACCCTCCTGAGTCTCTTGGGCTAGCTGAGCCTCTACTGGTGGGGGCTGCTGCTGTGCTGACGGACCCTCCTCAATGGCAACCCGTCGTCCTACAAACGTGGCAGTCCCAGCTGGACTACCATGACGACGCTCAACCTCCTCAATCGTAGCTCTGACTGCGGGTGAAACTGGCTGATCTGCAATGACAACTCCGCTGTGGGTGCCACCTCTCTCGGCACGCTCTACGGCCTCTGCAACAGCTGCTGCTCTCGCTGTCTCTGCATCGGGGTACTTCTACTTCTTGGATGTTACCTGCTTGGTTGACTTGCCCTTAGATCCGGCTGGCTAGTGAGGCGGGGGCCTCCAATCATCATCACCTGGGCCACCACCAACGTTCTTGGTGCGAGCCATCTGAACTGACAAGATGGTGAACTGCCGCTGATGAAGATCAACTATCAAACTGCCGCTTTCGAGGCTTGGCCTCGATCCTTACTCGCGAGCTTGGCTCCAAGTTGACTGCCAACTGCCAGACGAAACACAATGGAACCGACTCGCTGCACGATAGAATAGATAGATATACAAATAAATACCATATGTCTAATAGATGCGAAATCCTAATAGAGAAAGCAATGTAGATGTGAACTTGAATCGAGTGGCTTTCTACCTAACGATCAGCGATCTGAGAAGAGATAAGATGTCACGTGGGGGATCTCGGAACCGGCTAGGGTTAGGTCAAACGCCCTGAATGCAATGGGGAATTAGTGCATTGAGAATTTGATCTAGGTCACAATTGGAGATCAAGATTGAAAAATAAAACTTGCCTTAATAATCAAGGGGATGGTAGGGCTAGGGCACTTCGGCGTGATGACCGGCAGTCTTGGCAACGGTGGAGCGGCGAGCTTGGGCACAAGGAGGCTGGAGCACGGCGGTGCTGCAGAGGCACGGGTGAGCAATGGATGGGCCGTGGTTGGCGCGGTGGCGCGCGAGCTGCGGTGGTGCGGCGAGGTAGGGGCATGGAGGCGCACGGGAAGCAGGAGCACTGTGGCGTGGGCGCGAGGAGGCCGGCGCAGTGTCGTGGTGGCGCTGGCTAGGGCAAAACCGGCGTGACTTGGCGGCGACCCGGCGAGGCTACGGCGGCGCGGCTTGGCGGCTGCTCGGGCTTGGGCACGGCGGGATGAGGGCGAACAAAGGTACGCCTTGCGGTTAAATAGTTCCCCACACGCGATAGAAAAGGAATCAGAGAAAGGAGTCCTGAAACCGTGTGAGATCTACTGACCGGACGCTCCGGTGGTAGCGACCGGACGCTACCACCCAGCGTCCGGTCGATTCTAGAGAGGTCCAAATCCTCTGGAATCGGGACCGGACGCGTCCGGTGGTCCATGACCGAACGCAGGCAGGGTCCGGTCAGTACAACTTGGTCTTCCTTCGATAGACCGGACGCTGAAGCCTTCCTGACTGAACGCACAGACGCAGCGTCCGGTCACTCCTTCATCAGCAGTTCACCTCCTGTGAACTGACCGGACGCTGGACAGCAGCGTCCGGTGCAGCATCCGGTGCACCTTTTCCAGTAGATCTTCAAACTTCCTTCGCGCTGCCTGTTCCCAGTCCCAACTTGAATAAGATCCAAATAAACACTAATTGGGACTGATGTGAGTGACCTCTCTCAAACCCTCATTTTTTTTCAAAATATTTTGCCTTAGGCTATAATTCTTTTTAAGAAAATATGCAACAAGAGAGCAAATGGAACAAAACGACAAAACAACATTCATGCATATGTAATACTTGTAAGTAAATCTAGTTGCTTGTTAAGTTTGATCCAAGGTTAAGCTTCTTCACACGCTTTACGGCGGTTATCTTAACCATGTTAGACAAGCCCTATATGCATTGCCACAAATTAAACATGTTGTATATTACAATGAATGCAAGGGACAACACAAGCTCAATTTTTAGTAAAGTTACTAAAATCAAGTACATTGAGCTCATTCCGCAATCTACAAAATGTAGCCTCATCTAGCGGTTTAGTGAAGATATCCGCTAATTGATCTTCGGATCTTATACCTTCTAGTGATATATCATTTTTAGCCACATGATCTCTTAGAAAGTGATGGCGGATATCTATATGCTTGGTGCGAGAGTGTTGAACCAGATTATTTGCAAGTTTTACTGCACTTTCATTGTCGCATAAAAGAGGTACTTTCTCTAGAACAACTTCATAGTCTAGTAAAGTTTGTTTCATGTATAATATTTGTGCACAACAAGCACCCGCGGCAATGTATTCCACTTTGGCGGTGGATAAAGCCACACTGTTTTGTTTCTTGGAGGACCAAGACACAAGTGATCTACCAAGCAAATGGCACCCTCCAGATGTGCTCTTTCTATCAACTTTGCATCCGGCGTAGTCTGAATTGGAATAGCCAATTAATTCAAATAAAGATCCTTTGGGATACCAAAGGCCAATGCTTGGTGTGTGCTTAAGATACCTAAGGATTCTTTTTACGGCAATTAAATGTGTTTCCTTAGGACTAGCTTGAAATCTAGCACACATACACACACTAAACATGATGTCGGGCCTAGATGCGGTTAAATATAACAGGCTACCAATCATAGAACGGTAGAGAGTTTGATCAACCAAGTTACCTCCCTTATCTAGGTCGAGATGTCCATTGGTAGGCATTGGGGTCTTGATTGGCTTACATTCATCCATCTTGAATCTCTTGAGAAGATCTTTTGTGTATTTCTCTTGAGAGATGAAGATGCCTTCTTTCATTTGCTTGACTTAAAAACCAAGAAAGAATGTAAGCTCACCAATCATTGACATCTCGAACTCCTTAGACATCAATTCACCAAATTCTTTGCATGAGTCTTCATTTGATGATCCAAAGATGATATCATCAATATATACTTGACAAATGAAGATATGCCCATCAAGTTTCTTGGTGAATAGTGTGGTGTCGACCTTCCTAATGGTGAAGCCCTTCTCAATAAGGAAATCCCGAAGGTGCTCATACCAAGCTCTTAGGGCTTGCTTAAGCCCATATAGTGCCTTGGACAACCTATAAATATGATTAGGATATCTAGGGTCTTCAAACCCGGGAGGTTGATCAACATAGACTAGTTCATTAATAAAGCTATTTAAGAATGCACTTTTCACATCCATTTGATATAGTTTCATTTCATGATGTGATGCATATGCAAGAAGGATACGGATGGCTTCCAATCTTGCAACCGGTGCAAAGGTTTCTCCAAAATCCAAACCTTTAACTTGAGAGAACCCCTTTGCAACTAGTCTTGCCTTGTTCCTCACAACAACACCTTGATCATCTTACTTGTTGCGGAACACCCACTTTGTTCCAATGACTCTTGTATCTTTTGGTCGCTCTTCAAGATTCCAAACTTCATTGCGAGTGAAGTTGTTCAACTCTTCATGCATGGTATTGATCCAATCCGGATCTTTAAGAGCTTCTTCTACCTTGGTAGGCTCATAGCAAGAGACAAAAGAGTGATAAGCAATAAATGAAGTAAGTTTTTGAGATCGAGTCATCACCCCCTTTGTTGGACTCCCTATGATGAGATTTTGTGGATGATCTTGTAGGAGAGGTGTATTTCTTCTATTGACCACTTGAGGAGGAGGTTGTGGAGCATCAACATCTTATGCTTGTACCACCATTTGCTCATGGGAGATATGAGTATCTTCATTTTCTACTCTCCCATCTTTTTCACCGTCTTGTGGTACATTTGATGAAGAAGGTTGGTTAATGACTTGTACATCATCTTCATCATCTTTTGGCTTGATGTCTCCCACCGGAATATTCTTCATAGCCTCCCTCAATGGTTCATCACCTACATCATCAAGATTCTCATGTGCTCCTTGGGAGCCATTAGATTCATCAAATTCCACATCATATGTTTCTTCAACCAAGCCGGTGGCATGATTAAATACTCTATATGCTTTGGACTTCAATGAGTAACCAACAAGAAAACCTATATCACAATGCCTTTGAAACTTCCCTAGGTGTTGCCGCTTCTTGTAGATGTAACACTTGCAACCAAACACCCTAAAGAAGGAGACGTCTGGCTTCTTCCCATTGAGCAACTCATACGGTGTCTTGATAAGGAACTTTTGAAGAAATAGGCAGTTGGATGCATAACATGCGGTGTTAATTACTTCTGCCCATAGAGCTTTGGGGGTGTTGTACGCATCTAGCATTGTCCTTGCAAGGGTGATCAAAGTCCGGTTCTTCCTCTCAACTACACCATTTTGTTGAGGAGTATAGGTTGCGGAGACTTTATGTTTGATTCCAACTTCATCACAATATGATTCAATGTTTGTGTTGTCAAACTCTTTGCCATTGTCACTTCTTATCTTTTTGAGCTTTACTTCAAATTCATTTTGAGCTCTCTTTGCAAACTTCTTGAAACAAGATACAACTTTAGATTTGTCATGAAGGAAGAACACCCATGTATACCTTGAATAGCCATCCACAATCACAAGACAATAGAGATTTCCTCCCAAACTCTTATATGTTGTTGGTCCAAATAAATCCATGTGTAGGAGTTCTAGCACTCTTGTGGTTGACATGAAAGCTTTGGTTGGATGAGTGTTTACAACTTGCTTGCCGGCTTGACATGCACTACAAAGCTTGTCCTTCTCAAACTTCACATCCTTCAATCCTCTCACCAAATCATTCTTCATAAGCTTCTTGAGTGAGCTCATCCCAACATGAGCAAGTCTTCTATGCCATAGCCACCCAAGTGTTGTTTTGGTGAATAGGCAAGTCTTCAAGTTTGCATCTTCGGAGGTAAAGTCAACTAGATATACGTTGTTGTATCTAAATCCATTGAATATCACTTGATTGTCATCTACCTTAGATACAACCACCTCCTTCTCGGTGAACAAGCATTGGAAGCCAAGATCACACAATTGCCTAACGGATAGCAAGTTGAAGCTCAATGAAGCAACATAGAGCACATTGGAGATGGAATGATCATTTGATATTGCCACTTTGCCCAATCCTTTGACCTTGCCCTTTGAATTATCTCCAAATGTTATTTTCTCTTGTCCATCTACTTCTTCATCTAGTGAGGTGAACATACGAGGATCACCGGTCATATGTTGAGTGCAACCACTATCAATAACCCAATGACTTCCACCGGTCTTATAGTTCACCTACACACAAGAGATTCAAGCTTTAGGGATCTAAACTTGTTGAGGGCCCTTCACCTTCTCAACAAGTGACTTAGCCACCCAAATCTTCTTAGGCCTACTCTTGTTAGGGGGTCCTAAGAACATGACTTTCATCTTTCCACTAGAATCTTTTCTAAGCATGTAGTGAGCATTGAAAGCAAAGGGTCTAGCATGCTTGGGCAAGGGTTGTGGTGGTGGAGTTTGACACTCATGAGCAAAGTGGCCTTCTTGTCCACATTCAAAACATCTCTTTGGCTTTGGCTTTGGCTTTGATTGTTGGTGTTGAGCTTGAGCCTTCTTCTTCTCTATACTTGCCATATATCCAATACCACTTCTATCCATCTTCATGACGGTATTCATGAGTAGCTCACTTTAGAGATGCTTGCCCCTAGCAAACTTGCTCAATCCCATCTTAAGATGCTCTTTCTCCATTTTGAGCTTCTTGTTCTCTTCCTTGAGAATATCATTGTTCTTCTCTTCCTTGAGTTTCTTGTTTTCTTCTTTGAGCTTTTCATTCTCAAGGATCAACTCTTTGTCATGATCAAGAGTTTCTAGCACAATGGTGTTGTAACTTTTTATCTCTTCAAGATCTTTCATAAGCTTCTCATTGTCACTCTTGAGCTTGACATACTCATCATAGTCATTGCACTCAACCACTTGCTTGCCTTTGCTACTAGATCCATGCTCAATGCTTTTATCAATTAAATCATCACATGAGGTAGCTATATCAATCTTAACAACATGGTTAGTAGCATCATGTGGCTCATTTGGTAAGAATTCTTGTGCAATAATAAGGGTATTATAATTGATCTTTAGAGTTGTATATTCATCTTTTAGCTTGTTGTGACTAGTGATAAGCTCATTGTGCACCCACTCAAGTTTATCATTTTTATCTTTAAGCTCTTTCTTAGAAGATTTGAGCTCCTTGAGTTTGGATGATATAGAATCATTTGTTTCTTTGAGCTCATCATTAGCCTTTTCTAATGTATCACACTTGGCTAAGAGCGAATCATTTTTAGCATCAAGTTTTTCATTTGTAGCTCTACTCTTTCTAATGATCTTAGTATATTTTCTTAGTATTTTGACAAGATCATCATATGTAGGTGAGTCATCATCATCGCTATCGCTATAATCATCACTAGCATGTTCATCATCACTACTATTATCACTCTTAGTTACCTTGCGTTCACCTTTGGCCATAAGGCATAGGTGTGTAGAGGATGATGTCGATGATGGCGGTGAAGATGCAAGATCAATAGCAATGGCGGCCACCTTTTCATCATCACTATCATCATCGGATGATCCACTTGATGAATCAATGTCCGTGAGCCAATCACCTACAATATAGGCCTTGCCACTCTTCTTCTTCTTGTAGAAGTCTCTCTTTTTGCCATCTCTCTTCTTGTATGGCTTGTTCTTTTTCTTTTCATCTTCATCACTTGAATCATCTTTCTTGCCCTTGTTCTTGAACTTGTCTTTCTTGGGCTTTGTGCATTGATGAGCTAGATGACCAAGTTTGCCACAATTATAGCAATCCATCTCAGAGATTGGCTTTCTTCTTGAGCTAGTGAAGAACTTCTTCTTCTTGCCATCAAACTTGATGCCACTCTTGTTTAGCCTTTTTAGCATCTTGGTGGTCTTCTTCACCATGAGAGCAAGGCTTTCTTCATCATCTTCATCACTTGAGCTCTCATACTCAAGTCTTGCTTTGCCCTTATCTTGGCTAGCTTTGAATGCTAAGTCCTTCTCTTTCTTCTTTGTAGAGGATGAGCCATCTTGTGGTGTGATGTGCATGTACATCTCATGAGCATTGATCTTTCCCAAGATTTGTGTCGGTATAGCGGCGGAAAGATCACCTTGATGTAGCACGGTCACAATGTGCCCATATTTGTCAATGGGGAGGACACTTAAGATTTTTCTCACAACGTCGGATGGTGACATTTGAGTAAGTCCAAGCCCATTGACTTCCTCTACAAGAACATTTAAACGAGAATACATCTCATTAGCACTTTCTTTGGGAAACATCTCAAAAGAGTTTAGTTTCTTAATTACCAGATGATAGCGTTCCTCATGCTCACTCTTGGTTCCCTCATGGAGCGCACAAACGTCCGACCATAGTGCATGTGCGTCTTTGTGGTTCCTTACACGATTGAACACATCTTTGCAAAGGCCTCTAAAGATTGTGTTGCGAGCCTTTGCATTCTATTTTTCATAGTTCACTTCATCGCCTTGAAGTTGTGCGGCATTCTTAGGTGTTGGGAACCCTTGAGAGGCAGCTCTAAGTATTCCAACATCTAGAGCTTCTAGGTACTCTTCCATGCAGATTTTCCAATATGGAAAATCATCTCCCTCAAAGATAGGAGGAGGTCCATCCCCGTGAGACATCTTGCTCTAAGCGATTAAGCTTAAAAACGTGAGCACGAGGCTCTGATACTAATTGAAAGGATCAAGATGCCCAAGAGGGGGGTGAATTGGGCTAATTCAAAATTCTCTTGCAATAAATAAATCCTACGGATAGCCCAATTAACCCCTTGTGCCTAGAAAAGTGTTTCTATTAAACTAATGCACAATGAACTCACAACCTATGTTCCAAACTTACTCTAGCAAGCAATTCTATAGATGTAAAACAAGTATTGAATTGCTCAAAGTAAATACTCAAGGTAAGTGCTCAAAGTAAATAGAGAGAGAAAGGAACACGGCGATGTTTTGCCGAGGTATCGGAGAGTCGCCACTCCCCACTAGTCCTCGTTGGAGCACCCGCGCAAGGGTGTAGCTCCCCCTTGATCCATGCAAGGATCAAGTACTCTCTACGGGTTGATTCTTCGACACTCCATCGCGGCGAATCACCCAAAGCCGCTCACAACTTGAGTTGGGTCACCCACAAGCTCCGCCGGGTGAACACCAAACTCCCAATCACCACCAAGCCGTCTAGGTGATGGCGATCACCAAGAGTAACAAGCACGAACTCTTACTTGACCACGCAAAGCCTAATGAGAAGATGGATGCACACTTTGCTACTCTTGATTTGCTAGTGAGGCTACTCTCTTGGATTCTCAAATCACAAACACCTCACTAGGATCTTGCTCTTCTTAGCACTCACAAACGTGTTTCTCAGCTATTGGAATGAGCAAAAGTTGCTCCACTCACGAGTGGAGCTTCTATTTATAAGGCAGCCTGAAAAATGAACCGTTATGAGCTTCTGCGGGATGACCGGATGCTCCGATCGTTTTGACCGGACGCTCCGGTCAGTTCAACTCGCGAACAGTTTTCAAGTGATGACCGAACGCTGTCAGGGTCCGGTCAGTACCAACCAGACATGTCCAGTCGCTCTTGGATGCTTACTGTAAACGACCGGACGCTGGATACTCAGGGTCCGGTCACCACTGACCGGACGCGTCCGGTCACTCTTTTCCAAGTCTGGACCCTTACTGGAGTCGACCGGACGCTAGCCCTCAGCGTCCGGTCACACGACCTTCCAGCGTTCGGTCACACCAGACTTGTTCTTCACGGTCAAATGAACTGACCGGACCCTGCGGCCAGCGTCCGGTCGCACCGGAGCTAGCGTCCGGTCAGTGTTTGACCCTCCATTCACTTCCAACTTTTGAACATATGTGAATGAAGTTTGCTCCAAAGGATCTTAGGCATTCATAGGAGCTACCTAGAGCTAGTTTTAACAAGTGTGCACCACACCTAACTCACTAGACTCAACTAGGTCAAGCTACCCGTTCATACCCCCCTTAATAGTACGGCCAAAGGAAAAACAAAGTCCTAAACTACTCTAAGTGTCTCTCCAACTCCAATCGACACTTAGAACTAGTTATCCTTAACCTTGTCGTCCATCCTTTAAAAACCAAAATGATTTCCATCGTAGGGGCATGACAACCTTGATTGCCCAATTGATCTCCATTACCATGACCTAACTTAATTGCTTCTGCAAAATACACGTTAGTCATAGTAATCTTGTATTGACATTAATCACCGAAATCCAACTAGGGGCCTAGATGCTTTTAGAAGGGCTTCTTCTTGGGGCAGTGCGCGACAAAGTGGTCCGGATCTCCACATCCATAGCATCCCTCCTTCGGGCCACCACTGCGTCGGTGGTTCAAACGGCTGTTGTGAAACCGAGAGAACCGACTGATGACGAGTGCCAACTCATCATCCCCAAGAGACTCCAGCTGCTCCTCTGTGACTAACATCAAGCACGACAAAGAGAAAGAAGCTTGTGAAGGGTTAGTCAATGAACTTGAACCACTACCTGAGACCAAAGCCATGGTTGGTGTAGAAGGATTCTTGAGCTTGGCTTGGGTTTAGTAGTCGATCTCTGTGGACTTGAGCTTGCTGAAAAGCTTGTCGACGGTGAGGGTGTCGTAGTTGGCCGACTCGATGATCGCCGACACCTTCACATCCCATACCTTTCGATCAAGAGCATAGAGAAGCTTGAGCGCCCTCTCATGATCACTATAAGGTAGGTTGGCCTTGTTCGCTTTCATTTTGTTGACAATAGTCTGAAAGCGGGAAAACATGGCATCGATGGACTCGCCATCAAACTGAGAGAAGTTCTCGTACTCGCGCTTGTACGTCTCGTAGAGTCTGGTCTTGACCTATGCGGTCCCCTCGTGATAGCTCTGAAGCCTCACCCAGATCTCTCGAGCTGTAGTACAATCGGAGACACGCTCGAACTCAGAAAGCGAAAGACTCGAGAAAAGCACACTGCGAGCTTTGCTATTTGCGTTGTGCCGATCCTTGTGATCCTGGGTGGTACGGGCCGCAACAGGGAGCACAACGTAAGTAGCATCCTCACAAATTTCCCAGACGAGCCAATCAATCCCCTGGAGATGCGCAGACATACGGATCTTCCAATAAGGATAGTTGGACCCATCAAAGTGCGGTGGTTTGCCGGAACCACGCTCCATGTTGCCTTCGTGGATCACGGACCGATTAAGGTGGAATGATCCTTAACCGGCTCTGATACCAATTGAAGGACCGGAAACGGCGACCAGAGGGGGGGGTGAATGGGAGCCTCAAATTTTTTTCAAAATCTTCGACCACTGTCCTAACATCAATCCCCTAAAAGCATACACGAAAGACTTGATGACCACGACCCTAGAGAAGGGTGGATGCTTCCTCAGAACACAGCGGGTCACCACAGAGCAAACGGAACACAGATCGAAACCCAAACGAGCAAACTCCCAAAAGAAAACAGCACTGCTCCTGCAAATATCGGACACGTCCAGTATTATATCGGACACGTCCGGTATTTTCGGACACGTCCGGTATGATCTCGGACACGTCCGGTATTTTCAGCAGCAAGCTGACCAAAAGAGAAAAATCCAAAACCCCATCAAATGGTGTCCAAAAATCATGAAATTTTAACCATAGCTCTTTAGACACCAATGGAAGGTCTCCACCAAATTTCAGCTCAAAACTCCAAAGTGAGAAATATCGGACACGTCCTAGATCATATCGGACGCGTCCGGTATGAACGAGCAGTTTCTCGGGAAAAATCAAATCAAGCCATAACTTGATCAAATCAACTCCAAATGACTTGAAACTTTGCACAAGGGTTCACAAGCGAGTAGAAAGGCAACCTCTAAAGGATCATGGCCCGAAACAAACCCTAACTTCGTGAATCGAAGGAATTGAAGAATCCCCAAAAAAATAGGTCAAGAACTTAAATTTCTCGGATCTGCGATCTCGTGAGGAATTAGTGGATTTCCTTCGGTGGAAAGCTTCTACTCATGTCATTGATCGATCCAAGGCAACAAGAACGAACCAAAACCATCCCAAAACGAAGAAACGAGAGGGAAAACAAGAGGGGACAAAAGGAGCTTGTGAAGAACACCAAAATCACATCAAGAACACAACTAAATCATGAATCACGGAGGGCATACGATGGTTACGGCCACCGATTCCTTCAAAACCAAGTCACAATTTGAGTTGTGGACCTCTCTCATACATGGAAGCAAACTAGAGGAAGAAACCCTAAAGAAGAAAATGAAAACTAGAGAAGGTGAGGGAGATGGGGGCTCCCTCATCCTATTTAACAGGGCTATTACACATTCCCAGTTTTGCCCCTGAATACAAATGAGTTGAACCGCTAAGCCCAAGAGCGTTGTTGTCCAACCCGGTGTAATCTTGATCCGACGGTCACCGCACCTTCTCATCGGTAGCTTCGCCTCGACGCGAACTCCCCGATGCCGCCACGTGCCGTCCGTCCCTCCTCGGAACCTCCGCCCGGGTTTTGAGGCCCAAACCCGTAAACCGTCCATCCGATGGTTTTGAGGTCCAAACCATCAAACCGTCCGTGAGTAGCGTACTCCATATGCGTCCCCCGCCATCCGACGCGTGTCACCGCCGTCCTCGACCGGCCGGCCCGCCAAGTCCTCCTGAGCCTCGCTCGACTCACGCGTCCGCCGTCTTGACCCGGTCAACACCGTCACTCCATGTCTTCTTGCACTTGTCGATGTCCCAAGTGTCAGCCACCGCGGCTAGTCACCCGGCCTCTGGGTCCCTCGGTCCAAGCCTCACGTCCGTCCTTCACCGCTCCCGGTCTGTCGGCACGGCACGTCCTCCTTGACCTTCACCTTGCCGTCGACCACCGCATCCGAGCTCCACACCTGCACAACACAAGCCAAAAGACATGTCGCACACATAGCTTTCGCTATGGTAGGGTTAGTCACCACTCAACCTACTTCGTGGATCACATTGACAATCACTCATCACAAAACGAACACACAAGGGTACTTGTCAACCTTGTGTTCGCACTGGTGCTCTCCTTTCTGTTTCATACTTGAATCTGCATGCTATTTTAGTTTAAATTCTCATGTACCTGGCATGGGGATGCAACAAGAGGTCCCATTTCAGTCCTTGAACTCCAGAACTGGACTGACCTGGACATATAATCTTAATCCTTGAACTTCAGAACTAGACATCTTTAATCTGGATATCAAAGTAAGGCCGTGTTTGGCATGGCTCCCAGGGGCTCCGGCTCCTCCTCAAAATCACTGTAGCGACACTGTATTATGGAGCCGTTTTGGATTTCGAGGTAAAAATGAACTGAGAAGAGGAGAAGCCGATGAAGCCACGATTTGGAGCTTGTCCGGCTCCTCGCTACAGTACACCTACGGTGCATGAGCCGAAGCCTCTAAGAGCTGTGCCAAACACGCTCTAAGGCTCTTGATCTGCTTGGAAGAAAGAGTAATGCTGTTGTTCTACTTGGAAGAAGTTCCATTTCAGCTCTTGAAACTCCAAAAAGGTGGTTATAAAACTAAGTCTCAGTGTGTCCCCGATGTACTGGTTTGTGGCTTTGTGCAGCATGAACCACCGTGGAAGAGACCCACGTGTGTACGTGAGGAAGCAGCTCCAACAAAGAAATCATCGAACTCAATTACTAGTGTGGATTGTTTCCATTTCCCAGGCAGACTGCAAGCTGACAATGAAGTTTACGGATCCTTAAAATACAGAGTCCAATGTAACAGGAAGTAATTGGCAAATAAGTACCTGAAACTGATCTCTTCCCAATATGAAATTGAAACATGACTGAAGAAGTACTACTACCCAGTCACCTTTGTTAAGACAGCGCACAGCGGCACATGCTTTGGAAGTCCGTAGACGTTATTACAGCGGCACATGCTTCAGTCTCTTCTATGCAGACAGCCAGTCCGTCTCTATGTTTTTCTTCATTTACTAGCCCTGATGATCCCACATCTGAATACTGATGTTATCCATCTTGCAAACTTTCTTGCCACAATCGCGAAAGCTACTCTTGAAATTGTTACCGAACTGATCATATAATAATTTATGGGAGTGACAAGTATGCATGACCAATAGAAGTTACGATACAAATAGAAAGGCTTTCCCCTACAGTGTTAGTAATACATTTTCAGAATAGCTATCCTACTTGACTGTATATGATTTGAGACAACCTCCACATCCTAATCAACTGTGAGCCAATGAATTAGTTTAATTTGGTTTGATCATGCATATGGGGAAGGAAGCAGCCCCCTACAAGAAAATGACAACTAAAGGTCACCACTCAATTGTGGTGCATAGTTTATAGTTAGTCATTTCATATTCCCTCCATTTCTTTTTACAAGATGTATTAGGATTTGAGGAAGTCTTTGACGATTAATTACCCTATCAAGAAACCATCAATTCCTGGAAAATCAATTTTATTGTAAGATGTGCAGAATGTGAATTGCTTTGTATAAATTTGAAATTGTCGGTCAAAATGTATGAAATTTGACTTTAGTACAATTAGTTAAGCTTTGCGCAACTTGGATTAACCTGGTGAAATGAAGTGAGAACCATATCAACTTTGTTGCCTAATTAAGCCATAAACAAATATCATGGAATCCCAGACTCTGAATTTCTATGTGAATTTCCTAATATATAGATAGCAGACCACCATATCTGCAGCTGACTGTTTCCGTTTTCTGTCAGTAAATTTAGTTGGGTATGATGATCTTACATGAATACTGACTGCTACATCAATGTGATTTTAATCTGAACAAGGTTAAACAATCAATTATACAGGTTGCACTATATATGGATAAAAAAATCAGTCTTATTCGATTAAAAAATTGATACTAGCAATCTGCCACTACTGATTTTATTTAAAGCTGACGATACGCTATCTCATCAAGTCATCATAACGATAAGTACAGAACTTTGTGGAGAATAGATTTGTCATCCTTTTCATAATGTAAAACAAAGCTGAAAGCTTCAATAGGATGATAATGAGGATTGAAGGATGCCAACATTATCTGCGACAATATAGTAAGAAAATAACTCATACTTCATATATAGAGCAACAAATATATTCAAGATACTACACTAGTCATTTTGAGTTCATGAGATGGTGATGCTAAAGTTTGCTATGTGATCCAGATTTGCTGGTAGCTTAAAAGAGAGATATTGTATGGCTATATGATCCATATTTCTTACGGTGCGAATGGAGAAGCCCTTGACTTTAACAAAAAGAAAAGCTGTATTAAGCTTAAAAGAAAGAAAGGCTTTGTTGTTGTTGTTGTTGTTGTAAAATTGTTTGCCAGTTGGCACCCACATTATTTATACCGTTCATTCCCGTCGCCAGATCTTCCTCAAACGGAGCCTAACGGCAACCCATGTTCCAATGGTGAGGTAAAACCTATATTCGTAGTTCGATGTCTTATGAGGAGCAGAATAACCTGTCTAGCGAGGAGTCCATGCCATTCTAGCATAGTTTTTCAGTTCCGCACAAAGTCTGTATTCTATTTTCTTTTCTGATTAAAATTCAGTCTCCTATAAATTGGAATGATGCATTAGTTTTGCAAATGAACTCAAACTAAGTGGGTGAATGTTTGAAGAATCTGCTATGATATGCAAGTTTCTGCCTAAATAAGATGCAAGCTCCTTCCCATTCCATCATGAAACACATCTACTGGGCGGTGCAAAATTGTAACAGTTGTGAAGTAAATTTTCACCCTAGCGCCGTGAACCCAACTTCCATTAAAACGATAGATGTCAGACCATATGCAACTGTCCAGATAAGAAGGGCGCTGGGCGCCAAATCCACTCTTTAAATGGAAAGGTGTCGCAAATAAAGATGGCAATGGGGACCCGCGACCCGATACCCGATGGTTATTTACTCCATTAGGGTCTAAATATGGACTAAACACACTACCCATGGGTACATAAATGGACCAAACCCTTCACCCATCGGGTACGTGGGTATGGGTATGTTCCAGCAATCCCCATACCCGTTTACCCATGGGTGAAAAATACCCCGCCAAAAACTAAATAAGTCCACCAGCCCATGTAAAACCCTAGGTTCACCCGCCGGTCCCGCTTGGCGATTTGGCCGTTGGAGCCCTCAACCGCTCGAGGGAGTCTCGACACCTGGACTCCCGCCGCCGAAAAAATAGGCGCATGAGTAAAGCGCGTCGTTACCTCGTCTCGGCACTAGCAGCCTGGCACCGCAATCACCACTCACCAAAAAAAACGCCGCCGCCACCGAAAAAAAACTACACCACCCGCCCGCCCGCCCCTCGTGACCTCGTCTCGGCGTCTCGCGTATTCACATCGCATCGAAGCGCCAGGAACTCGCCACGCCATGCCGGCGATGGAGCAACTCGAGCAAGAACGGTGATTGCCCTGTTCCCCTTCCCCTAATCCCCTTCATATCATATTCTTTGCACTTGCAAGCGCAGCACTGCAGAGGCGCTCGGCCCTCCGCGCTCCGCGTCGCGCTCCTTTGCCTCTTTCCCCCCGCACTAACCAACTCCTTCACTCCGGTGTCAAGGGATTTCGTGGAGGTCCTAGAGGATGGTGACCACCTAAAGCTGCCGGATCTCGAGCTCGTCTACGCCATGAACACTCTGAAGCTGCAAGATCCGAAGGTCCAAGTTGAAGTCGCCGCTGACACTCCTACAGCGGATCCGAAGAACGGCGCCGGTGCCGCCAGTACTCTTGCATCCAAGCCCAAGAACGGGAACGGCGCCGCTCATACATCCAAGTCCAAGAACACCACCACCAAGGAGAAGAAAAGGACCGGGGTTACTGCAGCCGTGGAGAAGACGAAGCAAAAGGACGGCCGACCCCCTCTTTCTCTGGCTTCATCTCGGGAAGGTGCTGCTGCTCCTTCCGGCCGCCGCTCCTCTTCTGCAGCCACATCTTTGGGTGGAGGTGGTGCAGTAACTAATACTCAGCCTCCTAGTACTAGCCGCAAGTTGCTGCAGCCACTTATGTAAGTAAACCCAAGAACAATAGTGCTAGTGCCAGATTGTATTTATTCTGACTATATGCTTCTTCTAGTTTAAATGAACCAAAGCATATCCTGCCATGTCCGTCAAACCCACCATATCACCATGTCTTTACTTTCAGGTTTTGTTTATTGGCATGCCTAAATTTTTTATTTCATCTTGACATACAGAAACATTTTACTATGGACATCATGACGATGCATGCATATAGGCAATATAGCATTGCATTCAGCTAGTATACCGCTAAAATAACTTTATTTTTCCTATTTTCAGTGACATAGCTATCCTAGCTCCTCAATTGTACTGTCGTGTTGTGCAATTACCAATTCCCCTATTGCCATATGTAAGCAGTTCAAATAGAACAAATTGACAGATTTTGCTTGTTTCCCATGTCCTGCCATACCTGTTATGTTTGATATTTTTTTATAGCATATCTTTTTTTATTAACATTCATTCTTATTATGTCATTCGGATTGAAAAAATGAGTACTAGTCGTGATAGCTAGGGTGGACCGGTCGGCTGTTGAATTGTTGATTTTCATGTGCATGAATAAATTATTGACGGGTACAGGCGACCCGCCGGGTATGGGTCTGGGGAAAATTCCCCACCCATGGCAGGTATGGGTATTCTGACGGTACCAAATTTTTATGGCGGGGATGGGTCTGGGGTGGCCATACCTGATGGGGATTTACCCATTGCCATCCTCAGTCGCAAAGGCACATGGAATATATTCTCAACAAGAGTGTCGGCCGATCTCTGTGCAGGAATGACTAAAACAGCTGATACCATATGCTGAAATCAAATGTATATCTTGCTAATCAGAATAAAGTGTTTGGGAAGGTAGTATAAGTTATGGTTATTTAAGGCACGATGAATAACTTCCAGAACCAGAAGATGAAGCTGTATGAGAATGAGACTACCAACATCAGGCATGTCACCAATCTTTAGTGCCACAAAGAAAGTTAGCAGTTGGCTAGTGAACTGAGAACAGTAGAGCATTAGATTAAAGCAGCTGAAGATGGCATAAGATACATACATACAGACATCAGCATTCCAGATGCTGGGGACTGACTACAGACTCCTATATACACTCTTCACTGATTTCGGCTTACCAAGCTGAGATGTGCAGCAAGAACATCCCTGATTCTCTCCCCCTCCTTATCCTTCTCACCCTCAAAGTCCACAAACGCATCAGCATCAGCATTCCGTTGAATCTCTGCAGTCATCGGCTCGCCGCATTGGAGGAGAAAATTGTGGAGCAGACAACCAGCAACCACAACATACGGCAGTGCCTCTTGGCACTCGCCCTTCCAGCATTCCTCCAGAAGCCGCCACCGTGTCCGCACACGGCCAAAGGCATTCTTCACCACCTGCTGTCCGTGCGCGTGCACATGGTTGAAGATGCTCTCTTTGGATAAGTCATCAGTGGCATCCACCACATGCTTGTACGGTGTCACAAGCCAGGGGAGCAGCGGGCAGCAAGCAGGCCCCAAGAAGTAGCGCGGCACCGAGCCACCGATGAGCTCGCCCTGAGGCGCATTGGCGAGCACCATGGACTGGGAGGTGTACAGCTTCGTCCGCGGGAGGATCTCCGCCGGCGCCATCTCCGGGTCCCACCCGACGGAGACGTCGAGGAAGCGGCCCTCGGCGTCGACCAGCGCCTGCGCGATGGCCACCTCCCCGAACCGCGCGTACCCGAGCGCGCCGCAGCAGTTGGGCAGCGAGAGTGCGCAGAACCCCGGCACGGCGCGCGCGATCCGGTCGGGCGCGGCGAGGTCGAGCAGCACGGCGAGGCGCTCGGCGATCGCGCGGCAGACCTCGTAGAAGGCGCGCGCGGCGACGGCGGGGGACGGGAGGCCGAAGCGGCGCGCCACGACGCGCGCGGGCGCGGCGTGGGCGAGGCGGAACAGTGCGGCGCCGAGCTTGTGGTCGGGCGGCAGCGCGAGGGACGAGGACGAGGACGAGGCGGCGGGCGCCGGGAGCGCGAGGGCGTGGAGGAGCTGGAAGAAAGCGGGCTTGGACATGCGGAACGCGTCGCGCCAGGCGGAGTCCGGGAGGGAAGGGGAGGAGAGGAGGCGGAGGAACCAGGAGGAGGGCAGCGGCGGCGACGGCGTGGGCGGGGACAGCGAGAGGGATGTGAGCGTGAGCGTCTGGAGGTGGAGCGGGAGCTGCGCCAGGAGGCGGGACACGGCGCGCGCCGCGGAGAGGAGGAGCGGGTCCAGCGCCAGCGTCTGGGACGGGCGCAGCAGGAGGTCGCGGTCGGACGCAAACCGCAGTGCCAGGGTGACGGACGAGGCGAGCAGCGCCAGCAGCGACGTCAGCTGCGGCGGCGACTGCGGAGCCGGCGGCGGCGGAGGCGGTGGAGACGATGGCGCGGCAATGGGCGCGCGGCGGGAGCGCTTGCGGCCGGAGGCGACCATCCTCGGGAGGCGAGCGCGCGCGCCGCGCGTAGTGGGGAGGTGGTAGTTGTTTTTTGCGGGTTTCGGGGAGCTGGACGATAGCAGTGGCGACGGCGACAGGTGGGAGTGGGAGCAGTGGACTGGACTGGCTGCACTCGCCCTGCACTCTGGAGTGCGCGAGCGAGCTCGTTGGGTCAGGCAAGAGGCAGAGCTGGGCTCCCCCTTCGCCTCGGGCCTGACGACGACATGGGCTTTGCAGGTTTGCAGCTCGTGGCACGGTGGCAGTGGGAAACGGGGTGCTTTCCTCGGGAGATGGATGTGACGGCCACGTCGTCGTGTATCGTGTTGGATGGGGCATGTGGACATGCAATTAATTCGCAGTAATTTTGGTGTCAGGTCAGGACTGAGGTCAGATTGGGCTCGGTTTCACGTGGACCGTGGATAGCAGGGGTCTAGCCCAGTCAAGTACGGCATCAGCTTGTTCGATTGACTTATTTGTATCGTTGATTCGTGAAAAAATATTGTTGGTTGGTTTGTGTAAGAAAAAATACTGTTCTGACTGAAAATTTACGATTATTTATGACAAGCTACAGCTAAACGAACAGGCTGATGGCCCTGTTTGGTTCGGCAGGTGTTCCTAAAATTCCTGTCACATCGAATATTTGACACATGTATGGAATATTAAATATAGACTAATTATAAAATTAATTACACAACTTATGACTAATTTACAAGACGAATCTTTTAAATCTAATTAGTCCATGATTTGACAACGTGATGATACAGTAACATATGTTAATGACAGATTAATTACGCTTAAAAATAGTCCCGTAAATTAGCCTCCATCTATGTAATTAGTTTTGTAATTAATCTATATTTAATGATTTTTATTAGTATCTAAATATTTAATGTGACATGAATTTTAGGAGCAACTAAAGAACCAATTATCCCTTTATATGTTGCTGACCGCTGCTGCCACGCTAACGGTGGGGGCTGGCAAGGCGTTCTCTTGTCACGCTCGTGGGAGTATGCGATAAAAGATGAACTAAACTCAACTTTAGTCCAAATTTTAAACCATAAACATTGACTAATTATGGTCTAACAAAAACTAACAGAGGTTAATTGATGAGTAGAACTCAATAGAAAAAGAAAATTTTAATTAGTCTACGTTTACGATGGACTAAACTTTAGTATGACAAACAGGCTCAAAAGCTAAACATCGTGGATTGGCACAACAGGGCCGCCACTAGCTCTTTCCTACTCATTCCGTCCCAAAAACAAGTTCACATCTTACTTCACGAGGAGTCAAATCTTTTAAAGTTTAACCAAGTATGAATAAAATAATATCAATATTTGTGTCTCTAAATAAATTTAATTTCGTTATCAATCTAACAATATTTATTACATGTCATAAACATGAGTACTTTTTATATATCATTGGTCTCATTGATCAAACTTAAAAGAGTTTACTCCACGAGAAACGAGAGGAGCATTTATTTTGAGACCGAGAAAGTATGCATTTTCTGCTCTCAAAATAAATTAGTGAGCACAAACATTTAGTGGAAATGTATCGGTAGATAAACACGTATGCAAATATAAATGTTACATATTTATAAATCTGAAGTATATTTAATTTTTGTTTGAAATTTAGTATGATTACTTGGATCAAATTTTTGTCCTAAATAATAAAGAATCTAGATAAGAAATAGTTTTATAAACTATGACACATGCAGATCAAATGATACCATTCCTTACTTTGTAGGTATGTTGAACATTCCTAATTGCACGTTATATATTCTCACTCACTGCACATAATGCATAATAACCTTTGTATTTAAATATGTGTGTGAATATATTCCATAAAATTCTCTATCATAGCATATACCCCCTCCGTCCCATAATACTGACGTTTTAGACTCTCTCCCCTAAAAAAGTAGAGACAGAGGTCTTGGAAAAAGATGATGGTGTGTTGAGAGAAGAAAAAGATGTATTGGGAGGTGAGAAGGGCAACTATTTTAGGATAAAATTTGAATCCTAAAACGTCAACTATTTTGGGACGGAGGGAGTATAAATGGGCCTTTACTTGTAGTTAGGATACATGGAACTAAAATTCCATTACTTTTAAGCCCATGATGCGGAATATCTTTTGAACTATGGTATTAAAGATCTACTATTCGCATTAGGGTAGGGAAAGAATGTCCATTTTAAATACCAAATATTATTTTCATAGAAAAAACAATATTAAGAAAAAAATCCATGAAACTTGAAGCATGAATAATATCATGCACTAAATCAAACGATAGTTTGACTAATACTCTTGTGAAGAAGCATGAAGCAGAACATATGCTAGATATTTTTTTTAAAAAAAATGACAGGCATAACTCAAAGTTATCAACCAAAAGTTGAATTTTTCAGTAGTAAACAGTAAACTAAATGTTGTTACCATCAAGCTAAAACTTATGGGAACAAAGGCGGATTCTAGTTTAGTTGTATACCTTTTAAAATAAATAAGAAGAAACTCCTTCACTCTCATGCGATAATACCTCACGAACAAGGTTAAGAACCATATGAAGAGGTTAGTCATGAATACGAAACCCAGCACACTAAGTGCGTGCAACATGAGTTAGGAATGTGAAACAACATGTATCTCTTGTTAAGAAAATGATAAAAAGATAGAATAATTTCACATTGTGAAAGTTGTTATCAACAACTCTAACTCTATAATGGCAAATGTTTCTCTTTTGAGAAGACGGATATGGAAAACAAAGTCCATGGCAAAGTCCACAAGTTAATGGCAAAAGGAGCATGTGAATAAGTGTTTCGAAACATAGTGATGAGATCATAACATACATGTATGTTAAGCCTTGGGTCCAATGGTTCCCGAACGAAGAAGACCCCCGACCGACTCCTTTAGGATCGCCCGAGGTCTTAGAGACTATGCCCATCAGGCACGCTCATGCTCACCCTCTGGCAAAGAGACCCAGCCAAGCCTGACTCAACCATAGCTTCCGCCTAGGGCTCGGGGCTTCCCTGAGCCTTAGGCTCCCGATCTACGGCACCTCCTGGCCCGACCCTTGGCTCTTGCCCGGCTAACGATGCCAGCCAAGGCTAGGCATAAGAAGACAAGCCTTAGGCTACCGATGTCCGGGGGCTCCCTGGCGCCGCTCCCTAGGCGTGCCCCTACCAACTGTTCCTCCAACAGGGTCACGTCTGGGGCATGACATAAGAAGACAAAGCTTCTGGGCCCGCATGTCAGCCCCTAGAGCCGACCTCCTTTGCCACCAAGAAGACTCCAGAAGGTCTCACCCGGGGGAGGCCGGTCCAAGCCGACACCCTCTGACATGCAGAGTGTCAGAACAGAGCAGCCGGACAACGCCTAGGCTTCTTCGGCTCCAAGACACCTTGACGGTCCACGGCACACCGCTGCAAGCCCCTCCTGGACTCCGGTGCACATAGACCATAGACTAGAACCCCCAAGCCACCTTGTACCCGACCTATCTCATTATTTAAGGGATAAAGTCGGACCTAGAGGGGGGAGGATCCTGATTCGATCACCAGAAACTCCATTCCATCTGCCTCCGCTCCGCTTCGAGTGCAAGGCAACCAGGAGAGGGGCACCGAGAGCCCCTCCTCCACCACATCCCGACGTTTCCTTCCTCTCCAACGAGGGGAGACTCCACCGATGGTGAGGCAATATTAGGATTAGCACCGAGCTAACCCTCCTACCAAACTTTCTTCCTTTACACTCTGCTGTAATCCTTCAGATTTTGGGTGCTCTTGAGTATAAGGATCATTAGTTGCTAGACATAGGGACCAAATTGGCCCAAACCAGGATAAACTGTTGTGTCTTCTCTTCGTGATTCTTGTGTTCCTAAGTTCACCCGAGCCACCGGAGACCCTGTACTCTGGCACCGATTCGAACAACATGCTTGTCGTGGTTTTGACCCCGCGATAGCTGGCACGCCAGGTAGGGGGTAGCGTTAAGTGTAATTCTAGCTCTATGGTGGCCAGAGCCACCTGCCTTATCACCGGAGCAAGTGGCACCGCCCCAAATGGTGGTGTCTACTTCCTCGACGAATTCTCCATCACGGCCAGCGCCTTCTTTCTAGGCTAGGTCCTCAACTTTGGGAGCCTGGCCTACATCGCCGACTACTACGGTGAGCTTTGTCCACTCCATGGGACTGCCCCAGTGGGTTATGTGCCCCTATAGATGGCCAATAGGCCGGCATGGCATGGGCCCATGCTAGGCATGGAATGATAGGGCACGGCACAGAAGGGCCCATCGGGCCACCGGGCCATGCCGCACCAGTCCATCGTGCCTGGCCGATGGCCTAGGCATGGCCTATTGGGCCAATTTCTATGCCAAGCCGGCCCAATGAGCCTGACCTTTTTAGCAGGTCAGGCTGACCCAAGGCCCACCAAAAGCGACAGAGAGGAGGGGGAGGCGAGGAGTGGAGGTGGCGGCGGCCACCGGCAAGCTTCCCCCCGGGGTGCTTAATGCCGGATCCAGTGAAGTAGCGGCAGAGGAGGCGAGTCCGGCGAAGTAGTGGCCGGATTGAGGGCGCTCCGCTCGAAGCCACTGCATGGGGACACGGAGGAGGTGGCTAGACGTGCGGGGGTCATGGAGGAGGCGACCGTTGCCATGCTCGACACCGGCGCTGCTGTCGTGCTGGACTTCAGCGTGGTCGAGGGATGGAGAGGAGCCAAGGAGGAGCGGGGTTGGCGCCATAGAGGGGATGGAGGCCGCTCTACTCAAAGCTATGCGGGGGCGCGAAGGAGGCGGCCAGAGCTAGACATGCGAGGGGCCATGGTGGCGGCGGCTACCACTGCACTCAATGCCATCATGTGGTGGAGGTGGAGCTTTGGAGGCGGTGGCATGGGGATGGGGGAGGCGGAGTGGAGTGGAGGTGGAGGTGGTGGCGTGGTCGGGGATGAAGCACATGGTGCCGGCTACCACGCACCCACACCTAGCCAGCGAACAAAGAGAGGGAGCAAGGGAGAAGAGCAATGCCGTGAGTTGGGAGCGGGGAGGGAGGGGAGCTAGGCGCGTCGCGAATCATAGAGGTGAGAGGAGGAGTGAGCACTACAGCGTGGGGAGGCTGAGAGGGGGATGCATGGGGGGATGGGAAGGGTGTTAGGGACTTAGGGTTCAGGGGGTATGGGCGGCTGGGTGGGCTGGCTACAGGAGCAGGCCGGCACTAACGGCCAGGGCTCTTAGCAAGTCAGCTTATCGGGCCATCACTAGGCCATGCACTATGGAGCAGGCCATGCCGTGCCAACCCACATGCCTGGGGTAAGGCCTAGGCATGGCCTGCTCCTCTAGGCCATGCCAGCCCAAGCCCGCTAGCCACCGGGCCAGGCCATGCTTGGGTCGGGCCAAAAAAATAGGCCTTAGGCCAGGTTGATGGGCTCGGGCTGCATGGCCAACTATGTGCGCCCCTAGCACCGTCCCCTTGTTGGGGCCCTCAAGAGCAGATCTTGGGGTCCCAGCTCATCAGATCCACCACGGATCTACCACCACCCGGGAGCGGCAGGAACAGCCCCTCACTCCCTGGTCATGTCTTCCCATGGGACAGGGGAGATCCTGCATCACCCCCTTGACCCACTGAGGCGAGCGGTGCCTGGTCCGCCAGGCATCCACCGCTGGCTGGCCGGGGAGATCTATGATGTCACCAATGCGTTGACGATAGGCGCTTCCCTCACCCATAGGAGAGTAGGCTAGAGGAGAGCTTGCCCCTGACATGATGTAGCTCTGCTCCATGGTCTGTGGGGGAGGACCAACTCCATCGCCTCCATGACTCCCTAGGGACCCGCTCCAAGGGGTCAACATGGCGAGCAGGACGTTGCTACGACACCTTCGCTAGTCAGAGGTCCCCATCACCTTTGGCTACCAAGACTACCCACGACACGTCTCCAGTCCAGGCCGTTTCCCACTCATTATTGACCCCATTGTCGGATGGGCGCACCTCATGAAGGTGCTGATGGACGGTGGGAGCAGCCTCAATGTTCTCTATGCCGACACACTTGATCGTATGGGGATCTCAAGGAAGGACCTCCACCCTGGCGGGGCACCCTTCTTCAGGTTCATCCCCAGAGCCCAAGCCACTCCTCTCAGAAGCATCTGGCTCCCTGTTATGTTCGGGAATCCCGCTAACTTTCGGAAGGAGTACCTCAACTTCAAGGTGGTGGATTTCACCAGCCCTTACCATGCTCTGCTAGGGCGGCCATGCTACACAAAGTTCATGGCTGTCCCGTACTATAGGTGCCTGAAGCTCAAGATTCCCGACCCGTGGGGGGTCATTGTGATGGCCACCTCCATGGCCAAGGCATATCGCTGCGAGCAAGAAGGCATGACCCTCACCATGGCTGACGTTGCCACTACCAACTTCACCTGAATCCGACGTCAGCCGGGTGATGAGCCCCTGAATGTCTCGAAAGGAAATGCGGCGGCAGCCTTTCACCTAGCTGATGACACCAAGATGATCTAGATCTGCCCCAAAGACCCCAAGAAGTGACTCTGCATAGGTGTCGACATGTCCCCAGACATATAATTAGCCCTAAAAGGACCTAGGATGCCGCCTAGAGGGGGGTGAATAGGCATTTCTGAAAATTAACCCCTTTAAATGCAGAAACAATTAGAAAAAGGAGTTTCCAAACTTCAAATTAAGAATAATACCACCCCTCATAAGTTAGCCACAGAGTAAACAAGGTATAAAGAATATATCTAGAAGCTACAACCCTGCAACACAAAGTTAGAACAGAGAATAAATATTTTCAGTACTGAGCTCTAATATCGGACGTGTCCGGTATGAATACTAGACGTATCCGATATACATGATTTCTGTAGATCAGCCCCGAACTTGCTCCTTTTGATTTCTATCTTCAAACCAAACTACAGGCACCTACTAGAGATGACAATATACACAGAGAGCCTACACAAGAGCTGGAGCAACACAAATATCAAATGAAATGCGAATTGAGACACGATATTTGTTTTACCGAAGTTTGGACTCGTTTGAGTCCTACTCTCTATTGAGGGGGCTATGGGTGACCCAGCGAAGGTCAACCCTAGAGGGTACCACGAAGGTCACTCTAGCCGAAGTCTTTTCCAACTTCTTTTCCTCCTTCCACTAGTTGATTCTGAGGCAGCGAAATCGGTCGTTACAAACTTTCTAAGACACACCACAATCTCTCGAATGCTCTCCGGCGATGCCTAACTGTCTAGGACCGAAGAGTCCAAGAGTAACAAATGCGAATCATGAGATTGATAATATGCACAAGTGCTTAAGTGGTTGGATTGCTCTCTTTTTGAATTTCTCTCAACCCACTAATTGATTTGGCAATTTAGATCACACACTCACTAAGAAAGGGTTTGGGAGAGTCGGCAAGGCTCAAAAACATGTATAGCAACTAGCAGAATTAGCAGCCTCCAAAGGTGGAGGCTTGGGGGTATTTATAGCCCCTTGGAAAAACTAGTCGTTTTATAGTCATTGCCATACCAAACACGTCCGGTATGTCCGGTATGACTTATACTGCCCCAATGGTAACTAAGTTACAGTGACAATGTGAGGCGTTGGAACTCCCGATGAATACCGAAACTCCCGACCGTCGAAACTTCTAACCCTTAGCATATTTGAAAACTATGTAACTGAGTTGAAGTTTTTGAGGTGTCGGAACTCCCAACGCATGCTGGAACTTCCGACCATCGGAACTCCCGACCCTCAAGGCATTTGAAAACTAGCCATTGGCCCCTGGTCGTCCATACGGTATGACCACTACAGTGAACTCTCCAAGTCAGTTATAGCGCGAGACATCGAAACTCCCGATGAACCAACCCGAGAACAATAATTTTACCATTGCTGGGCAAATACCGAACACGTTCGGTATGAATACTGGACACGTCCGATATTGCCAGACCAGCAAGAAATCAGTTAGCTCTTTTGTCTCTCAAATACTCAAAACTCACATGGGTTGGCTTAAGCACTTATAAAACATTATCTATTAACATGATGCATCCCTCTTAATAGTACGACATACCTATTAAACTCAAGATTAAAGGAAAAATGAATTTATACCGCTTGAGTTGACCCCTTTTGAATTACTGTCGTCTCTTTCAATCTTCATCAAGTAAGGGTGCCAACATGTTGATATTGATCTTGTCACTTGAGTATAGCCATCTTGAGCACATGACTTGATTCCATTCATCAAATATGAATAACTTCAAATGCATCAAGTCACTTCAAACGTTTTGTCCAATATAGATTTGATCCTTCACATCAATATGACCATCGTAGCTTGATTAGTACCTCAACTAAATATAAGTACTTCCTTCTTCACCCTAGCTAGGTTCTTCGGCCGCTAAGCCGTCGCTTGCCCTTCACCCTTGCTTAGTACCTCAAAGCCTTTCCTTACTATCTTCACCATCTCAAGCGATCAAGTCATATCTTATGTTGAATCAACCATTTATTTGTATTGTTATCTTTTTCATTTTAATTTAGCAAGCTTCAAATATGAGACCATTCCATATGCAATCTCTCATGTCTCATTAATTAATTTTTATGAGCTTGCTTTCACAAAGTACATGGAAATCCCACAATAAATAAGCCTTTACATGAATTCTATTTGCATTGTTGTCTTATGCTTGAACTAGATTGTTTATACAACAACACATCATTTTGGCTTTCATTAAGTACCTGTGAGATAACCTATTACCTGTCCACACTTAGCAAACGGGTTAGACCTTTAATCACATTGTCATTCAATCATCCAAAACTCACTCAAGGGCTAGATGCACTTTCAATCTCCCTCTTTTTGATGATTGATGATAACTTGATTAAAACTTACAAAAGAATATAAATATTTAAGCTTTTGGGTTCAATGATTTATGAGAGGTTCCCCCTTAATATGTGCTTATGATTAGAATTCACAAAATGACCTCAAATATCAATTGCACATACTAAAACATATAGGAGACTCCCCCTAAATCATTGAATCCATGGGGTGCATGTGTGTGTGATAAGTAAAACCATGATGCATATGATAAGATATATCACACAAGAATAAATATAAAGACATCACATCAAATATTTTCATTCTAGTATGCATAGTCCTTATGAAAATAAATATAACACATGTATGTCACACATAGCACTCATTACACATTTTCTTAAATCCATAAGCCACTAAAATATATATAAAGATCACGCCTCAAGAGATACATAGATAAAGCATAAGTAACTCTCATCTCAAACTCAAGACACATCAATGAAGCTTAGAAACTATGGCTTATGGTACATATCTTCAGGTACAAAGCTAAGCAAATAAAACAAAAATCCAGAAGCTTTAATCAGTCTCTCTCTCCCTTTGTCATCTATCACCACAAAGGTCCAATAATGACAAACTAAGGACAAAAGGGGCTGCAAGTTGTCTCTGAAGGCTGTGATCACTCATCATCATCTCTACCAGCATCCTCATCATCTGAGCATGTAGCACCGGCTAGATGAGAACCACCCACACCAGATGGGTCATAGAAACTACCTGTGAGGTCACTCCACTAGTCTGAAACATACTCATCTGCAGCACTAGGACGTGGCTGAGAGTGAGTAGGCACCCGAGCCTATAGTGGTAAAGTGTTAGGGTGCTCTAGAGCCTGTTGCTACTGTTGCTGAAGGAACTCAGCAAACTCTGCGTCGTACCTACCCTGCTGCTGCTCCTTAGTCTCAAGCTCACTAGCTGCCTCATCTAAAAGTGGAGACCTAGGAGGATCAAGCTCAGGTCATAGAAGCAATCTACTTCAAAGTCCAAGTATCCTTCCTCCTAGCCTCCCTCTCCTTCTGCTGATAGGTCCGTATGTCCTTGCACATCCCAAAGATAGCACTAAACATCTTGCAAATAGGAGAAGGAGGACTACGGCGATGTGGAGAAGAACGTGAAGGAGCATGTGGTAGAGGAGAAGCTAGTCCTACTGCACCACCACCTATAGGTGCATCTACCTCTAGTGCTACTGCTGCTCCTCCTGATCCTGCTAGAGGTACCCCAACCTTAGTCAAATCTGCAACAATCTTTAGGGCCTTATGTACCTTATCATACTCAAAGGTATGCCATGTGACCTGCTCAATCATGTACATGATGTAGGGAGCAAAACCATAGCCCTTGAGGGGCCTCTCACCGACACTTCTAATCTTGCACCATATGAAATCAAAGACGCTAAAAGGTCGTGCATCAGGTGCCATCCTGTGGAGCAAGTTCCTAGAGTAATCTGCAATGTTTCCCTTATCTCTACCCTTGTAATCAATGGTCTTCCTGAATATCATGTCCAGGTATCTATAAGTAGGGTGAAGACCTAGAACCTTCCCTACTGCTCCTCTCTCATCCCCTGGTGGGTACATGTAGGCAAGCTACTCTAGAGGCAACACCTGCTCTGTGTGGATCCTATCTTTTTGAAGATCATCGTCTGAGAAGCCAAGTAGACCTACAAAAGCATCATAATCAACACTATACCACTGGCCCTCATGCATCTAGTGCATACGCCTCTCATCCTCCTCAACATACAGGGTGGCATAGAACTGAGCTACCACCTCTGTGTTCTAGTAATGCTGGAACTCCATAATCTCATAAACCCCTGTATGCTCACAAATGGCAATAGCGTGATCAATGGAGGCCTTCTGCAAATCTCTGACGTACTGCCAGTCAATCCACTAAGACCTAGCAATCACTGGGTTCCTGGCGAGGATCACACTGGTGTAGAAGTCCATATGAAAGGCTGTCTAAAATCGATGATCAAACTGAATCCTCGACAAGCCCATTGGATCAATTCTTCTTTCATCTCTGGCCCTTCTAGTCATGCCTTTCCCTCGATAGTTAACTCTAGAAACATAAGAGGGTACACTAGGTAGATATGGCTCAAGTAAACCATAGTGCATACCCTAACCTGGCTGGTGCTGAGCTGAAGGTATTGTCTTCTCCTCCTCAATCTCTTGCTTATCATCTGAGCTACCACCATCTGAACCTCTATTAGTGCTCTTCCTCTTTCTTGTACTGGGATCCACTCTATACTCCTCTATATCTATGTTAGAGGAAGAACTCTTATCTCCCTCTTTGTATTATGGAGCACCTCTAGTAGTCCTAGAGAGTCCTCTGCTGCTCCCATGCTCCTACTGACTATATCTAGGATGCATTTCCTGTCTTGCCTTCTTGTATTTCTCCAAAGCTGGATCATGCCTATGCTTTGACCTAGGCTCCTGTCTTCCACTCATAGCTGCAGTCCTATATCCAAATATTTGCAAGGAATTTTAGATACATGCCCAAACGATAGCTTATTTTAGCTGATATATAGAAATAAGAATAATTGTCCCATGCTTTGTAATCACCTCAACCAAACTAGGTCAAAAGGTTCACAAAACACAATAGACAATTAAACTTAGTCCTAAGAATCAACCACTGAGAAGATTGAAACAAGGAAGCAAAATTTGCTCTGCTGTCCCATACCAGACACGTCTGATATGAGCGAACAGCAACCCTAACCAGGGTCCTTGGCTCAATCTTCAATCAATCCAATCCAAACTCTAGGCATTGCTTCTAGATAGGTAATGTAGCATCTCTACCGAAGGGATTTCAAAATCATGCCCTAACCGCTTAGATCAGATGAGGTCCGGGATTAGGGTACCTTGTGAGAGTGAATGAAGATACGTTTGGAAATCCAAGTTCTGGAGTCTTCGATATTGATGCAAATCTCCTCCGATCCAATCTCCCTCTCTTCCTTTTCACGGTGGAATCACTCGATCGCAATATGGTGGAACAGAGGTGGCGGCGTCGGCTTGGAGGAGAGAAAAGAGAGATAGAGGATCAGGGCTGAAGGGGTACCGACCGTTTTTATAGCCCCGCTCATACCGAACACGTCCGATATTTGCGGGCTATCTGATCTTTTTCCAAATTTCATTTACTTAATTCTAATCCCTTTCAATATCATTTCTTGATCCAAAAACATGTATGTCCTTGATCCAAACAAGGTGTAAATACTTTTCTTATCCAAATGTCATGAGTAGCACTTCTCTTTTCCAAATATTTGGCATATAGATTTTGATCACTTTAGAGAGATTGTGAGACATAGTAGATTATGGACTTAAGAAAGCCATGTCATGTGTAATTAGCCAATCAAACAATCAAGGAGAGCTATAATTATCACATGACAAGGCTAGGTCACAAAGATCAAGATTCAAATAGTTTTTCAAATTCACACCACCTACACATGCTAGTTATGGGTTTTGAAAAACATCTCTCCTATGTTACACAAATGCACATTCTAACATATAAGGGGCCTTAGATGCACTTACAATGCATGTATGTAAAAACATACATCTGCCTTGAGCCCACAAGAATACCACTAAGAAGATACATAGCATGATAATCTTTATGTTGACCTTGATTGCCAAATAATCATGCTAGGTACGAAATCAATTTTTACAAAGAATGCTAGATAAATTTGTTAGTCCACAAGGTGCAAAATAGAAACTGAGCTCCCCCTAAATAAGTGCTTTAAGTAATTTGAATGACTTTCATCTAGCACTTCATTCTATTAAGAATTTGGGAGTCAATTTTCTATTTTAAACCACAACCAAATAATTTGCCATATTCAAATTTGAGTTCAAGAGATGCTCACAATCCACTTAGATTTGATAAATCACAAGCTTCTGAGTAAGTTAAGGATATATGAAAATATATGTATCAAAGACTCAGTTGCAATCCTATCAGCGTTCTGGTTCCTGCAATACCGGACACGTCTGGAAGGTATACCAGACACGTCCAGAATACACAGAATAGAAACACTTACTTTCTGTCCCTGTCCATACCAGACACGTCCGATAGGTGCAGGACAGAAGCAAATAACCCACTGCTTGTGATTCTTCATTTTAGCGATAGTATTTATTTTATGCCCTGCATCTCAACAAATAAATTGCTCCACTAGAGAGCCATTAAAAGCATCATATGGCAAAATAAAATACTTTTCAATTAGCCACTTTTAATATTTTTCACAAATATGCCTATTTGTGAGTCATTGAGCACAAAACAAACAAAGTGACTATACTATAAGGTTTAGGTACTTGTTACCAATGGTGAGAATGAAATATATGATATATTCATTGAATTATTTTTGGGTCAACCATATAAGAGATTATTATAACAATTGATTGATAGATTGAGTGAATATTATCAAATTACTTGCTCAACCACCCAGACGCCTTTATCTCATCACCAAGTACCTACATCATTAACCTAAGCACACTTTGGTACCCAACTCTTGTTGGGTCCTTTTGGATTAGTCAATAAGTGCTTAGACACCCAAATGGCTTTAGTACTAGTTTATGGTGAACACATCACCTTACTAGTGCCAACTCCATTTGTGGTCTTCCTATGCATATCATTATAAACAAATGTGTTCGGCTTAGGAGCGTTACCATTTGGGCATTCATAGCTTAGATGCCCCTTTCTTCTACAAGCATAGCATATGCGGCCTTTGTTTGCTCTATGCTTGTTTTGCTTGTATGTGCATCTATCAACCTTGTGCCCCATCTCATTCCATCCATAGCATCTTCTTGTTGCAACTTGGGCTTCCTTTCTTGCCTCTTTGTACATTGGGCATTTCTTGGTAGGATACCCCAATTTCTTGCTCATGAGACAAGCGCTTTGTCCATCACTCTTCATTTGCTTGGCCTCCTTGGTAGAAGCCTTTTGATTGGCGGCTTCAACCTTGTCAGTCCAAATCTTGTGTGGACACATAGCCCACTCATGTCCATATAATCCACAACCATAGCATAACATTTTTCCATGTTTCTTGCTCTTGGTTGTGTTGGCCTTACTTGAAATGTGATTCTTTTGTTGGGCTTTGGAGGAAGCAAGGTTTGAACCCTTCTCAAGCTTCTTCACCATGTTATCATGGTTATCTTGAGAAGGTTGTGTTTTCTCCTTACCCTTCAATCGAATCACATCTTTCTTTAATCTTTCCACCTCTTCTTTGAGCTCTATATTTTCTATAAGATTTAGCTCAATTGAAGATTGGCTTGCTTGAGGAGCATACTCATTAATACAAGAAATATTTAATTGAGATGGTGTACTAGTGAGTGAATGTGTGAGAGGTTGAGAAAATTTTACCGATGTGATCACAACCTCATGAGCTACCTCAAGCATGAAGCTTGATTCTACTACTTCATCATGAGAGCACTTTAGATGAACATAATTTGCTTGTAGCACATTATACTTGCTTGATAGTTCATCTAGCCTTGCCTTGAGCTCAAAGTTTTCCTTCTCTAGTTGTGAAACACTAGAAGAGGAGTTAGTAACTAAAGCATGCTCAATTATCAATTTTTTATACCTTTCACTTAGAGCCTTTAGTTCTTCCATCTTGGAGATGAGAAACAATTCTTGCTATTGAAGTGATTGCTCTTGCTTCTCAATCTCTTCTTCAAGCTCATTATTCTTTTCAACTATCTTCATGATGATGAACTTGTCTTTGCTATTGAGATGATCAAGGTTGTAGTTGTCTTCAACTTCAACATCACTCTCATCTTGATCATCTATTTGTGCTTTCTCCTTTTCTTAATCTTTCTTGTTACTCTTTTTCTTACTTTTCTTGGCCATGAGACACAAGTGATGAGTATCATGAGATACTGAGGTTGACTCATCACTTGGTTGCCACTGGGCTTGAGCATCGTTGCAAACAACTGCTTGCTGTTCTGCTGCCTTGGCCATACCGGACATGTTCGGTAGGCATACCGAACAGGCAGACAACAAGGCATGCGCTACTTGCACTTCTTGTTCCAGCTCAGCGCTCTTGAGGTCTTGTGAGGCTTCTTCGCTACATGAAGACACAATGGACATACTTTCCATTGACTCGATCTTAAGTGCATCATCACATTTGGATTTTCCGTATAAATCAAAAAGTCTAGTCCAAATGAGATGAACACTCTCCGGAGGTGGTTGTCCATTAAAGATTGCCTTATCTTGAACCTCTACACTTAATGTACTCAAAATGACATTAATAGCTTGAGCATTGAGTTGCACACATATCTCTTCCTCTTTTGACAAATTTTTGTAGTTGCTCTAATCAACTATAGGAAGAGTTATGCTTGCATCCATAATATGCTCAACAAAAGGACTAATATCTCTAAAAGCATTGAGTACATGAATTGACCAAGGTAGAAAGTTTGAACCATCATTTTGGAGAAGCACCAGCTCCAACTCAATAGGCGTCGACATTCTTTTCTCACGGCGGTGAAGCTTTAGGTGAAAACATCGCTCTGATACCAATTGAAAGGACCTAGGATGCCGCCTAGATGGAGGGGGGTGAATAGGCATTTCTGAAAATTAACACCTTTAAATGCGAAAACAACTAAAAAAGGAAGTTTCCAAAATGGAAACTCCAAATTAAGAATAATACCACCCCTCACAAGTTAGCCACAGAGTAAACAAGGTATAAAGAATATATTTAGAAGCTACAACCCTGCAACACAAAGTTAGAACAGAGAATAAATATTTTCAGTACTGAGCTCTAATACCGGACGTATCCGGTATACACGATTTCTACAGATCAGCCCCGAACTTGCTCCTTTCGATTTCTATCTTCAAACCAAACTGCAGGCACCTACTAGAGATGGTAATATACACAGAGAGCCTACACAAGAGCTGGAGCAACAAAAATATCAAATGAAATGCGAATTGAGACACGATATTTGTTTTACTGAAGTTTAGACTCGTTTGAGTCCTATTCTTCGTTGAGGGGTCTGCGGGCGACCCAATGAAGGTCAGCCCTAGAGGGTACCACAAAGGTCACTCTAGCCGAAGTCTTTTCCAACTCATTTTTCTCCTTCCACTAGTTGATTCCAAGGCGGCGAAATCGACCGTTATAAACTTTCTGAGGCAACCACAATCTCTTGGGTGCTCTCTGATGATGCCTAACCGTCTAGGACCGAGAGTCCAAGAGTAACAAATGTGAATCATAAGATTGACAATATGCACAAGTGCTCAAGTGGTTGGATTGATCTCTTTTTGAATTTCTCTCAACCCACTAATTGATTTGGCAATTTGGATCACACACTCATTAAGAGAGGGTTTGGGAGAGTTAGCAAGGCTTAAAAATGTGTATAGAAACCAGCAGAATCAGCAGCCTCCAAAGGTGGAGGCTTGGGGGTATTTATAGCCCCCTTGGAAAAACTAGCCGTTTTATAGCCGTTGCCACACCGAACACGTCTGGTATGACTTATACTGCCCCAACGGTAACTAAGTTACAGTGACAATGTGAGGCGTTGGAACTCCCAATGAATACCAGAACTCTCGACCGTCGGAACTCCAGACCCTCAGCATATTTGAAAACTATGTAACTGAGTTGAAGTTTTCAAGGTGTCGAAACTCCCGACACATGCCAGAACTTCTGACCTTCGGAACTCCCGACTCACGTCGGAACTCTCAACCCTCAAGGCATTTGAAAACTAGCCGTTGGCCCCTGGTCGTTCATATGGTATGACCACCACAGTGAACTCTCCAAGTTAGTTAAAGCGCAAGACGTCGGAACTCCCGATGAACCAACCTGAGAACAACAATTTTACCATTGCTGGGCAAATACCGAACACGTCCGGTATGAATACCGGACACGTCCGATATTGGCAGACCAGCAAGAAATCAGTTAGCTCTTTTGTCTCTAAAATACTCAAAACTCACATGGGTTGGCTTAAACACTTATGAAACATTATCTATCAACATGATGCATCCCTCTTAATAGTACGACATACCTATTAAACTCAAGATTAAAGAAAAAATGAATTTATACCGCTTGAGTTGACCTCTTTTGAATTACTGTCGTCTCTTTCAATCTTCATCAAGTAAGGGTGCCAACATGTTGATATTGATCTTGTCACTTGAGCATAGCCATCTTAAGCACATGACTTGATTCCATTCATCAAATATGAATAACTTCAAATGCATCAAGTCACTTCAAACACTTTGTCCAATATAGATTTGATCATCCACATCAATATGACCATTGTAGCTTGATTAGTACCTCAACTAAATGCAAGTACTTCCTTCTTCACTCTAGCTAGGTTCTTCGGCCGCCAAGCCATCGCTTGCCCTTCACCCTTGCTTAGTACCTCAAAGCCTTTCCCTGCTATCTTCATCATCTCAAGCTTCAAATATGAGACCATTCCATATGCAATCTCTCATGTCTCATTAATTAATTTTTATGAGCTTGCTTTCACAAAGTACATGGAAATCCCACAATAAATAAGCCTTTACATGAATTCTATTTGCATTGTTGTCTTATGCTTGAACTAGATTGTTTATACAACAACACATCATTTTGGCTTTCATTAAGTACCTATGAGATAACCTATTACCTGTCCACACTTAGCAAACGGGTTAGACCTTTAATCATGTTGTCATTCAATCATCCAAAACCCACTCAAGTGCTAGATGCACTTTCAGGCCCTCACAGAGTTCCTACGCAACAACATCGATGTCTTCACGTGAAAGCCCTCCAACATGCCCGGCATCCCCTGAGAGATCGCCGAGCACTGCCTCAACATCTAGGTTAAAGCCAAGCTAGTGCAGCAGCACCTCTGCCGCTTCGATGAAGAGAAGCGCAAGGCCATCAGAGAGGAGCTCGCTAGGCTCCTCGACACCGGCTTCATCAGGGAGGTCCAGCACCCCAACTGGCTGGCCAATCCTATCCTAGTCAAGAAGAAGAATGAGAAGTGGAGAATGTGCATCGACTACACCAGCCTCAACAAGGCCCATCCCAAGGACTTGTTCCCCCTTTCTCGGATTGACCAGGTGGTCGACTCCACCACCGGCTGTGAGGCCCTCTGCTTTCTGGATGCATACTTTGAGTACCACCAGATCATGATGGATCCCTCCAATCAGCTGGCCACATCCTTTATCACCCCCTTCGATGCCTTCTGCTACACCTCCATGTCATTTGGCCTCTAGAACACTAGGGCCACCTTCTAGAAAATGATGCAGAGGTGTTTTAGGGAGCAAATCAGCCACAACCTAGAGGTCTACGTCGATGACATCGTCATTAAGTCTCGAGCAGCTACGCAACTAATTGGCGACCTAGAGGAAACCTTCACCAACCTTCACGCCAACCACATCAAGCTCAACCCAGAGAAGTGCATGTTTAGGGTCCCAGCGAGGAAGCTCCTAGGTTTCATCGTCTCCGAGTGCGGTATCGAGGCCAACCCCGAGAAGATCTCCACGATCATGGACATGGAGCCAGTCAAAAACCTAAAAGGAGCTTGGAGGCTCACTAGGTGTCTAGCCACGCTCAGCCGCTTCATATCCCGCCTTGGGGAATGAGGTATTCCACTATACAAGCTCCTAAAGAAATATGACCATTTTGAGTGGACGTAGGAAGCTTAGGAAGTGCTCACAAGGCTGATGGACTTCCTCACTACACCGCCGGTCCTGACCTCCTCTTCAGCGGGGGAGACTCTACTCCTCTACACCGCTGCCACGTCACACACTGTCAGTGCAGCTCTAGTGGTGGAACGCGAGGAGGAGGGCCACACCCTCAAGGTCCAACGACCGATGTACTTCGTTAGCGAGGTCCTCTCTGACTTGAAGGCCTGGTACCTAAGGATCCAAAAGCTCCTCTATGCCATGTTCATCGCCAAGCACAAGCTCTGGCACTACTTCAATGCCCACCCTATGGTGGTCGTGTCTTCTAGTGGCTTGGGGGACGTCATCAGCAACTAGGAGTCCACCGACCACATCACCAAGTGGGGGCTCAAGCTCATGGACCTCAACATCACCTATGCCCCCCTCACCGTGATCAAGTCCCAAGCCCTCACCAACTTCATCGTGGAGTAGACCGAGGAGCAGGCCTCGATTGCCCCCGTCAAGGTGGAATACTGGACCATGTACTTCGACGGCTCCCTTACCCTTGAGGGGGCATGCATGGGGAATCTCCTCATATCCCCCAGCGGTGACAAACTAAGGTATGACCTTCAACTCCACTTTCAACTCTCGGAAGCCCCCGCTGTCTGGAGTCTTCCTTGATGTCCTCGACACCCCCTCGATCCACCTCAAGGAGGGCAAGGGCTAGCACCACCTCAACCTCAACCTACACCATCGAAGGAGCACCGTCCCCCCAGGAGTGCATGCTCACGGTCACCATGCACAACCGACGTGGCATTGGGCCGCTAGATGACGCCCTTCTTGACCAACCGGTGTGCCCCATGAAGTGCAGAAGACAAGAACTGACTACCCCCATCAGGGTGGACGATGGCCCACCTACCAAGGCCCATGAGGCGACCCTAGGTAGGTCACCAATGCCCTCCTATGGACCTAGGCCAGTCCACCAAGACCTCGGGAGCGCATTGGGTGAAGCTTCCAATCGGTTGCTTGAGACATCAAAAAGACTGGATGGCATACTTCCTCGACTTCCTCAAGTGGGGGATCCTCCCCGACAACGTTGCTGACGCCCATAGGCTGGTCTGGTGAGCCAAGAGCTATCAAGTCCTCTATGGATAGCTCTATCGCCAGAGTGCCTCTGAGGTGCTCCTACGGTGTGTCACCCTGGAGGAAGGGAGGGAACTACTCCTTGACATCCACAGCGACATCTGCGCCCACCACGCGTGGCCATGTGCCCTCATGGGGAAGGTTTTTAGACATGACTTCTACTGGCCAACTGCCCTCGTCAACACTCAAGACCTCATCAAGACATGCAAGGGATGCCAGTACTACGCCAAGAAGAGCCACCTACTAGCCCAGGTGCTCTAGACTATTCCCATCACCTAGCCATTCATGGTCTAGTGCCTTGACATGGTCGGGGAGTTCAAGAAGGCACCCGGGGGGCTTCGATCACCTCTTGGTCACCATCGACAAGTTCACCAAGTGGATCAAAGTATGGCCCATCGCTAACCTCAAGTCAGTGTGGGCGGTCGTGCTTATCCAAGATATCATCCACAGGTTCGGAGTCCTCAATCACATTATTACTGACAATGGCACCTAGTTCATAGGTCGTAAGTTCCCAGACTTCTGTGATTCCTAGCAAATTTGGGTGGATTGGGCTCTAGTCTATCACCCCAAGTCCAACGGTCAAGTCTAGCACGCTAATGGGCTAATCCACCAGGGGATCAAAACTTGCATCTACAACGAGCTCAAGATCCACGTGCGGACGGTGGGTGGACAAACTCCCCTCCCTGCTTTAGAGCCTACACCCCTTTCTTCCTCGTCTATGGGGCTGAGGCGGTCATCCCCTCTGACCTCGACTTCGACGCTCCATGTGTCCACTTCTATGACAAGCAGCGAGTAGAGGAACAACGCCAGGCGGACATCGACATGCTCGAAGAAGAGCGAAACACCGCCGTGGTGTGGTCTGCCGATTACCAGCAAGGACTTCGTCGCTATCACGCCAGACGAGTACATGAGTGTTCCTTTGTTGTAGGTGATCTTGTCCTCTAGAGAGCCACCCCATCCAAGAAGCGTCACAAGCTGTCTCCACCTTGGGAAGGACCCTTCCGTGTCTCACGGGTGATTCGGCCGGGCGCCTACAAGATCAGCACCATGTCGGGGCATGAGTACGACAACGCCTAGAACTTCATCGCCATCACGCCAGGTGATGCCACGAAGGGCTCGAGAGCTCCTAACAAGATCCTAACATATAGGTATATTAAGCCTCAGGTCTAATGGTTCTCGAACGAAGAAGACCCCTCGACCAACCCCTTTAGGATCGCCCGGGGCTTGAGGGCTATGCCCATCGGGCATGCTCACGCACACCCTCTGGCAAAGAGACTCGACCGAGCCTGACTCGATTGTAGCTTTCGCCTGGGGCTCGGGGCTTCCCCTAGCCTTGGGCTCCCGATCTACGGCACCTTCGGGCCTAGCCCTTGGCTCCTGCCCGGCTAATGATGTCAGCCAAGGCCCGGGCACAAGAAGACAAGCCCTAGGCTACCAATGCTAGAGGGCTCCTTAGCGCCGCTTCCTAGGCATGTCCCTACCAACTGCTCCTCCGATAGGGTCACGTTCGGGGCATGACATAAGAAGACAAAGCTTCCGAGCCCACACATTAGCCCTCGGAGCCGACCTCCTTTGCCACCAAGAAGACTCCAGAAGGTCTCACCTAAGGGAGGCCAGTCCAAGCTGACACCCTCTAACACGTAGAGTGTCAGAACAGAGCAGCCGGACGACGCCTAGGCTTATTCGGCTCCAAGACACCTCGACGATCCACGGCGCACCGCTGCAAGCCCCTCCTGGACTCCGACGTAGGTAGACCATAGACTAGAACCTTCAAACCGCCTTGTACCTGACCTATCTCATTATATAAGGGATAAGGTCAGACCTAGAGGGGGGAGGATCCTAATTCGATCACCAGACACTCCATTCCATCTGCCTCTGCTCTGCTCCGAGAGCAAGGCAACCCGAAGAGGGGCACTGTCGACGAAATATGGTCGGCAGTCTACCTAGGGGTATGCCCAAGGTAGTAGATTATCGGTAGACAGATGCGCAAGCCCCAAACAAGACGGTGATGCAAGACAGACACGAGGTTTTATCCAGGTTCGGCCGCCAAAAAGGCGTAATACCTACGTCCTGCGTCTGATTTGTATTGCTGTATGTCAATGAGAGATGTTTTTTAGAGGGATCCCCTGCCCGCCTTATATAGTCCGGGGGGCAGGGTTACAGATCTGGAAACTAATCCTAGTCAGTTACAATTGCCATATGTGGCCGGACAAGGATTCCTATTCTAACCGACCAGGATCCTGCTTGGTCGCCAAATCCGTCTTGATTCCTTGTGCGGGACTCCGATCAGGTGGACCGAGCTGCACGTCGTTTTTTGGGTGGACTGAACCCATTGATCCGGGCCAGCCCAAGCTTAGCCGTAAGGGTATAGGGGTTAATACCCCCACAGCTAGTCCCCGAGCATCATGTATTATGCTGCGACACGCCATTTTCACCTTCTCCGACAAGCGAGGCTTGGAACCTTGACGCCTCCGACCACCGCCATCACCGGAGAAGTAGGTTGTCCGAAGAATGTATGGTGCTCTTATAAAAAAAGAAAAGATTTCTGTCCTGAGAAGTGTGCCCACTTGTATTTCTAAAAAGAAATGTAAGTGGTCTTGAAGCATAGCATTCTTTAACATCAGAAGCGTAGGGGTCGAAAAACAAACACATTCACCGCAAGGTGAAGTGTGCCCACTTAGTCCCCGAGCCTGGTAGGAGGTGACGTAGGCACGTGGTGCCAGGGTCTAAAAAGAATTCATAGTTTAGTTGAAAACTGAATTGCCGTACAGGCAAACATGATGCACCGGCAGGTGCATCGTACCGACGTAGTCCCCGAGCTTGCTGGAAGGCAAAGTATGAGCCTTGTAGCAAGGTCTAAAGAAATGTCTCTTAACTGTATGTGAGTACAAATCACATGTAGCCAAGGAGAACCATTATTCAAGCAGTGGTCGGGGCAGTCCCCGAGCATATTAATGATCCTTTTAATCATTCAAAGCACAGGGGTCGATTTAAACAAACACATTCACCGCAAGATGAAGTGTGCCCACTTAGTCCCCGAGCCTGGTAGTAGGTGACACAGGCACGTGGTGCCAGGGTCTAAAAAAGAAACTCCGCTGAAGTTAAGAATCCAATTGCCGTACATGCCAAACAAGACACACCGGCAGGTGCATCGTACCGACGTAGTCGCCAAGCTTGCTGGAAGGCGAAGTATGAGCCTTGTAGCAAAGTCCAAATAAATGTCTCTCAACTGTATGTGAGTACAAATCACTTGTAGCCGAGGAGAGCAAAACTCCAAGAAGTGGTCGGGAGAGTCCCCGAGCACAGCGGTTGTCATAGCAGCTCCTGAATACGGTAATAGTCGGAGCAGTCCCCGAGCACAACCGTGGTCGGAGCAGTCCCCGAGCACAAAAGTGATCCGGACAGTGCCCGAGCACGGTAGTGGTCTGGGCAGTCCCCGAGCACAGTAGTGGTCAGGGCAGTCCCCGAGCACAGTAGTGGTCAGGGCAAATCCACGATCGCGTGCGCTGCTTGTACTATTATTTGGTGTATTTATTTTTCTCTACTCTCTGCCAAGTCCAGTCTGACCAGTGTGACACGTCTGGTCGAAAAAGTAAATAGGTATAGTACGTCATTCTGTCTTCTTATTTTTTTTTGGCAAACAGTCGGTTGACACCTGTATTGAGGTTCGTCGGTGTGGGCCCTCTTACACCATCAACGAAGAGGCGCGTACACTGTTAACGAAGGAGCACGTTTATTGGCGCAGATTTCGAGGTTGTGTGAACAACCGTCTGCGGCGCGTGCGCACGACTCCCAATATTCTCGGGCGAATGAAACGACGGTGCCCTTTTGCTTTATATAATGTAGGTCTGGTAAGTTATCCTCACCATTCCCCATTGTCATCCGCCGCCGCAACCTTCTTCTTCCTCCTGCCGAACCCTATTCCCCCAAAAATCATCACCAAACCCCTCGGTCTCCCGCATCCACCCACTTAGTAAGGACGAACTAATGGCGAAGAGAGACGCCCAGAAGAAAGGCGGGGTCATGGCGAAGGAATGGTGGAAGTCGCAGAGCAACGAGCAGACCATCGAGGACCTCGTCGCCATGGGAGTGCTCCACAACAAGGCACTTGCGGGATGGTGTGCACCCGAAGGAGAAAGCTTCCCCGATCCACAACCAGGTGAAATTGTGGTTTTTGAAGATTTCTTCAAACGGGGTTTTGGGATTCCAGTGTACCCTTTCCTTTAGGGTCTCTGCTTGTACTACGAGATTGGGATTTGCAATCTGCATCCCAACTCGATTCTTCTCGTCTCTACCTTCATCCATCTCTGCGAGGCGTATGGTGGCTTCCAGCCCCATTTCGACCTCTTTCGCCACCTGTTTTGCCTTCGGAAAAAGGGAAGTGGTGGCTCGAAGATCGCCGGAGGCATCTATCTGAACTTGCGTGACGACATGAAAGCTCAATACCTGCACTGTCCCTAGAACACCTCATTGGACGAGTGGTACAAGAAATGGTTCTACATCCGTGAAGAGCCGAACACCATCACTTTGTGCGACATGGGGCTAATTCTAGAGAAGAAGAACAGCTGGTCGGAGAAGCCCGAGAACTTGGAACAGATAGCCGAACTGCTCAGGATGATCCCGTGGGGAAGGCTTGATGGCCCGAGCGTGGTCGGCAACTTCATTAGCCGACAAATTCAGCCATGCCAAAAAAGGATTCATCTCGGCTTCGAATACCAAGGTGGCGCGGATCCGACAAGGACCAGGAAAGAGCCGCTTGACAAGACGGAGATCAAGGCCAGGATTGGAGAGCTGTTCAATCTGGCCGATCCGAATTATGTTGCACTGAACGCCATCGAGCACGCCTTCAAACTGGCTCGACCTCCCCCAAAGGTAAATGACGCTTCCTTTTAACTGTAGAGTCATGTTGTATCAAGAAAATAACTGTCTTTTCCTTCATTTTGTGTCACAGTATAATGGCCGTGACCGGGCGGGAGTGTTCGTGTCGCCTCCCCCTGGTGTAGAATGGTCATAAGCTACCGGCCCAGCCGCCCTGACCAGCACCAGGACCGACGACGTTCACTGGGCGGTACTCGAGACCATAGAGGACGCCTCGACCAGAGCCGCTGGCAAGCGTCCGGCTGCCAGCAAACGGCGTCAAGCCATCTTCCCCCTGTCGGACGACGAAGCAGAGGATGCTGACATCTTCTGGCTCGTCCCCCGAAAGAGGAGAAGGCAGGTAGGACCAATAGAGCAGGGTGGCTCCTCTGGACCAGCAGTGGTCACAGCACCGACCACTGCTGCACAGAGGACCGACGAAGGGAACATGCCGCATCATACTCTGATGCCCGTACCGGAGGTTGATCAAATCCCGGTGGGAACTGCCGAGCAAGCTGAGCAGGGACGGTCGAGGAGACGTTCCTTCGCCACATCCTTCCGCAAATCGAAACTGTAAGTATCCATATTTTTGATGTAAGCTTTGCATTTTGTACTGGATGCTATTGTCGTCTAAATTTGTCTCTGAATTCATTAGATCTCAGTCCACCGAAAACCCCGACCAGCTAGCTGGGTGCGGAACGTCCTCACCAACAACGGCGGGACCAACTGCTCAGCAACCAGCCGTGGAGGAGCCCATGGTAGGGACTCCGCCTGGGTCTCAGTAGGCGGACGACTAGACGCCGGTCCTCGAGCAGAATACAAGTGCTCCAAGCACGAACCCTGACGAGGCAGTTACCATGGCGCCAAGGGAGCTGGATCTAGCCGAGGGGCAGCAGCCAGAAGTTGCCCGGAACATGGTTACCGACGCGACGGCTCGTGGGAAAGCCATGGTGGTCGTGGAGTCTGCAAACGCCGGACCAGTGCCGCCTCCCGAACAGGAGGCTGAAGAGGACGAAGTAGAAGAAGTCCTGGGCCGTCCCCAAGATAGGCGACAACATGTATATGTATCGCGCTATCGGAACGACGAATGGGTCATGCACGAGGAAATCCCAGAGGTCGAAGAGACCTTAAGAGTCGAAAGGGCGGCCAAGCGTCTGGTGACTGAAGTCCAGGTATATTTGGTTTTAGTCCTTGACCCTGTTGTGTAGTCGAACTGTCTAACGTAGCTTGTCTGTGTGCAGGACTTGATGAAAACTGCAAGATACCGCAAAAGGTGCTTCGACCAGATAGAAGGAATCGTGATGACCAACAAGGAGCTGACGGCTGAAGTGGAGCGCCTATGGCGCCAACTTGAAGCCGCCGACCAGGAGAGGACAGACCAAGAGGCACAGAACCAAAACCTGGTCGGCCAGCTCCAAAGCAAAGAACAGGAGAAAACAGGTAAGTGTTCACCGTATCATAACAAGTGCGGGACTTGTGTTGTTTTGTTTTTGACAGTAATAGCTGTAATGCAGGTCTAGAAGCTGAAGTGACCCGCCTCCAGGGAGAGAACAGCCGTGCGCTTGCAGAATGTGGTCGCCTGAAGGAGGACAACGAGAAACTGGCACGCCGCCAGTCGGAACTCCAAGACCACACTAACAGGATGAAGGACGACCTGAAAAGTAAGCACTCCAGACCACCTTTCTCATACAATTGCCCACATTGCCTTGTCGTAACAAAACGTTTGATGTCTTGTACTGTTTTCAGTTTTGAAAGTCAATGCCAAGAGGCACCTTGAGGCCATGATCAAGGAGCGTGACGACTGGAAAGCACAAAGCCTTAAGGCCACCGAGGAGCGGGACATGTGGAGCAAGCGGTGCTAAGAAATGGCAACTGGCATTGTGCCCGTCCTCGACCTTATCGACCCGGCGCTCACAGAGGAAGAGCTAAGGACGCCTCAGCTCGGACTGGTCGAGAGATGCAAGCAAGCATGGGGATGGTTCCAAGACTTCGTGAAGGAGGCGGGTGAGTACATGGGTGCCCATGTGTTAAGCATGGTGCGTGCTCACTACCCCTTGATTGATCTCAAACGCTTGGAGGCTGGGTACCTGAAGGAGATAGACCCAGACAAGGCCGAAGAGCTTCGGACGGCCCAGCTGGACTTGTCGTCAAAGATAATTGGCGATATTAACCTATGCGGAGGTGGGACAACACCTGTGCAGGGTATGCCATCGACAAGTCAGCTGGAAATGCCGTCGGCTGCAAGCCAACCGACGAAGCCTGTGGTCTCGACCAGCCAGGCACCGGCGGGGCCATCTCCTTCAGCTTGATTAGCTCAAGAGTCCTCAAGACTCGAGTAGGGTATCAGAGGCGACGAGCAGTAAATGCCCTGCTCGCCGACCAGCCAATGTAATAGGCTTAGAGCTGTAGAAGGAGGACATAGTTGTGTTATTGTAAACTTGAGCCTCTTCAGGCAAGCTTGTAATAACGTAACTGTATATCATTACAAGCTTGTTTGCTTTATGCAAAACGCGTTTAAGCTTGAAATTTTTTGTTGGTGTAACTAAGTGGGAACGTGTTAACGTTCGGTTTAGTTGTACCGTTTTGCTCGACACATCATCCCGAGGGGTTTGTGCGGCCCTAGTTGGCATGTGGTCGGAGTGTGAGGTCACATGACCTGTGCACATGTGGACACGGACAAGTCAAACCAGGGGGGACCTGCCAATCACCCGCAACGTAGAGAGCGGATCCCGTGCACGTGTTGGGAGGAACCGGAGACAGGACCTGCTCCGAAAACCATAGAAGGAGTGGTGGTCGGCTTGTACTGGCTAAGTCAGAATATCCATAAAATTCGTAGTGACACATTAGAGTGGTCGGAGAAATCATAATTGCTTTATTAAAATAAATCGAAAATGTAAGTAGAGTACATATCTCAGTAGTTAAGCATAGAATCGTCTAAGCTTGTCGATGTGCCATGAGTTCGGTACGTCCGTGCCGTCTAGATGAGCTAACCTGTAAGACGTTGGACGTGTGCCTTCCTTGATCATGTAGGGTCCCTCCCATGGGGTTGCGAGTTTGTGGACACCAGCCTGGTTCGTCTTCCACTTCAGGACTAAGTCCCCGACCATGAAGAAACGCTCTTTAACGTTCTTGTTGTAGTACCCTGCGCAAAACAGCAAGGTATTTGGCCGTGCGTACGCAGGAATCAAGCCTTTTCTCTTCTGCGTTGTTGACTTCTAGCTCCCGTACTTCGTCGACCTTGCCTTCGTCGAAGTTCTCTACCCGTGCTGATCTGAAAGCTATATCTGGTGGAAGGACTGCCTCAGCGCCGTAAACCATAAAGTATGGTGAGACGCCGGTGTTACGACTAGGCTGAGTTCGGAGGCCCCAGACAACGGCTGGTAACTCCTTGAGCCATCTTCCAGGAGCTTTATCATTTTCTCTGTACATCCTCTTCTTCAACGCATCCAAGATCATGCCATTTGCCCGCTCGACTTGTCCATTAGCTCTAGGATGCGCCACCGAGACGTATTTTACAACTATGCTCCTTTCATTGCAGAAGTCCCAAAAAGCGTTCCCGGTGAACTGAGTACCCAGATCAGTAATGATACTGTTGGGCATGCCGAAACAGTGGATGACCTGGTCGAGGAATGTGACAGCTTTCTCTGATGATGCCTGTACCAGAGGCATGTATTCTATCCACTTAGAAAACTTATCAATTAGCACGAAGACGCACGTAAATTTCCCAGGAGCTGGTTTGAAAGGCCCGATCATGTCTAGTCCCCAACATGCGAAGGGCCAAGAGGCTGGAATCGTCTGGATCTCATGTGCTGGTACATGGATTCTCTTGGAGAAGAACTGACAACCCTCACAGCGGCGGACTAGCTTCTCTGCGTCGGCCACTGCTGACGGCCAATAGAACCCTGCTCGGAAAGCCTTACCGACCAGTGTTCTCGAGGCCGCGTGGTTGCCGCAGGAGCCAGAGTGGATTTGGTCTAGGAGGTGCTCGCCTTCCTCCTGGGTTATACATTTCATCAAGATTTCCTCCTTAGCGTTTTTGCGCCATAACTTGCCGTCGATGAGCAAATACTGCTTACTACGACGCATCAGGCGCTCATTTTCTGTTCGATCGATATAACCGCTACCATCTGTCAAGTACTTGATGAAAGGCGTTCTCCAGTCCGGCTCATGAGTGGTCGAAAGCGGCTCGATTGTGCTTGGCGCCGGAACCGTAGCCACTAATTGCTGGTCTGAAACTTTGTTGGTCGTTGAATCTTCGTCTTCAATGGAAGGCGTGAGCAGGTCTTGGACGAATACGCCATGTGGGATTTTGGCTCGAGATGATCCTAACTTTGACAGCGCATCTGCTGCTTGGTTCTTGTCCCGGACCACGTGTATGTACTCGATGCCATAGAACCTGCCTTCCAGCTTTCTTATCGATTTGCAATATGCGTCCATCTTTTCACTGGTCGTGTCCCAGTCCTTGTTGAGTTGGTTGATGACCAGAGCTGAATCTCCATAGACATAGAGACGTTTAACTCCAAGCTCGATCGCAATGCGTAGACCATGCAGGCATGCTTCGTACTCGGCGGCATTATTGGATGCTGGGAAATAAATCCTAAGGACGTACCGGAGCTGCTCCTTGGATGGTGACACGAAAAGGACTCCTGCTCCCGCACCATCAATGTTGAGAGAACCGTCGAAGTACATCGTCCAATATTCGTCGGATCCCGGAGAGGCAGGCGTGCTTAAGTCTGTCCACTCGACGATGAAATCGACGAGTGCCTGAGACTTGATTGTAGTACGGCTTGCAAATTCCAAGGAAAAGGGGCATAGCTCCATTGCCCATTTGACGATGCGCCCGTTCGCATCCTTATTGCGAATGATGTCCCCCAAAGGATACTCGGTCATGACCACCACATGATATCCATCGAAGTAATGTCTCAACTTTCGGGATGTTATCAGTATGGCGTAGAGCAGTTTCTGAATCTGCGGGTACCTGGTCTTGGATTCGTTGAGTACCTCACTAATGAAATAAATTGGCCACTGTACCTTGTAGGCGTGGCCCGGCTCGTCGCGCTCGACCACTATTGTAGTGGAAACCACCCGATCGGTTGCCGCAATGTAAAGTAGGAGAGTTTCGTCTTCTCTGGGAGCAGTAAATACCGGAGGTGAAGTGAGGTATTGTTTCAGCTGCGTGAAGGCAGCGTCTGCCTCCTCCGACCACTCAAACTTCTCGGACGATTTGAGCAGTTTGAAGAACGGTAGTCCTTTTTCTCCTAATCTTGATATGAAACGGCTTAGAGCAGCCATGCAACCGGTGAGCTTCTGGACATCCTTCACCTTTTTTGGGGGCTTCATGTCTAAGACAGCTTTGACTTTCTCCGGGTTAGGGCGTATGCCGTCGTAACTGACGACGTTGCCGAGCAGTATGCCAGAAGGGACACCAAAGATGCACTTCTTTGGGTTTAATTTCCATTGGAACGTATTAAGGGCTGCGAAGGTGCGTTCCAGATTGTCAACAAGGGTATGTGCTTCCTTGGTTTTGACAACTACATCGTCGACGTAAGCCTCGACGAGGCCGTCTTTTATCTCGTCGTTGAGGCAGGCCTGTATAGCGCGCTGGTAGGTAGCACCGGTGTTTTTGAGCCCGAACGACATAGTCGTGTAGCAATAGGCGCCAAAAGGCGTGATGAAAGATGTCTTGATCTGGTCGTCCTTTTTGAGAGCGATCTGGTGATAACCAGAGTAGCAATCGAGAAAGGAAAGCAGCTCGCAACCGGTGGTTGAATCTACGACCTCGTCTATGCGAGGTAAGCCAAAGGGGTCCTTAGGGCAATGTTTGTTGAGATCAGTGTAATCAACGCACATTCTCCATTCATTATTCTTTTTGCGTACAAGAACCGGGTTGGCTAACCATTCCGGATGATACACTTCTTTGATAAATCCGGCTGCCAAAAACCGTGTAACTTCTACCCTAATCACCTCCTTTTTGTCGCGAGCGAACCGTCGTAGCTTCTGCTTGATTGGTTTGGCTTTGCTGTTGACATTTAAGGAGTGCTCAATCAAGTCCCGAGGTACACCAGGCATGTCGGAAGGTTTCCATGCAAACACATCCATGTTGCCCCTCAAGAACCTGACGAGCGCGTCTTCCTATTTGGGATCCAGGTCGGCCCCGATGAGGGCCGTTTGCTGGGATCGCCTTCGACCAGCTAGATCGTCTTGTGCTCCTTGGATCTGATGTTCTTGCGCGGAGCCTGAGCTCTGGGATCTCCAAGTGGTCGACCGGGGTCTTCTTAGCGTCGAGCATGGTATCGGCCATGTGAATAGAGAGGTCGTGGGCCTCTGCTATTTTGAAGCTGTCGTCCTCGCAGGTATAAGCTGCGTATACGTTGCCCCTGAGGTTAAAACTCCTTTCTCAGTGGGCATCTTGAGCACCAGATACCTGTAATGAGGTATGGCCATGAACTTGGTGAGCGACGGTCGACCAAGAATAGCATGGTAGGTGCCATCGAAATCAGCGACCACGAGTTGACGTAGTCGGTGCGGAGTGGTCCGGAGTCCCAAACTGCACAGGTAGCGTGATCTGCCCGAGAGGTGTGGAGCTCTGTCCGGGGAGAACGCCCCAGAACTGTGCCTCGTACGGCTTCAGGTCCGCCTGGGCTATTTTCAGAGCGGGCAGGCTGTTCTTGAACAGTATGTCAATGGAGCTGCCGCCGTCGATCAGTACCCTGTCGAATTGAACCTTGTTGATACAAGGATCGAGGACCAGGGGAAAATGCCCTGGCTCGGGTATGGCGGCCCATTGGTCCTTCCTGCTGAAGCAGATTTCACGGTGAGACCACGGAGGAAGCCGTGGATCGGTGAGAAGGTTGTCGGTCTTTGCCACGTTCAAGCAAGCGCGGGCGAGCAGCTTGCGTTCTCGTTTGGTCTCAATGGACACCTTGCCACGATGATGGTGTGCACGCGATCAGTCGGCTTGACGTATTTATGATGAGGATCTGCATCGTCGTCGTCGTTGTCCTCGTTGCGCTGTTCCCCCGCGTCGTTAAGCTTGTCGGACGTATCCGGAGCCTGTTGACGCGTGTAGATAGTCTTGAGGACGTGGCAATTCTCCATGGTGTGGTTCGACTTGGGATGGAGCTGGCAGGGTCCTTTCAACGCTTTGGCATAGTCGTCCTCGTAGTTTCGACGTCCGCTGCCCTTTTTCACGGTATTGACCTCGCCGTCGTCTTCCCGAGCGCGTTTGCTTCTGTAATCGTCACGGCGGTTGCGCCGCTGATTACGTTGATCACGGTGGTCGCGGGAGTCGTTGCGCTGGTTGCGATGGCCAAAATTGTCGTTCCGACCACGATTGCTGTGGTAATCGTCGCGGCGTGGAGGGTGGTCGGAGCGTGGAACCCTTGCTGCTTCTTCAACGATTATCTTTTTAGCGTCGTCAGCGTCCGCGTATTTCTTGGCGGTGGCCAAAAGCGCTGTGACTGATTCGGGTCTCTTCGGAGGAGCTTGTCTCTTAGGGCGTCGTGGAAGCGGAGGCCCGGTGATGAAAGCCTCGATTGCTTCGTTGTCGGAGATTGATGGGACCTTGATGCGCATCTCCGAGAAACGCCGAATGTACTCGCGCAGTGGTTCATCCTTCCGATCTCGGATCCGCTGCAGATCGTACTTGTTGCCGGGTTGTTCACAAGTAGCGATGAAATTGTCGATGAAGGCCTGCCTGAGCTCCTGCCAAGAGTCAAAATAGTTCGCTGGCAAGCTAACCAGCCATTGGTGACCTGCATGACCAACAGCGACTGGGAAGTAGTTAGACATGACGTGCTCGTCGGCCATGGCTGAGCGGCACGCAGTTTCGTAGAGCATGACCCATAATTTCGGGGTTTTCCTTGCCGTCGTACTTCTGAAGCTTCTCGAGCTTGAAATTCTTGGGCCATATGACTTGGCGCAGGTGTGGAGTGAACTGCTTCAGACCCGGCGGAACCGTGGGCGGTGTCATACTCCATACGGCGATAGCTTTCATGGGATGCACGATCATCGGCTCTCTAGTTGATGCGAGTACGTAGATCACGTCCGCCGAGGTAATGGCGGAGATCGTTATTGCCATCGCGGCGATCTCGATTGCCATCTGGATTAGCCCTGCGACCGTGGTTATCACGGCGATTGTCGCGGTTATCTCGTGGTTGTCGTCTCGAACGTCGTGGCGGTTATCCTCCCGACGGCGGTTGTCGTCCCGACCACCATCATGACCACCGTTTCCCACCTTGACGGTTGTCTGATGGGTCGTTATTGCGCGAGCCACGTTGGTTGAGTGACTGTGAGCGACTCGAGTATTGGCGGCTATGGCTTGATTCGACAGAAACGGATGGGGCCTGGGCTTGATTCATCTCCGCGGTTTGAGCCATAGCAGCTGTCAGATAAGCTTGTATGTCATCACGGACTGCTTGGGTCTCGGGAGTGTTGGGCAACCGCTGCATTATTGCCATGGCGGACGGCCACGTTGGCGCTTGGGGTCTTGAAGACCTGTTTGTCCCCCACCCTGTCGAAAGCATTGTTGAGGTCACGAGGTCGGAGTCTTATGCGTCGTGCCTCCTGGTCTGCTTCAGCTTCGATTTGCCGGTGATTAAACCGGTCGATATTGCGTGCTTCGCGTGCAGTCTTTTCTTGTTCTGTTTCGCCAACTGCTGGCGGCTCGTCGTTGCTGACAACATGGATCAAATCCCCTCGTCTTGGCGGGAAAAGACGAAATTGGGGGAAACCTGGGGCGTGGTCTGGTAGTATCCAGATCGTATTTGATGCCTTCATCTTCGTGACGCTGAAGCTCGGTGTGGACAGATGCGTTGGATGCGATGCCGGATGAGGAGCTGGACTCACCCTCTCGGACTGTGTGGACGGATCCTTCTTGATAATCTTCAATCCGGACCATGTTGACGATGTTGCATGGCTTCGGCCGAGATCGGTGATATCTATGGTCCAATTGTGGTGAAATTTTTATGGTGGTCTAATTATTGTATGCTTGAACTGTAGTAAAATTTTCATACTCATTGGATCATGTATAACTTAATTATAGATTTACTTAGGTTTATGCTTGTTAAATCTATGCTTTATCTAGTTTGGGGGGTGAAGTAGTCTACCCTGAATAGTTGAGGGGTTACGTGGACTTTTTCCTTTTCATATATATTTAGCTATTGAGATTGTTTGACTTTTTGAGATGCAAGATGTGTACTTATTTTTGGAACGGAGAGAGTATTCGATAATATACATGTTAATATATTTTGTATTTACTTAGTTAAATATAAAATTTTGACTCTCCAGAAGCAGAGACCGAGGGAGTAGTTTGGATGGGAAGCTTTTTTTTCTGTTGGCCAAAGTCAAATCAAAGACAACTAGAGTATAGGCAGAGAACCAAAAATTGATTCACTGGACGGCCCGGCCTAGATCTTTTTTTTTATAGGTCTCGGCCCATTGTTGAGAACAAACATGGGCCATACTCCCTGTGATCTAGATTGGGCCCAATGGATCGAATGACTGGGCCGAGCAAGCCTCGAGATGCAAATGCAATGCACGCGCAGCCGAATTGATCGCTGCTATTTTTTGGAGGTGCCCCCGTATCGCTGAATCGTGTTTCCTGTTGCTATTTCTGGCATGGCTGTTTTGGAGGCGCGGCAGCAGCCAGCAGGTCGGTACCCTCCGTCTCCGTCCGGCCCTCGCCACCACCGCACTCCCATCTCAGATGGGAGTGCGCAAGAGGAGCAGCATTCGGCAATCCGGTCTCGATCGACCAGTCGGACCCCCCCTGAGAATTCCCACCCACCCCGAGGGCGTCGTCGGGTCGTCGGGGCCAGCTGATTTCACACGCCAGGGCGGCGAGACGGCCGGCATTCCGTCGTCCGATGGCGCCGGCCTCCTCCTCGTCCGCCGGCGTCGCGCCTCTCCTCCTGCTCCTGCTCCTCGCCGGCGCCTCCGTCGCGCACGGCTCGTTCCAGGCTAGGCGTGCTCTGTCAGGTGCGCCACCGTGTGCTCCGTGCTCATGCCTTCCTCTGGTTCCCCTCATCAACTCGTGTAACTTTGCGCGCCATGAATTCGAGCAGATGGCCAAGGGAGGGGAATAATGGCGCTATGGAGGAGGTCGCTCGCCGACGCTGCGCCTCGGGCGAACAACTCCCTCGTCCTGGCTGCGGCGAGGACACACCGGAGCGACCCCTTCGCCAACCTCACCGCGTACAGCGGCGGCTGGAACATTAGCGACGAGCACTACTGGGCTGTACAGCACATCACATCACATCCATTCCTCTCGTCTTCTTCCTCTCTCTCGCTCATCACCCCCCGCGCTTCCTGTGCATGCAGTCCGTGGCGTACACCGCAGTGCCCCTCTTCCTCATCGCCGTGCTGTGGTTCGTCGGCTTCGGCGTCGTGCTGCTCGTCATCTCCTGCTGCTGTTGCTTCTGCCGGAGCAAGAGCAACGCCTACTCGCCGGGGTGCTACTTTAGCTCCCTGGTGCTTCTCATCGTCCTCACCATGGCCACAATGTGACTGCTCCTTCTTCAACCACGCATGTTTCCTTCAAATGTCGCCATGAATGAAAAGAAAGATCGTGCGTGTATGAGCTGACGATCCTGCTCGTTTCCCTTCCAAAAACTGCCGATTCCACCAGCGGTGGGTGTCTGATCTTGCACGGCGGCGGCGATCTATTCCACGGGAGCACCATCAGGACCGTCAACTACGTCTTCGGGCAGGGCAACCTGACGGTGGACCACCTGAGGAACTTCGCCGGCAGCTTGGCGGCGGCGAAGAACATCACGATCGACCAGATCTTCCTCCCAGCTGATGTCCAGCAGAAGATCGATATCGTCGAGGAGAAGCTCAACTCTTCCGCGAACATCTTCTCCACTCGGATGCAGGAGAACTCCAGGAAGATCAAGAGAGTGCTGAACCATATGTGCGTATGGATGGCGGGCTTAACACGATTTGCATTGCAGCGCATTTTATTTTGCTCTGAATTTTTCCTGGCCTCAGCAAGATCAACAGATTGGGGCGTTTCTAATAACCACATGTCCTTTCATTTTGCTGATTTTAGGGAGCACGAATTGATGGCTGTTGCAGCTGTTATGGCTGGCCTTTCAGCACTCGGATTCCGTAAGCATTAACCTCTCTGACATGATTCTGTTTTCAGCTACAGGAGTCCGTAGCCCTCTCGTTTCTGAACTTTTTTTTTGGCAGTGTTCTCCATAATGGGGTTGCGGTTTCTTGTCTCCCTGTAAGTAGTTACAGTATTGTGTAGTACCATTCATTTTATTTCAGATAAGGAATTGCACTTAAGCATATAGCTGACTAGTTAACATCTAAACATGTTTAGTGAAAATCTCCATGACATTCGTCTGAGGCATACCAGTCATGTCACCATTGTTCATGTCAATTTCTCATCCTTTTCATACCTCTGCAGACTGGTGATCGCTGCATGGATCCTTCTCACCATTACCATCGTCAGTTCTGGTCTTTTCCTCCTCTTGCACAAGTAAGCTTTGTTCTCTGAAATTCTGGGCATGCAATGCAAATGCAGTACTAGTATATTGCAGCAGGCATCGTTCAGGCACTGACAGAACGGGGCCGTTCGGTGCGTGGCAGCGTGGTGGCGGACACGTGCGTGGCGATGGGCGATTGGGTGGCCCACCCGCAGGCGCACACGGCGCTGGACGACATCCTCCCCTGCGTGGACGTGGCGACGGCGAACGAGTCGCTGTACCGGAGCCAGGAGGTGACGGCGCAGCTGGTGGCGCTGGTGAACAACGTCGTCGTCAACGTCTCCAACCGGGACTTCCCGCTGGGTCTCCGCCCGCTCTACTTCAACCAGTCGGGCCCGCTCATGCCCGTGCTCTGCAACCCGTTCAACCCGGACATGAGCCCCCGCCGCTGCGCGCCCGGCGAGGTCGACTTCGACAGCGCGGCGCGGGAGTGGAAGCGGTTCGAGTGCCAGACCATGGGGCCGCCGGGGTCGGAGGTGTGCGTCACACCGGGGCGCGTCACGCCCGCGGCGTACGGCCAGATGACGGCGGCGACGAGCGTCAGCAAGGGGCTGTACGAGTTCAGCCCGTTCCTGGTGCAGCTGCAGGACTGCTCCTTTGTGCGGGAGACGTTCTCGTCCATCAGCAACAACAACTGCCCCGGGCTCGAGCAGTACAGCCGGGACGTCTACATCGGCTTCGTCGTCGTCTCCGCCGGCGTCATGCTGTCCGTCGTCTTTTGGATTGTGCACACACGGCACCGGCGGCGGCGCGCCATGTGCAAGCACTTGTGACACTAAGTAGAGAACAGATCTTTGATCCTCGATTAAAATAGGCTCTAGTCCCGGAATTTTTTTTTTCCCCCGGGACTAGAAATACCTTTAGTCTCGGTTGGTGGCTCCAACCGGGACTAAAGGTCCCTGCCCAACGGCTACTGCGCCAGACAGAGGTGGCAGGGACCTTTAGTCCCAGTTGGAGCCACCAACCGGGACTAAAGGTATACTTTTACTCCTGGTTGGTGGCTCCAACCGGGAGTAAAGGTCTACTCCTGGGCCGTGGCTGCGCCCGGGGTTGGAAAGTTACCTTTAGTCCCGATTGGATCTATCAACCGGGACTAAATGTTCTCCCTTTATAAATCGGTCGTCTCCTCCTTCCTCCCCGAGCCCGAGCTCAACACATTTTGAAGCTCACTGCAGTAGTGTTCTTGCTTCCTCCCTCCCTCCATTGTTCCTACATCCATTCTTCGATTCCTCCGTCGATTCTTCAGTTGTAAAGGTTACCAATCTCATACTCTCATTTTTTACCATTTTCTTATGCCATTTTATTCACTATATATATTTATGGTTCTTTATTGTGGATTTTTTTCATTTGTAAGCAATTTGAGCTCAAAATCACTTTAAGCTTGCATATTTACATGAAAGAAGGTTAAAGTATATATAAATATAAAGTTAGAAAATAGTTAGAAAATTATAGCAAATTCTTACTAGTTGAACTTGCGGACCGTGTTCAGGTCGACGAGGATGTTCTCTGCCGAGCGGTAACGGACGTCAAGGAGGAGCTTTGATTCTACGAGGAAGAGCGATAACGGTCGTGGAAGACCGTGTTCCCTTCCTCGTAGAATTGGAGCTCTTCCTTGACCAAGTACGGTGCCGTCCGGTGGAGAAATCATCGCCGAGCTGATCACGTAAGCAAGATCAACTAGTACGGATGGTTATTTATTCACATGTCCCGATATCGTCGTAGTAGTCTGTCAATGACCCTGGTGATGTTGAGGGCGAACGTCCATGTAAGAAAATCCCTGCCAAGGTTATGTGGTATGCTCCTATAATACCACGCTTGAAACGTCTGTTTAGAAACAAAGAACATGCAAAATTGTTACGATGGCACAAAGAAGACCGTAAGGTAGACAATATGTTGAGACACCCTGCTGATGGGTCCCAGTGGAGAGCAATCGACAGAGAATTCCCGGAGTTTACAAATGACGCAAGAAACTTAAGGTTTGCTTTAAGTACAGATGGTATCAATCCTTTTAGAGAGCAGAACAGTAGTCATAGCACTTGGCCTGTTACTCTAAGTATCTACAACATTCCTCCTTGGTTATGCATGAAGCGGAAGTTCATTATGATGCCTGTGCTCATCCAAGGCCCGAAGCAACCTGGCAATGACATCGATGTGTACCTGAGACCACTTATTGATGAACTTCTCATTTTATGGAATAAAGAAGGTGTACGTGTGTGGGATGAGTACAAACAGGAACACTTTGATCTGCGAGCATTGTTGTTCGTAACAATCAATGATTGGCCTGCTCTAAGTAATCTTTCAGGACAGTCAAACAAGGGATATAATGCATGCACACACTGCTTCGGTGATATTAGAGGTGTATTCTTGAAAAAATGTCGAAAGGTCGTGTACCTTGGCCATCGTCGATTTCTTCCTGCAAATCACCCCGTAAGAAAGAAAGGTAAGCATTTTAAAGGGAAAGCAGACCACCTGACCAAGCCTCGCAACCGAACCGGTGAGGATGTACTCGATATGGTCAATGATGTGAAGTCGTCTTTGGAAAAGGACATGGAAGCCAACCTATTCCGAAAGACGCTAACGGTCACGCACCCATGTGGAAGAAAAAGTCCATATTTTGGGACCTACCCTATTGGCAAGTCCTGGAGGTCCGTAGCTCGATCGACGTGATGCACCTGACGAAGAATCTTTGTGTGAACCTGCTAGGCTTTATGGGTGTGTATGGAAAGCCTAAGGACACATTTGAAGCACGACAGGACCTGCATTGTTTGAGAGAAAGAGACAACCTGCATCCAGAGAAGACAGATGATGGACGCCATTACTTACGTCCTGCTAGCTACACTCTAAGCAAAGAGGAGAAAGAAATCATGTTTGAATGCTTAAACAACATCAAGGTACCATCTGAATTCTCCTCGAATATAAAGGGTATTATAAATGTGCCAGAGAAGAAATTCTGTAACTTAAAGTCCCATGACTGTCACGTTCTCATGACGCAATTACTTCCAGTTACATTAAGAGGAATTCTACCTCCAAATGTACGTCTAGCCACCGTGAAGCTATGTGCATTCCTCAATGCAATTTCTCAGAAGACAATTGATCCAATTGATCTAGCTAAACTACAGAATGATGTGGTTCAATGTCTCGTCAGCTTTGAGTTAGTGTTCCCTCCTTCCTTCTTTAATATTATGACACACCTCCTAGTTCACCTAGTCAAGGAGATTTTCACTCTCGGTCCTGTGTTCCTACACAACATGTTCCCCTTAGAGAGATTCATGGGAGTCCTAAAGAAATATGTTCACAACCATGCTCGCCCAGAAGGAAGCATCGCCAAGGGCTATGGAACAGAAGAGGTCATTGAGTTCTGTGTTGACTTTATTCCCGACCTTGACTCGATTGGTGTTCCTGAATCGAGACATGAGGGGAGACTAAGCGGAAAGGGGACACTAGGGAGAAAAACATATATTGGTACGGATGATGATTATTTCAATAAAGCGCACTACACAGTTCTACAGAACTCCTCTTTGGTAGATCCGTATATTGAGACACACAAGGATCTCTTACGATCCGAGTTTCCAGGGAAGACTGAAGCTTGGATTACGCATAAGCACATGGAAACTTTCGGCGGTTGGTTGCGAAAAAAATGTCAAGGTGATGAGAGCATCCATGAGCAACTGTATTTATTGGCTATGCAACCATCATGGCATATCGTCACATACAAAGGGTACGAGATAAATGGGAACATATTCTACACAGTAGCCCAAGATAAAAGGAGTACCAACCAAAACAGTGGTGTCCGCATAGATGCCACAGACCCGAATGGGAATAAGCAGACATATTATGGACGCATAGATGAAATATGGGAACTAGAATATGCACCTACTTTGAAGATCCTATTGTTCAAGTGCCAATGGGTCAAGGTGACCGGAGGCGGGGTAACAGTAGACAACGAGTATGGAATGACAACAGTAGACCTTAGTAATATTGGGTACAAAGACGAACCATTCGTCCTTGCCAAGGATGTGAATCAGGTGTTCTATGTCAATGATATGTCTACCAAACCAAAAAGAGGGAAAAACGATAATGACTCAACCAAAGAGCCAAAGCGCCACATAGTTCTTTCAGGGAAAAGAGTCATCGTGGGAATTGAGGACAAGTCGGACATGTCAGAAGAATATGAAAAGGATGACCGAATTCCGCCCTTCAAAGTGAACAAAGACCCTAGCATCTTGGTAAATGATGAGGACACTCCATGGTTATGAAGCGATCAAAACCAAGGGACATACGTAAAGAAGAAGTTCACTGCTGTGCCCACTTGATGATATAATGATTTAATATAGTGTGTGTTTGAGATATTATGTAATAATTATGAATTCAGATGTTTATTATGTCATGTTTCAAATTAAATCAATGTTTGATTTGGTGGGATTTCTCTCTCAAAAAGGTAAATTAGGATACTGAGTGATGAAAAATTAAAATATTAACGTTAAAATGATGTGAAAACAAATTTCCTGTCCAAAACCAATAATTTTAATAATTTTAATTAAACACTACATTTTTGCATTAACGAAATAATAAATATTAGTTACATTATGTTTTATAATTCTAACAAAAAATAAAAAAAGTTAGGTTATCGATTTTTCCTATGTGCAATAAACAAAAATAAAATTCATATTTTTAACAAAATAATTTTATGCCTTTTATTTAATTTACTATGTATTTAATAAAAACTATTGCATTTCTATTGTATTTAACAAGACTATTGCTTAAAACAGGCGGGAAACGAAACTGCAGGCCACCTTTACTCCCGGGTGGGAAGCCCACCCGGGAGTAAAGGTGGGTTGCAGTTTCGTGGCCCGCCAAAAAAAAGCCTTTACTCCCGGTGCGTGTTACCAACCGGGAGTAAAGGTATACCTTTACTCCCGGTTGGTAACACGCACCAGGAGTAAAGGCACCTTTACTCCCGGTTGGTAATACGCACCGGGAGTAAAGGGTTTTTACTCCCGGTTGGTGGCTGGCACCGGGAGTAATTCTCCTCTGCTATATAACCTCCAGCGCCTGGCAGATCGATCCGCTCGTCTTCTTCCTCGTCGAACACCGCCGCCCTCTTCTTCCTCGCGCCACGTCCGTTCGCCTTCCGTGACACCGGCGCCGCCGTCTTCTTCCTCGTGTGGCCTCCACCGCGCGCGCCCGTGCCCCTCCTCCGCGCTTGCCCGTGGCCCTCCACCGCGCCCTCCTCCATGCCCGAGGCCCTCCACCGCGCGTTGCCCCACCGCGCCGGCCCGAGGCCCTCCAGTACGTACACTGTCGAGCTTCGAGGTGATATATTCGTCGATCTCTTTGTACATTCGTCCGAGCCCTCCACTGCCGAGTTATAGATCACGTCGAAAACTACAACTTTGGTGTAAGCCATGTCAACGGTCGAGGTCGATTGAAAATTCCAAATTTTGAATCACAAAATCTAGAAACTAAAAATGAATATTTGGAACTCTAAATGATTTTAAATAAAAACATATCTTAAGGCAAGTTTTGAATATTTGGAACTCTAAATGACAAGTATAATTAAGGATCACCAATGAAATTACTTTAGAAATTAATTAGATCGATGTAAATCCATGGCTTGTATAATAAACACGCTATATATTATTTGGAAACAACGCTACGAACCATCCGCTAATGATCCAGCCCATCAACCGCCATACATTCATCACTATATGATATGCCATTATTTCAAGATGCAGTTTCAATAGAAGAATTTTATCTATCTTCATAGATCAATGTTTGTTAACGAAATTTTATCCAAATATATTCATGTAGGGTCTTTTTTTTGAAGGATTTGTTGTAGGATATATAATGGTCAAATAGGAACTCAATTTTGATACCTAGTTTGTAAACTAAGCGTTTTTTAGTTTATCAAAAATATCACATGTTTCTTCATTTGTGAACTTTGAATATACAGATATAATATATTAATGTTGCTAAAGTAATATGAGCATTACATATTTTTTTCCGGGAAGACTATCTTCAAACTTTATATCATAGCATCAGAGATCGCCTGTAGAAGAAGAAAATAAATTCTTATCATTTCAGAAATAGTAATGGTTATATGAGCAATAAGACACATATACTTACATTTCATAATGACTTATACTTATATTATTAACATAGAATTTTCTCATATGATGAATGACTACATGGTTGATCACATGGTACATAGGATCACAACATCACGCACCGACACCGCCCCGGCCCGCCTCACATCGTCGTCGTCGTCAGCACGCCGGCCCGCCTCACGTCATCGTCGTCAGCACACCGGCCACCACGCCGACACGTATATATACGTCATTTGTATTCATATGCATTTCGTCCATGCGTTTCTATGTATACGGCGGAGCACCGCCGCCCTCGTTCACCCATGTGTACAGACATATATACGGCGGAGTGGAGCACCGCCACTCTTGTCACACCGCCCTTTCTCGTGCCCTAATTCGCCCTAGTACCGACGTAGTTCGTCCTAGTGTGGCGAATTGCGTCCGTGATCGAGGGGCAAGATTTAATAATGCATATTGTTTGTAGATTTTACGCATGTAATAAGCAAAGATTTGACGTACTATATATTGGTTTTGTTTTTTGAAGCTAGATGGCCGACCCGAGAAATATGGATGAGGAGGAGTTGATGATGAATTTGATCAACACTGGCACTCAAGTTGCCGACGATGATGGTGCTAAAAATAACGTGCAAGAGGATGTAGATGACGGGAGTCAGTACTTAGCTCTTGAACAAAATGAGCAACAACATATTGGCCAAGTATATATTTTTTATTATTAGCTATATATATATATTATCATATGTCTTATGTGTGCTCATGACATTAAAAATAATGTTTATGTTTTGTAGCCCTCTGGATCGACATCAACAACTACAACGAAGAGTAAAAATGTTCGAGGTCCCAAAAAGCCATTGGAGGGTCGCTTCATCATCTCGGAGTTCAATGTGGATACAGGAGAACCGGGGGGGCCGAATAAAATGAAATTTGTGCACCACTGTGGTTACCTTGTACGGGACCGGCTCCCGATTAGTACCCGTGAATGGAAGAAGAAGACCAATGCTCCTCATATCAGTTTTGTCTCCGATCGTGACAAGGCGTTAATTTGGAATGATGTCTTGGTACATTTCACGCTCCAAACAGATGATTATGATGATATAATAGATGCTGATGAATTGAAGGAGCGAGTTAGGGATTGGGCAATGAAGAAGATGGCCACCCAGTTTCAGACTTGGAAGAAACACCTATACACGACGTATGTCAAGAAGAACATAGCACCAGATTTTACTGTCCCAGGCCCGATCTCAAAGCAGAGGCCCTATTGGGATGAGTTTGTACAGTACAAGACTTCGGAAGAGGGTGTGAGTCGGGTGATAAAGAACCAACGTAATGCCCAACAGAAGACATACCACCATACCTTGGGATCAGGTGGCTACCCGACTGCCATTAAGAAGTGGAACAAAATGGAAGCAGACCTTCTTGCCAAGGGTATCAGACCAGAATCACTCGAGTGGGGAGAACGTGCAAAGAATTGGTTTTTCGCTCATGGGGGAACACTAGACCAGGAGATAGGGAAGTGCGTTTATGACGCAAGACTGCAAGAAGCAGCAGAAAGATTGTTTTATGCTCAGAGAGCTACTACTAGTGGTGCGTTCAGGCCCAACAGAGAGAAGGATGAGCTGACATACGCCATCGGGACTATTGAACATGGTGGCCGAACTAGAGGCAAAGGAAGTGTCTCGTGGGAGCATGGATTCCCTCAGGACAGACCTTCCTACAGAAGTCGCCAGAGAAAGAAGGAAGAAGAGGCACACCGGCTCCAGAGGTTGGAGGAAGCGGTGCGTGAAGCACAGGAGCGGGAAAAAAAACCTTGAAGCGAGAATGCAGGAGGAAATCAAAAGGCAAGTGCAAATAGCAGTGAGTGCAAACAAGCAGGCATCAGAGCCAGGAATCAACATTAGCCAATCTATTCAGTTGAAAAGTAGCTGCGCTTCCACGGAGATACCAAATCAAGGGGACACAGGACTGCGCCTCCCTGTGGATGACGTCACTGAACCTTGTACAACGTGTGAGATACACATTCCGAAGGAGAATTCCACAATCAAGGTGGCTATCGGTCTTGTTAATCCTATCGACCGAACCAAGACACCAAGGATTCATGGGAATATAATCCAAGAAGGATATGCCACCATCTCGGTAGATAAAGCTGAAAAAGGTTTTAGTGATTTGCCTCTTGACATTCCTGGAGGTGATGGCGAGAAGACTCTAGGAGAAGCGGAGAAGACATTCATTCTATGGCGCAAGCGCTACATCATCATTCCAGGGATGTCGGCTCCATCTCCTCCTGAACTACCTCACCATAGGTACGTGCGGATGAAAACACTACATCATTAATTTGTATTGGCTTAAATAATTAACAATCTGCTCATAATAATATGTCATTCCTTTTTTTTGTAGCAGATCCTCCCCCAACCTAAATCCAATTGTTCAATCGCCAGATCATCATAGTGCTCTGTACGATGACATTGTGTTGGAAGATGAGGCTGCATCCACACCCTCTCCAAGGAGGTCTCCAACGCCGCAGCCGACACCTCCAAGGAGGTCTCCAACGCCGCTGCCAACACCTCCAAGGAGGTCTCCAACGCCTCCCCCGCCCCCGCCTACCAAGAAGCCTAGCAAGAGGCCAGCCCCTCAAACGAAGAACCAGTCCCCGCCTACAAAGAAAGCCACCGTGAAACCAAGGGCTATTCCCAAAATAATATCTGAAGAGAAGGAAGAAGGAACTGATGCATATAAAAAAGACATGTCTAGATTCTATGACAAACTTAAAATGAATCAAGAAGCAAGGAGAAACCCAGAGAAACCGTACTTCTTCGTAGCTCCGGATATTTTAAGAAAAAAGGTGACTTCTTACCAGCATCAACAGCGGGAATCTCATAAGCCGTCCAAATCAACGTTATCAGACTATGACCGCACTCTCACCAAGTCAATTGAGGCGGCACAGAAAAAGAAGCGGGCAGGGAAAGGAGTTGCCCAACTCGGACAACAAGCGCACCAATCAATCCCCCCGCTAGTTGTTGGTAATGAATATGGTTCGAATTTAGGATTAATGCATCAGGCAAACATACCTCCGGATGTCGATTTGGATCACCTTGGTGAATTTCTTGATGAGACTGGTCTCGACCTTTACCAGATGTTTGGTGATGGAAACATTGAGAGTGCGGCGGAGGTTGATATTTGGAAGAAAAAATTTGTACTAGGCCAGAGTCTATACAACCCTCAAGCCTTATCTGATCTGGGGACGCAAATGTACCTGCTAAACAAGTGGTACATGCAGGCGTCTACCAGTGGAGACTTCTGCGTTGGTGTCAGAATTAGAGACGAACATTGGTTCCGTGGCGATGATGTTATGTATGTTGACTTTGCAGAATTTCATCAACTATGCCACCTGACCTCTCTGGACAAAGTTATCATTAGCTGCTATTGCCTGTAAGTAATAATTCTTTCGATCTATTATTAAACTCATCATATGTGTGTATATGCATATAAATTATCCTAACAAGTACTATATATATGCAGATTTACAATGACAGAGCTCAGAAAGGAAGGCTGCAATGAAATTGGTTTTGTTGATCCCCATATAGTATTCAAAGACCCAATTACTCCAATGACTAATTGGAAGTCTGAGTCAGAGAGTAACCTCATGAACTTCTTAGTGAACCAACGCCACAAGAAGGATATACTCTTTCCCTATAACTTCAAGTGAGTGTTAATCATGTCGATCATAGCCTTAATGGCTCATATGTTGATTCTAGTTAATTAATGAGTGTTATGCGTTATATCCTATAAACATATGCAGCAATCACTGGATATTGATGGACATCGATCTGGTGAAAAGTCACTTGATAATCTATGACTCGATGAGAAAACCACAACAAGACTACCAAGATATGATAGATATTATCCAGAGGTAATTTCGGGATCTCTAGCAACTATATATACACACAAACATGATGATTAACTATATCTGATGACGTGGCAAATTTTTTATTGGGCAGTGTTTGGAAAACCTTTATTGAGAAGCAACACATGGAAAAATGCAAAGCGCCACTGAATGTAATCCCATTGAAAGTAAGTCCCCTGAATCGCATCATCTTTATTAATTAAACATATAGCTTTCACCGGATCACCAGATTGGATGACAAATCTTTTTCTCGTAAAGTGGTGTCTGAGGCAGGAACAGGGGAACAACTACTGTGGTTACTATGTTTGCAAGTTTATCAAGGTGCTCTCCCAAAGAACTTCTACAGAGAGACTCAAAGTACGTTAAAAATACACTATATATTCATTTAATTATTATTATTGATTGTGTTACTATGTCTTTATATATATATGTGTACATATATTAATTTATTTTCCTTTAATTCAAACCTGTAGACTCGATGGTTGGAGGAAAAGGTCATACGGCAAGACCAAATCAAAGCAATTCAAGAGTCTATAGCCGGATTTTTTAATGAGCAGGTCATCGATTCCAAGGGCGAGTTCTACTTCGACCCAACACTGCCATTGAAGCCAAGCTAGAGGATGAGAAGAAACTTGTTATGTCACAACAACTATAATGCAATCTTTTGTAATATATGCACATGAAATAATATAATGTAAAATACACATATGCATGCATGCATGCATGTAAATATATATATGATGCATGCATATATATATATATATATATATATATATATATATTTCTATGCTTGAATTGTGTGATTTAATACGTTCATTGTGCTTGAACCGAAACATACTATATGCGCGTATAAATGTATAATTAGCAGCGTACAATACGACTTCGAAAACCTATTTTGAAAAGAAAACAAAAAAATGAAAAGAAAAGAAAAAAGAAAAAAACCTTTAGTCCCGGTTCGTATTACCAACCGGGATTAAAGGTGCCAGCCATCGTGGCATGTCAGGAGGCACCTTTAGTCCCGGTTGGTGTTACCCACCGGGACTAAAGGTCCTCCTTTAGTCCCGGTTCCAGACCCGGGACTAAAGGACCTCCCCTTTAGTCCCGGATGCTTGCTCCCGGGTGGGGAACCGGGATTAGAGGGGGTTCCCCACCGGGAGTAAAGCTCGGTTCTCTACCAGTGTGACTGAGATCTTTGTATGGCGTGCCGGTGCCACGTTTGAGCTTGAGCTGTTCTGTACTGACAACCACGGCTGCTTTGTACATGAAGCCTCGTGCATCCGATTCAGCTATGCACAGTATGGTATTGTGCATCTGAAAGTGAAAACCACAATGACGCATGTGGTGTGGTTGCTCTCTTGGGTAATTCTGCAATTGGTATCATGGCTATCTGTGTTTGTTGGTTGTCGATTGTCATAGACGCACGGGGAAGAACGGCGCAAGCGCTCAGAGATCCGATCCGGACGCTAGCATCCGGACGTTGCCCGCATAGGGAGTGAACGAGCACTTAGCACGTTGGGCTCGTGAGGGAGCGCACCAGTATTGGTCCTGCACCGCCCTGATGTCGCCCACGCTGTCCGGACGTCATCCACGCCGCCGACTGCTTCCCACGTCCATCCCATGTGCAACACACGATCACCTTTCAAACATCCAGATGCAACAGTTACAACATAAAAAAAAGACATGAAATACTTAAAACAAGCATTCGAAACACTTGTGAAAACGTCTGAAAAACATTTGAAAACCATTACAAATATATGCAACGTCCAAATGAAACAATTATAAACATACGTATGAAAACATTTGAAACATATGCTTGCAACATGCATGTATATGCAACACCTAAATCTACTTTTGCAACATCCAGATAAAATACTTGCAACATTCGTCTAGAACAGATGAAACATACACTTCAAACATATGTATATATCTATTACAACATGTGCAACATTCTGATCTACTTTTGCAACATCGATATACAACACTTGCAACGTACCTTGAAAACATCTAAAACATATTATTGCAACATGCGCTTTCAGCGTAGCATATGCTTGCTCCTTGGACGAATGGAGGCTCGTCGACGCGGAGCTTGACGCCGGCACGGAGCTTGAAGCCGCGGAATGGCGCGGAGGTCGCCGATATAGAGTTCGTCAATGGCACGGACCTTGGCGGGGGCAGGGGCAGGCGGATGGAGCACGGCCGTGACGGGAGACACGAGTCCAGGAGCGAGCTAGCGAGAACCTAGCGCGTCGGGCTCGCCAAACGTGGCGTGGGCGAGGACGGGGTCAGTCTCGCGAGCAGGCGACGAGCGGGACGGGGTGGATGAGTGGGAGGGGCGTTTCGGAAAGAACAAACATGGGCTGTTCAGAGTTGGGAAGTCCGTGAACTCGGAGTATGGACAAGTAATGGAGAACACGTGGGACCCTGATTTGGTTATATGATATCTAGAAATGGCCTAATCATTTTCCTCGCTGATACTAAGTAACATCCCAAGACAAAAAGAAAAAAGTCCTCAACGCCATATATGATGCCCCAAACAAAACATAGCTCATGTCCATGTCATCCGGATCATGTGGATCAATTTTACTCCCCCGTTCCAAACTATAGTGCACCTTAATTTTAGAGAAATACTCGGACGTAGTCGCTTAATTTTATCCTAATCAAGCTATTTTTAATTTTAACCAAAGTTTTTAGAAAATAAATATACTACTTCTATATTTTCAAATAACTGAACTATCAAGCAATAATTCATGTAAAATTTAACTAATTTAGTATGATAGTTGTTGATACATTTTTTTATAATAACTTGGGTCAAATTTAGAGAAATTTGATTTAACACAGACCTAAAGTGAACTGTAATTTGGAATTGAGAGAGTAAACAACAAGATCCAACCTAAGTTGAACTAAGAATAAATTATTCAGCCAAATTCGAGTAGAGTGAACTCGAACATGGGGTTTATACACCAACACTACACATCAAGGTAGTCCCTTAAAGTTTTTTTCCGTATTAGTTAGGTCATTTTGTCAAGTTCCCTAAGTTGGCCTTTTGGGGGTTCAGTGTACCGCAAAAACATGAAATTGACCTATACAACCATAGGTACCTGTTGCACGTGCAGGTTGCAAGATTTTTGTGCGCGGCTCATTTTGTCACAGACGCCTAAATAATTGAGACTGTAGCAAGTAGCCTTCACATGTCCGACAGTATGACTAAGTTGATCCTGACCACATGCTTGAATTCCTCTCGACCAACCACAGATCAGATTTCAGAGGGCATGTTTGTCTCTGTTTGTTCAACTGTCTCCTTCACAGCTTCGCCTTTTTCATTTCTACGAAACGGTATGTTCGTAAGGTCAGAGGGAGATGTTCTTTCTATGGTTCTGGTTTCAGACGACCGGGACTTCTATTTCTATGACTCTGATGGTGTAGTAGCAAAGCTCTGTGTCTTCAGAATGTGCAGACTCTGCTCACAGATATTAGCTGTGGATCGGAGCACTGGAGCTACGGCGAAATGTAACGTGACGGGAGTACGATGCAGCACTAGCTAGCTCGTGGTCTAAGTGGAGTACGTGACAAAAGTCACAGGCACCAACTGTGTCGTGCCGTGCCACTCGTCGGGTTGGAGAAACGGACGGTCCGGATGACACCCATGATGTCCATCCGTCAGACGCGACATGCAAACGTACAATTATTCCAGCGTCCGGCCGTTTACCCACCCCCCATGACTTTGGTATAAACTCCAGCTCCCAGCACGATGGCCAGCGCCCTGCGCCCCTGCAGATCGAGAGCGCGCGCGCGCGCACGCACACCGGCAGCGCAACAGTGCGTGGCAGAGCCAAGCGAGCGAACGAACCGCTCGGCGGCCGCGCGTCGGCGTGCGGGCATGGACTGGCACGCGTGGCTGTCGGGGGCGCGGCTGGAGCCGGTGCTGGTGTACAAGTACGCGCTGGTGTTCGCGCGCAACGAGCTGGAGGCCGACGACGTGGCCTTCCTCGACCACGAGCTCCTCCACAGCATGGGCATCTCCGTCGCCAAGCACCGCCTCGAGATCCTCAAGCTCGCCTGGCGCGACCGCCGGAGCCGCGCCCGCGCCCGCGCCCGCCCCGCGGCGCTGGCCCGCCTCCTCCTCGGCCGCGTCGCCAGGTACGTGCGCTCGCTCGTGCTCTGCGACGAGGACGGCTCCACGGCGCTCGTGCTGGTCCCGACCCAGCAGCTGCAGGCCGACGTCGTCGGCCGCAGCCCGTGCGGAGGCGGCGGTGTCTCCAAGCACAAGCATCAGCGCCGTGGCGGCAAGGCGCTGCGGCGGGCCAAGTCGGAGCCCAAGGGGCCCGCGCCTAGGGCCTCCATCGGCGGAAGGGCCGCCGCGGCCGTGCACGCGGTAGGCGACGTGGAGGGCGGCGACGGCGACGAGATGGTCAGGTGGGACCGCCTGTTCCAGGACCTCAAGCCCAACTGACGCCGCCACCATTTGCCACGTCATCGAAGTGCTGCTGGAACGACGATCAGTGTTCAGAGTGCTAATAACGGTTGTCCTTATGTTTGATAAGTGAGTGTATTTGCTTTGCTGTCGATCAATGTACAGTCTACGCTTGGAACTGGCCATCGGACGTCTGGTTTTGCCGTCTGATGGGCTCTCGGCTCGAAGTTGTTGACGTGTAATAAACATGGTGATCTCTGCAGCCTGCTTCTGTTCTTTCAATTGAACGAGTTTATATCCTGTTCATTTGCATTGCCAGGAGTTCAATCAACACATGATGATGAGCCGCTGTATTTCTGTAGTACAAGTTCGCATGCCAACATCAATTTGGGCCTTTGGGGTTGGTCACTAGTTCCCATGTAGTGGTTACTCGTAGACCGTAGTAGTTTGGTGCGGGCATTTGGTACGTACCATGTACCAACAGTGACCCGTGCTGCCTTGCCTAATCGGTATAGATCGAGCAACCACGCACGTACTACCAGTTTATGGCAGAAACATAGTACCGTATACCCGATCAAGCGACACCATATAACTGCAACGCCATAGTCACCATCAGTTTGCACGACGGCATCTGCTCTTCTTGTTCTTGCAAAGGTTTCAGCGATGGGATCTGCATCACGAACGATAGCCTGCGCTGTCCACGGTAACTTCCAATGAACGCTACCCTCAGGCCAGGAAGCACCCATCAATCAGTATTCAGTACTGTGTTGTACTACCAGAAACTACTGCACCCAACAAACAACCGTACAACAATTCATGTTCCTAAGAGAAACAGTAATACAGATATGGACAGCTGTGACAGTAACAGATGTAAAAAAAAGGTGGTTAATAAAACCTAAAAGTCTCAGTGTGTCCCCGATGTACTGGCTTGTGCAGGTTGAACCACCGTGGAAGAGATCCACGTGAGTACGTGAGGAAATCATCGTACTCAAACTCAATGCTACAGTAGTGTTGATGGTTTCCATTTCCCAGGCAGACTGCAAGCTGACACTGATACAGTCACGGATCCTTAAAATAAAGAGTCCAATGTAACAGGAAGTAATTGGCAAATAAGTTTTTTTTTTTGACAAATTGGCAAATAAGTTTGTGAAACTGATCACTTCCCAATATGAAGCTGAAACATGACCTAAAAACTACTAATGTACTACTTACCCAGTTACCTTTGTTAAGACAGCGGCACGTGCTTCGGAAGTTCGTAGAAGTTGTTTGTATGCAGAGTTGCAAACCGCCAAACAGGATGCCTGGCACTTCTTTCCTCTCTCCGTCCTAAGTAATTGTTTTCACTCATCGAGAAACAACTCTAACTAAATATATAAAAATACTAATATTTATGGTACAAAATTAACATTATTAGATAGATCGTTCAATCTATTTTCATAATAAATTTACTTAGATATATAAATGTTGTATGTATTTTCTATAAACCTAGCTAAACTTACGACACAGAAACAAAAATCGATAGTTATTTAGGGAAGAAGGTAGTATGTTTTTCTTCATTTACTAGCCCTGACGATCCCACATCTGAATACTGATGTTATCCACCTCGCAAATTTTGTTGCCACAATCGCAAAAGCTACCCTTGAAATTGGCGTCGACGAGGAGTGGCCCAGCTAGTTTGCATTTCTATCATCTTCCATGTTTTTTAAAATTTCGTTTTCAAAGGTAAAAATGAAAATCAATAGTAATATTTCCTAGTGCTAGACATCTATCTCATTATACTAATTATGTACTACAAATATTAATATTTTTTTGTATATATTTGATTAAAGTTAAAAACGGTTGACTCCTTGAAAACGAGAACGACACTCATTTTGAGACGGAAGGAGCAGGCACCACTGTAACCAATTCCACCATCCTCAGATCAGCGAAGGTGCCGCCAATGCAAATGCTGATATGGGTGAAGTTGTCAATGCAAATGACCCATGAGATTGGCTACTTCCACACGTGCAATGAAGACGAGTGCTTGTATGATGTATTTGTATCTTATCTCTTCTTTGTTGCTTTACTCTTTAGACCTTAATCTAGATGGATTCTGGACTCATAGAGAGGTGTAATGGCTTGTGCACCTATGATATTTATAAATGTTGCTTTTACTCAATACCCAAATCGAAGGTCTAGCGTCCGGACGTCCGGACGGAAGGCGTGTGCAGACGCAACTCCCGAGCCTCCTCTGTCACGCGCCTACGGGAAAACGGCTCGCTCGCACATGCCGTGGTGACCACCTGAGCCTGCTCCGCTTTCACGCGCCTGCATGCACACATGGCAGCATCAGCACAAGCCGACGCCGTGCACGCAGCACCAGCAGGTGGCACAGTGACCCATGCAGCGACAACAAAAACATACTTTTGAAACATGCAGTAACCCACGATGACCAAGCCCGCATGCACACATACAGCAGCAGCACCAGCATGCGGCGTGGTCACGCACCCACATGCACGTAGCACCAGGCGGCGCGGTGACCCATGCAGCAGCATGCAGTATACTTTTGAAACATACGGTGACCCACGTAGCAGCAGCACCACCACCACGCAATCGCAACATGTGCTCCCCCGAGATCTACTTTTGAAACATCCAAATGAAACATTTATAACATATGTCTGAAACAGAACAAACACTTGAAACATGTGTGTATAGCCATAGCAACATATGCAACATCTAGATCTACTTTTGCAACATCCATATGAAACACTTACAACATAAGTCCGAAAACACTCAAAACATACGTGTATAGCCATAGCAACATATGCAACATCCATATAAAACACTTGAAACATACGTCCAAAACACCTGAGACACTTGAAACATAGGCTTGCAACATGTGTATGTTATCATTGTAACATATACAACATCTCAGATATACTTTTGCAACATTAAGATGAAATACATGAACCATAAGCCTGAAACACCTGAAACATTTAAAGCACGACGTCGCCGACGGCCACGACCTACACGGTGAGGAACTACGGTAGTCACCAAGCTCAGGTCAGGGGGACGTCGCTCCCCAGTCGCTCCTCTTGCGATTCTCCTGTGCATGCTCGCGCCCCAGGCTCACGCCCATCGGCGCTACCCCACTGTTGCTACTCTAGTGCCGCTGCTCGCTCGGCCGTAGTCGTCTAGCACCGTCCGCTCACGGGGGATGGGGCACGGCGCGGCAGGCAATGGGGTGCGGCGCGGTGGGGGAAGGTGTGGGGGTATAACCCCTGATACCAGTGGGACTGTACATGGGCCGAGCCGCTAGGGGAGGTCTAGCCCATAAGACTGCGCATGGGCCACGCCACAGGTGGAGGCCTAGCCTACAAGATGAGGCTGTGAGAGGTACGACACAGGTCGGCGTGCCTCGCAAGACTGTGTGAAGATCTTTGATGGCCTAGGAAACCTGCTCGGATATGGCAGATCTCGTAATATCTATAACTTCCTATCTTATAAAACCGATCAGGATAGAAACAACTGATCTGTAACCCTACCCCCTGTGGCAGAACCGCCTGGAATAGCACACTTCCGGAGGCGCTCGTCTTCCACCAGACACTAAGCACCCTGAAAGCTGGCTACATCGGACAGTTCCATCGAGCACACCCCACGAGAGAACTCAAACCATCCATATTTTTCCTCTAGGATCCAATAATGAGAACAAGTTTACATCACTTAGTCCATTTCATACAACAAGAGTTCTTAGAAATACATTATTACAATACCAAGTTCAGAGTGCAGAATTTAAACAACGGAATTACAATAAACATCTAACGGTAAGATACAAGGATCTATCTGTGCCCACCAGAAGAATCCTCCACACAACAGTCATTCCTCAAGCTGCACCTGCAACAGGGGTAAATAAACCCTGAGTACACAATGTACTCGCAAGACTTACCCGACTAGTGGGAATAATTTTTCGACTCCAAAGTATATGATAAGCTTTATGGTTTGTGGGGTTTCCTTTTTGCAAAAAAACATTACTAGTAGTGAATCCTTATGCATGTATTTTATTAGCAGTCATGATTAATTCATTAGCTAACCATTCTAGGTAAGCACCTGTTCTACTTTCAAGCAAGAGTTGAGCAATCAGATCCATTCATTCCCTTTCATCTTCTAGTTCTTACTACGGTGCTAAATTATAGACAAGTTGTACCATATTACACGGCGATTCGTGAACCAATGTAGCCCAGCTGGGTACCCCGAAACACACGCCCTGCTTATACCCCAGGCACAACAGGACCAACCCACCACTCTCCTGTCAAGGGGTCTAGGTCCCCGTCCAAACATGGACTCTAAGCCCCCATACCTGAGTCTTAGACTCAGCGTGGTGCTTAGACCTCCACCATCCTCGCCTCCAATCAATCGGTCCGAAAAGAGCCGAAACCCACGACAAGAGAGCAACGAGCATTTCCACTCCCATAAGCAAGTATATGCTTAGGATAATAAGTTTGTGACCTGACTAGAATCCAATGCAACGGCCGGTCCTTAACCGACACGGACAGGGAAAATAGTGTAACGAAGCTATGCCCCGTTAGCCGTAGAACACAACCTCTTACACCCACCAATACGCATACCATATCCCTGCCCGGTCTTCATTTCCTTTCACCATTTTATCATGAGAGTGATAATAATAATCACCTATTATGAGTAACGGTAGGTTACTCACGCTATCGAAAAAACTAAGCATAGCAGTTACTCGACCTAAGCTAGTAGGACTCATAGGTAGGTATATCTATGCATGTAGTTTCAACAATAAGCCTATAACATAAATGCACATCACATACATATATATCCAGTGATTATTCAAAATAAGGGCTATGCACCGGGGCTTACCTTGGGTAGGCGCGATGTCAGCTCAGCTCAGTCAGTGGTGGCTCTGGGACCTCCTCCTGCACGAGAATCTCCTCGTACTCCTCGATCACCTCCTCGTACTCTTGCTCGCCCGTGGTCATGAACTCCACCAACTCCTGTCCGCAATATGCACCTTTATCCCGGTTTTATGTGTACAAGTAAGGAGGCGATTCTACGGAAAAAAGGAGGTGGAGGAGATAATTGATTGTACGACGGGCATATGTGGCTTATGATTAGATACAGTATGTTTTGGTGTTTAGTTTGATTTGTTTAGCGAGGAAGGGAGCAAGTCGCCGGAAAGAGATTGTGGATTGAAACTGCAATAGTTTAGTGGGAGTTCGGTATCCATGATTGGGGAGTTAGCTGGTTGAAGGACCGGAAACGGCGACCAGAGGGGAGGGTGAATGGGAGCCTCAAATTTCTTTTGAAATCTTCGACCACTGTCCTAACATCAATCCTCTAAAAGCATACACGAAAGACTTGATGACCACGACCCTAGAGAAGGGTGGATGCTCCCTCAGAACACAGCGGGTCACCACAGAGCAAACGGAACACAGATCGAAGCCCAAACGAGCAAACTCCCAAAAGAAAACAGCACTTCTCCTACAAATATCGGACACGTCCGGTATTATATTGGACACGTCCGGTATTTTCGGACACGTCCGGTATGATCTCGGACACGTCCGGTATTTTCAGCAGCAAGCTGACCAAAAGAGAAAAATCCAAAACCCCGTCAAATGGTGTCCAAAAATCATGAAATTTTAACCATAGCTCTTTAGACACCAATGGAAGGTCTCCACCAAATTTCAGCTCAAAACTCCAAAGTGAGAAATATCGGACACGTCCTAGATCATATCGGACGCGTCCGGTATGAACGAGCAGTTTCTCGGGAAAAATCAAATTAAGCCATAACTTGATCAAATCAACTCCAAATGACTTGAAACTTTGCACAAGGGTTCACAAGCGAGTAGAAAGGCAACCTCTAAAGGATCATGGCCCAAAACAAACCCTAACTCCGTGAATCGAAAGAATTGAAGAATCCCCCAAAAAATAGGTCAAGAACTTAAATTGCTCGGATCTGCGATCTCGTGAGGAATTAGTGGATTTCCTTCGGTGGAAAGCTTCTACTCATGTCATTGATCGATCCAAGGCAACAAGAACGAACCAAAACCATCCCAAAACAAAGAAATGAGAGGGAAAACAAGAGGGGACAAAAGAAGCTCGTGAAGAACACCAAAATCACATCAAGAACACAACTAAATCATGAATCCCGGAGGGCATACGGTGGTTACGGCCACCGATTCCTTCAAAACCAAGTCACAATTTGAGTTGTGGACCTCTCTCATACATGGAAGCAAACTAGAGGAAGAAACCCTAAAGGAGAAAATGAAAACTAGAGGAGGTGAGGGAGATGGGGGCTCCCTCATCCTATTTAACAGGGCTATTACACATTCCCAGTTTTACCCCTGGATACAAATGAGTTGAACCGCTAAACCCAAGGGCGTTGTTGTCCAACCCGGTGTAATCTTGATCCGACGGCCACCGCGCCTTCTCATCGGTAGCTTCGCCTTGACGCGAACTCCCCGATGCCACCACGTGCCGTCCATCCCTCCTCGGAACCTCCGCCCGGGTTTTGAGGCCCAAACCCATAAACCGTCCATCCGATGGTTTTGAGGTCCAAACCATCAAACCGTCCGCGAGTAGCATACTCCATATGCATCCCCCGCCATCCGACGCGTGTCACCGCCGTCCTCGACCGGCTGGCCCGCCAAGTCCTCCTAAGCCTCGCTTGACTCACGCGTCCGCCGTCTTGACCTGGTCAACACCGTCACTCCATGTCTTCTTGCACTTGTCGATGTCCCAAGTGTCAGCCACCACAGCTAGTCATCCGGCCTCTGGGTCCCTCGGTCCAAGCCTCACGTCCGTCCTTCACCGCTCCCGGTCTATCGGCACGGCACGTCCTCCTTGACCTTCACCTTGCCGTCGACCACCGCATCCGAGCTCCACACCTACACAACACAAGCCAAAAGACATGTCGCACACATAGCTTTCGCCATGGTAGGGTTAGTCACCACTCAACCTACTTCGTGGATCACATTAACAATCACTCATCACAAAACGAACACACAAGGGTACTTGTCAACCTTGTGTTCGCAATCTCCCCCTTGATGAGTGCATTGTCAACACCAATACATGAACAGCTTGAGCAAAAGAAAAGGAAGAAGAAGAGAAAAGAAAGAACTCACCCAAATGATCAAAAGCCAAAGAAAAGCCAAGAACCGGGTCATTTGAAAATGAGCAAAACTTAGTCCCCAAAGACATGGGCAACGGCTCAACGCAACCAAGTGAAATAAAGCTAGCCCTCAAGAAGAGGCAATGGGCTCAACACCACTAGCAAAGTTCAAAAAACCGAAAAATTGCTAGACCCTCTAGAAGAGGCAAAGGCTCAACACATCTAGCAAAACACCTCAAATGCAACTCCCCCTGAACAAGTGCAATCTCTCTCAAATGAATGCATATCTCTTAACTTTAAGTGAAATTGGAAGTTTCTTCCCCTTGTGTCATTGTGAGTGTGGAAAACTTCTCCCCCTTGTTGACACATGCACTTATCAAGCTAGAGCCCAAAGATTGCATCTTCCCCTCAAATCATGCTATGAATGTAGAAATGCACGAATGCAGAAGCTTCAAGATTATAGTAAGTAGATTGAAAGAGGCTCTAGTTGATGCTGTCATGTATATATAGCAACACATACAAGTGCTAGCAAATGCTCAAAGTGACCAAATGAGACGAAATATGGCATTTAAGCAATTTTGATCAAGTTTGAGCAATTTTAAAAGAGGGTTCACCACCAAAGGAGCACATAGCAAAAGTAGACATGAGATCTACCTTGTGCTACACATGTATGCAAAGTGAACTACCCCAAACAAAGTTCACACATCATGTCATGAGACAAACTTGTGGTTTGATCAAATTTTAGACACCAATTGAAATTTATCGGAGTTATGCAGCGTATTACCAAAGTTTGTCAGACAAGTGTGTGCGAGAGGTTATCTGTGCCATCAAAACCTAACTTAGCGACCATGTCAAGCCTATGCCAAAGGCAATCAGAAGCTTAAGACAATGATCTTGGTATCCATTACAGAGCTCAAGTTCACCAATAAGTGCAATTTGGAGCTGTCTCGATACTCTGACATAGGATAGTACAGACCCATTCCAATCTTTTCAAATCACAGAGTTTGATTTTCAAGTTTTAGCACAAATTCTAGTTTCTCAAGCAAGTGTGTAACTCAAAGTATGAGCCGTAGCAACTAAGCATATACATGAAGCAAGAAAAAGATCTCGACACATTCTACACATGCTAGTGCCACAAGTAGTGGTGAACACATTTCATGTTTCAACAAGTTTTAATCAAGTTCACAGTTTGGAAAACAAGCTTGGCTCATAACATGCATCAATTGATCAAAAGGAGCCTAAGCCAAAAGCACATCATTGTGTATCCATAACATCCCCAACAAGAGCATAGTGTCAATCTAGCTACTATAAGGATGAAGCTCAGGATGCAATATGATACATGATGATATGATATGCAAGCATGATATAATAACAAAGGCTAAACTTCAAAGAAAAGCAAAACTAGAATACAACAACCAAAGTTTCCCTCCTCTAAAAAGGGAAACAAACTCCAAGCTCCCCTCGCAAGCGAGCAAACTGGGCTTGGTCAAGTGGTTTGGTGAAGATATCTGTGAGCTGGTTTTGGGTATCAATGTGGTGCAGATCGATATCACCTTTCTCATAGTGGTCACGCAAGAAGTGAAAGCGAACTTCTATGTGCTTTGTCTTTGAGTGAAGGACTGGGTTTTTGGCTACACTTATGGCACTGGTGCTATCACAAAACAAAGGCACTCGCCTAAACTCTAACCCAAAGTCTCTCAGAGTAACTATCATCCAAAGCAACTGGGAACAACAAGCAGCAGCAGCAACATACTTAGCTTCTATGGTGGATTGGGCGATGCTAGACTGCTTGCGAGAAGACCAAGACACAAGAGAAGATCCAAGAAACTGACAAGTCCCCGAAGTGGACTTCCTCTCAACACGACAACCAGCATAATCCGCATCAGAATACCCGCAAAGAGAAAGAGAGGAGGAGGCTGAAAACCAAAGACCAAACTCGGGTGTGAAACGAAGGTACCTGAGGATCCGCTTGATGGCTTGATGATGAGACGTGCGCGGCGAAGACTGAAAGCGTGCGCACAAGCAGACTGCAAACTGGATGTCCGGTCTCGTCGCCGTTAGATACAACAGGGACCCGATCATGCTTCGGTATTCCTTCTGGTCCATGCCTTCTCCCTCCTTGTCCTCATCCAGGGCCATCGTGGTTGACATAGGCGTCGAAAGAGGCTTGGCCTCACCCATATCAAATTTCTTGAGCATGTCCTTGGTGTACTTGCCTTGGTGCACGAACGTCCCCTCATGAGTTTGCTTGATTTGTAGCCCGAGGAAGAAAGTCAATTCGCCCATCATGCTCATCTCAAATTCCCTGCTCATAGTATATGAAAACTTGGCAACAAGAGCATGAGAAGAGCCACCAAAGATTATATCATCCACGTATATCTGAACCAAAAGGATGTCTGTGCCTTGCTTGAGGAGGAACAAAGTCTTATCTACGGAACCCATCCTAAAACCCTTATCAAGCAAGAAAGCTTTCAAACGCTCATACCAGGCTCTCGGGGCTTGTTTCAAACCATACAAGGCTTTGTGGAGTTTAAAAACATGGTTGGGGTACTTTGGATTTTCAAAGCCAGGGGGTTGCCTCACATAAACCTCTTCCTCTATGTACCCATTCAAGAAGGCACTCATTACATCCGTCTAATACAGCTTGAACCCTTTCGAAGCTGCAAATGCTAAAAGAATCCTAATGGCTTCTAGACGGGCAACAGGAGCAAAGGTTTCTTCATAGTCTATTCCCTCTTTTTGGCAAAAACCCTGAGCCACTAATCTCACCTTGTTTCTCACCACCACCCCATCCTCACTCTGCTTGTTCTTGTAAACCCACTTTGTACCTATGGGGTGGCACTCTGGTGGAGGTGGAACTAAAACCCACACTTGGTTCCGCTCAAAGTTCTCTAACTCCTCATGCATAGCATTAACCCAATCGGCATTAGATAGTGCATGTCCAATATCTCGAGGCTCAAAAGAAGCTACGAAAGCAGAATGAGCGAAATGGGAAATATGATAAGACTTGGAACGTGTTACCCTTTCGTCGATGTCGCCGATCATGGTCTGAGGAGGATGGCGTCGCTGGATATGTCGAGGTGCACCCAAAGACGAAGTCGCCTCCCCCTCATCCACAGCTGGGGCCTCCTCAGTCGATTGAGGAAGCGGCTCGCACGGACCCCATGAAGTAGAGGTGGAGGGCTCAGGGCCGTGAGCCGAAGTGGTCGAAGCTGGCTCGATCGGGGTAGCTGGTTGAGATGGCTTGGGATCATCCCAATCAATGTCATCGTCATCCTCAATGAAAATGCTGTCACCCATCTCTTCATCACCTACACGTTCAAAGACAGAAATAGAAGAGGGCATGGTTTCGTCGAAGGTGACTTCACAAGTCTCCATGACATGGTTAGTCTTAAGATTAAGCACACGGTACGCATATGAATGGGAAGCGTAACCGAGGAATATACCGTCCGAAGATCTAGATTCAAACTTGTCAAGATTACCTTGCTTAAGAATGAAGCACCTGCAACCGAAGACTCAAAAATGACTCACCTTGGGTGGACACCCAAACCGCAACTCGTAGGATGTCTTCTTTAAGAAAGCATGAAGAAAAATGCGGTTTGAAACATGGCAGGCGATGTTGATGGCTTTGGCCCAGTAACGCCTAGGAGTCCTATGCTCATCGAGCATCGTCTTGGCCATTTCAACCAAAGTCCGATTTTTGCGCTCAACAATACCATTCTGCTAAGGGACATAGGGCAAAGAAAACTGATGTTCAAGACCCAAGGAAGCACAAAAGGTGTCAAACTGAGAGTTTTTGAACTCAGTGCCATTGTCACTGCGGATAGCTCGTATGGCATTCTTTGGTAACTCAGTTTGCAACCTCAAGATCAAGTCACGAGCATGAGAAAATGCTTCGTCCTTGCCCTCCATGAAAAACACCCAAGAATAACGAGAAAAATCATCCACGATCACAAGAACGTACCACTTCCCTCCCTCTGACCGAACCTGAGCTGGACCAACAGTGTCCATATGGAGTAGCTCACCGAGTCTCATGGTCATGACCTGAGTCACTGGAGGATGGGAAGCAGCCACCATCTTTCCGTGGCGACAGGGATGGCATACCAGATCCTTCTCAAACTTAAGTTTGGGCAATCCTCGGATCATGTCAAGAGAACTCAACCTCACTAGGAGATCAAAGCTCAAGTGACCAAGTCTCCTATGCCACTTCCACAAATCAGAAGAAGATCCGACAACCAAACAGCGAGAAGAACCAAAAGACTGAGAGAAATTAGCTCTGAAAACTCAGCCAAAAGGAACGATCTGACAAACTAGATGTCCCTGAGAATTGAGCACACGAGAAAGTCCAGTCTTAAAGCGCACCTCAAACCCATCTTGAAGGAGTTGCGAAATAGAGAGCAAATTGAAATGCAGGCTTGAAACCAAAGCAATGTCCTTCAAGATAAAAGACTCATTGACTCGAATGGTCCCACGAGACAGCACCTTACCTTTGCTATTGTCCCCAAATGTGATGTACTCCTTGTATTGCATGGGGTCGAGGCTAGAGAACCATTTGGAACTTCTGGTCATGTGGCGCGAATAGACGGAATCAACAAGCCACGTGTTCTCCAGGCCTCCGCTCTGCATCAATAGAAAGACAGGGGGTGAGCAAATGGCACAACACTGGGGTTAGTGAAATGAGGAGAATACCAGTGTTGAGTCATTTGCCCTAGAAAAGTGTTAGGAAAAACACCATACATGCCATGTCCCATTGGAGAGAAGCGATCACCACGTGGGGGAAAACATGGTCTGCTAGGAGTGTGGGACTGAAAGCCACCGTCGCGAGGTCCAGAGTCATATAGATCATGACTTGGGCCACGCCGGGCATGACCACCATGTGGTCTCGCCACCTGAGGCCTAGCACCTTGAGGCATTGCACCTCTAGGCCTAACACTGTGCCTCTGAACAGGCAGTACATGTACGCCATGGTGAGGACGATACATGTTCCGGTTGTTCAACTCGTACTCGCGCCGCTCATCTCTCTTCCTCCTAAAGCAAAACTCAGCTAAATGACCATCTCTATGGCAATAGTCACAGTGGTACCTCACCTCTCTCTTGGATGGTGGTTGACTCACTCTCTTGTGGATGTGGTTCACTCTCTGAGGCTTTTTGGCTTTAGGAAGGGGTGCACTAGAGATGTTGGGTAGAGTATCGAGTGAGTTCTGAAAGTGGTTTGGTTTGGGAACCCAAACTTGCTTGGATGGTGGAGCTTTTGGTGGTTCTTCAAACACACCATCTTTGATCATAGGCTTGGTAGACTCTGGTGGAGGGATCTTGATCAATTTGGGAGTGTTAGTGGGTTTCTCACTTGGGTTCAAACCACTATGTTCACCAACCTTGCCATAGACATGCTCACCCTTCCCACCTATAGCAAAGCCTACTCCCGATGAGTCAGTTCCCCGCCTGAACTGGCTCACCATCATGCCCAACTGAGGCTCACTACACGACACCCAACTCAAGATGGACCAAAGTTGTGTGTTTTCTTCCTCGGTTCCCATCTTGTCATGCCTATAGGACTCAAGCTCCAACACCAAAGCTTCACATCGAACACATGTAGTGGTGGTGCTATCTGAGTTGGCCTTCTCAAACTCAGCAAGTTTGGCAACCTTCTCTGCCAACTTAGATTGCAAGCCTGAGCAGAACTTGCATGCACCAAGCAACCTAGAACGAGACTTCAGCTCATCACATTCATCAAGCAAAACAGCATACTTGGATTACAAGTCAGAGAGGTTAGACATGTGTATAGCGCACTCATTGCACTCCTCCTCTGACACCACTACACCACTCTTGGCAAGCTCCAACTCCTTCAAAGCAACATCTAGCTGGTCCTTAAACTCTTTTCTCTCACGGGCAGCACGCTTAAGCAACTTATCTTGACTCATCAATGTATCATTCATAGTATCAAGCTCAAGCATAAGTGAGTCAAGTGTGGGTGGTACCTCATTTTCGTCATCGTCGACGTCAACGTCCTTTTTGAGCTTTGCTCCACCGTCAACCGCCATAGTGCAAAACCCACCATGGTTTGCATCGGCAACAAAGCAGAGACCGTTGAGCTTGTCCTCGCACTTCTTCTCATACTCATCGTCAGTCGAGGGAGAAGAAGAGTGATCATCGTCGGAGTCATCGTCGAGGTCACTAAGGGAGGCGAGGAAGGCATGTTCTTGAGCTTTGGCCTTCCTGCGGTACGCCTTCTTGATCGCCTCCTTGTCGAAGTCGCCCTTGGCCTTGTGCTTGCCGGAGGTGTAGTCGCGCTTATCCTTGCGCTTGCCGGAGTCATACTTGTTGGTGAAGGTGAAAGGATCAAGATGCCCAGGAGGGGGGGTGAATTGGGCTAATTCAAAATTCTCTTGCAATAAACAAATCCTACGGATAGCCCAATTAACCCCTTGTGCCTAGAAAAGTGTTTCTATTAAACTAATGCACAATGAACTCATAACCTATGTTCCAAACTTATTCTAGCAAGCAATTCTATGGATGTAAAACAAGTATTGAATTGCTCAAAATAAATACTCAAGGTAAGTGCTCAAAGTAAATAGAGAGAGAAAGGAACGCGGCGATGTTTTGCCAAGGTATCAGAGAGTCGCCACTCCCCACTAGTCCTCATTGGAGCACCCGCACAAGGGTGTAGCTCCCCCTTGATCCGTGCAAGGATCAAGTGCTCTCTACGGGTTGATTCTTTGACACTCCATCACGGCGAATCACCCAAAGCCGCTCACAACTTGAGTTGGGTCACCCACAAGCTCTGCTGGGTGAACACCAAACTCCCAATCACCACCAAGCCGTCTAGGTGATGGTGATCACCAAGAGTAACAAGCACGAACTCTCACTTGACCACGCGAAGCCTAATGAGAAGATGGATGCACACTTTGCTACTCTTGATTTGCTAGTGAGGCTACTCTCTTGGATTCTCAAATCACAAACACCTCACTAGGACCTTGCTCTTCTTGGCACTCACAAACGTGTTTCTCAGCTGTTGGAATGAGCAAAAGTTGCTCCACTCACGAGTGGAGCTTCTATTTATAAGGCAGCCTGAAAAACGAACCGTTATGAGCTTCTGCGGGATGACCGGACGCTCCGATCGTTTTGACCGGACGCTCCGGTCAGTTCAACCCGCGAACAGTTTTCAAGTGATGACTGAACACTGTCAGGGTCCGGTCAGTACTGACCAGACGCGTCCGGTCGCTCTTAGATGCTTACTATAAACGACCGGACACTGGATACTCAGGGTCCGGTCACCACTGACCGGACGCGTCCGGTCACTCTTTTCCAAGTTTGGACCCTTACTGGAGTCGACTGGACGCTAGCCCTCAGCGTCCGGTCACATGACCTTCCAGCATCCGGTCACACCAGACTTGTTCTTCATGGTCAAATGAACTGACCGGACCCTGCGGCCAGTGTCCGATCGCACCAGAGCCAGCGTCTGGTCAGTGTTTGACCCTCCATTCACTTCTAACTTTCGAACATATGTGAATGAAGTTTGCTCCTAAAGGATCTTAGGCATTCATAGGAGCTACCTAGAGCTAGTTTTAACAAGTGTGCACCACACCTAACTCACTAGACTCAACTAGGTTAAGCTACCCATTCATACCCCCCTTAATAGTACAGGCCAAAGGAAAAACAAAGTCCTAAACTACTCTAAGTGTCTCTCCAACTCCAATCGACACTTAGAACTAGTTATCCTTAACCTTGTCGTCCATCCTTTAAAAACCGAAACGATTTCCATCGTAGGGGCATGACAACCTTGATTGCCCAATCGATCTCCATTACCATGACCTAACTTAATTGCCTTCTGCAAAACACATGTTAGTCATAGTAATCTTGTATTGACATTAATCACCGAAATCCAACTAGGGGCCTAGATGCTTTCAATCTCCCCCTTTTTGGTGATTGATGACAATACCACCTCGAGTATGTTATGGAGTGAGGTTTTTAGATGGGCTTGATTTATATAAGCTTTTTTCAATAAGAACACAAGAGTTAGGCAAGCTTATATGACCCTAAGCCATCACAATGTACTCAAAGGATATGAATTAAGCATGAGTACAAATAACAAAGCTCATTTGCTTCGAAGTATAAACACGGAAGCAAAAGCAAAAGAGCATTACACAAGTGATATGACATATAGATAAAGCAAAGTAGAAGTCACACAAGTCAAATATCACAACCACGTAGATAGCACTATCACATATATATAATAGTATGCATGAAAGTAAACACATGAATGCATAAGTAATAGTGTAGCACACAAATAAAACTCCAAATGTATATAATAAGCTAATACTAGATAACTAGCTCCCCCTGAAACTCGCTCCCCCTAAGTCTACATACTCAAACCCTCTCCACCTTTGGCGTCAAACACCAAAACCTAAGGTTCGATCGGCGGGGCTGTAGCGGACGAGTCGGGCGCTGAAGTACGTGGAGCAAGATGGAACTGGGCGCCATCATCATTTGACCCTGAGCTCTGAACTAACTGACCCTCTGAAGCAGGAAGTGTTACTGAAGCGGTCTGGGTCTGAGCTGGGGCTAGTGTTGCCTGTGAAGCTGCAAGTATGTCTGTCGTAGGATCTGACGATGCGATAGACGAGGGGAGCCTCTGAGTAGTCATGATAGCTGGAGCTGCTGTAGACGGACTGACAGTATGCATGTGAGGCAGAGTAGGCATGCCGGTCAACTCGCTGAATGATGCTCCAAGACTCCTAGAGACTGACGTCTTAGGCACAAATAGCGAGGGATACTACTCTGGTGAGAAACCTGTGTGATAAGGAGTAAACTGCGGGGCTACACCAGGTGAGGCTAACCACTAGGACACCTGTACAGGAGGTGAAGTAAACTGAGCTGGAGGCTATCCTTGACTCTAGAGCCCGATGGGCTGTACTGCTGGAGTCGTCGAAGTGGTAGGAGGCTGTGCAAGCTAGGGCGAAGTCTGTGGCAGTGGGATCCCAATGGCTGCAACTACATGCTGCATGAATCTCATGAACTGCTGCTGCATAAGTAACTGCTGGTGCTGAAGGAGCTGCTGCTGCTGCTGAAACTCATCCTGACGAGCCTGAAACTATACGAAGTTGGCAGCTATCTCCTGTGCCTGTTGTGTCTGATCCTGCTGCATCCGCTCAAGAATAGCTATGAGAGCGGGGTCTGTCTGTGGAGCAGGTGGAGCAGAACTGGAGCTACCTACCTCTGCATCGTGTCTGCGTGGAGGCATCTGAGGTATAGGCTGGTAGTCGTCGTCAGAGCTGTCACTGTACTCGCTCACCTCCTGCTGTGCCTCTAGCTCCTCCTCCTCAGCGGCTGCAATCCCTCTAATGATCTCATCCTGCTGAGCTACGAACTCTGGCACGTCGGGATGATGGCTAGGCTGTCTGGGTGCCTGAGGAGTGGTGTGTCTGATCCTCTATGATAAGGTTGTAGGCTGGGAACTCTGTGGTGGCACCTGTATACTCATCCATCATACCAGGGGGCTTATCAAGCACTATTCTGCAGATGAGGAATGTGATCCAGTGAGCATAGGGAAGCTGCCTGCGACCCTTGAACCCCTCAGCTATAGTATCCTCCATCTCTGAAAGAAGGAGGTCCCTAGATGTCAAATACTATCCTCTGCATGATGGCATTGAGAAGCCAGAGCTATAAGCGAGTCAGGCCCTCCCTGTATCCCAACCTGGGAAGCAGTGTCCTCCTGATGATGGCCTCTAGTACCCTCGCTGTAGGAGTCAAGTCACTAGGGTTCCTGCTCGACCCCTCACCAAAAGGCTCCTTGAAGCAATGCCGCACTAAATCTGTAGGGGGCACCTGCCCTCCATGAGGACGTCTAGGAGGCTCCTGCTGTCCATAGCAAACCTCATGCATCTTAACAGGCTGCTCCTGTAGCCTCAGTATCTCTCTGGCTCTGCCACTCGTCACTCTGTAGTCTTTGCCTTTGAAAGCAAAGTGAATGAATCTGTGATGAGGATCGATGTAGAGTGAGGCATAAAACTGACGGACCCAAGATGGTACATATATGCCCATCCGTCCAATCAAATCTGTCAGTCCTAGCAAATATGACAAGTATGGTCGAATGCTCTCTTCGGCTGCTACCACAATAGACTCTATCTGACAGACCCTCTGAGATCTGAACACTGCCCCACTGTTAAGATATGCATTGTAGAAATCCTCCTGCAGTGGCGTGTAGAACCCCTCAGCTGCTCTCTCATCCCTCCTCGGAGGAAACCAAACCTCAAACTCAACAAACCGCAGCTGCTGAACCTGCCTGGCTGTAGCGGCCCTCAAGTCGAGGTGAACCACTGGAGGCGGACCCTGAGGTCTGGGCGGAGGGCGTGAACCCCTGCGCTGTGTAACTAGCCTCGGTGGAACTACAGCACTGGTATGACTCGAGCGGCGTAGCTAAGGTGCCGGCTCGGTCTCCTAACCCTCCTGAGTCTCTTGGGCTAGCTGAGGCCTCTGCTGGTGGGGGCTGCTGCTGTGCTGACGGACCCTCCTCAATGGCAACCCGTCGTCCTGCAAACGTGGCAGTCCCAGCTAGACTACCGTGACGACGCTCAACCTCCTCAATTGTAGCTCTGACTGCGGGTGAAACTGGCTGATCTGCAATGACAACTCCGCTGTGGGTGCCACCTCTCTCTGCACGCTCTACGGCCTCTGCAACAGCTGCTGCTCTCACTGTCTCTACGTCGGGGTACTTCTACTTCTTGGATGTTACCTGCTTGGTTGACTTGCCCTTAGATCCGGCTGGCTAGTGAGGCGGGGGCCTCCGATCATCATCACCTGGGCCACCACCAATGTTCTTGGTGCGAGCCATCTGAACTGACAAGATGGTGAACTGCCGCTGATGAAGATCAACTGTCAAACTGCCGCTTTCGAGGCTTGGCCTCGATCCTTACTCGCGAGCTTGGCTCCGAGTTGACTGCCAACTGCCAGACGAAACACAACGGAACCGACTCGCTGCACGATAGAATAGATAGATATACAAATAAATACCATATGTCTAATAGATGCGAAATCCTAATAGAGAAAGCAATGTAGATGCGAACTTGAATCGAGTGGCTTTCTACCTAACGATCAGCGATCTGAGAAGAGATAAGATGTCACATGGGGGATCTCAGAACCGGCTAGGGTTAGGTCAAACGCCCTAAATGCAATGGGGAATTAGTGCATTGAGAATTTGATCTAGGTCACAATTGGAGATCAAGATTGAAAAATAAAACTTGCCTTAACAATCAAGGGGATGGTAGGGCTAGGGCACTTCGGCGTGATGACCGGCAGTCTTGGCAACGGTGGAGTGGCGAGCTTGGGCACAAGGAGGCTAGAGCACGGCGGTGCTGCAGAGGCACGGGTGAGCAATGGACGGGCCGTGGTTGGCGCGGTGGCGCGCGAGCTGCGGTGGTGCGGCGAGGTAGGGGCATGGAGGCGCACGGGAAGCAGGAGCACTATGGCGTGGGCGTGAGGAGGCCGGTGCAGGGTCGTGGTGGCGCTGGCTAGGGCAAAACCTGGCGTGACTTAGCGGCGACCCGGCGAGGCTACGGACGGCACAGCTTGGCGGCTGCTCGGAGCTAGGGCACGGCGGGGATGAAGGGCGAACAAAGGTAGCGTCTTGCGGTTAAATAGTTCCCACACGCGATATGAAAAGGAATCAGAGAAAGGAGTCCTGAAACCGTGCGAGATCTACTGACTGGACGCTCCGGTGGTAGCGACCGGATGCTACCATCCAGCGTCCGGTCGATTCTAGAGAGGTCCAAATCCTCTAGAATCGGGACCGGACGCGTCCGGTGGTCCATGGACCGAATGCAGGCAGGGTCCAGTCAATACAACTTAGTCTTCCTTCGATAGACCGAAACGCTGAAGCCTTCCTGACCGAACGCATAGACGCAGCGTCCGGTCACTCCTTCATCAGCAGTTCACCTCCTGTTGAACTAACCGGACGCTGGACAGCAGCGTCCGGTGCAGCATCCGGTGCACCTTTTCCAGTAGATCTTCAAACTTCCTTCGCGCTGCTGTTCCCAATCAAGTCCCAACTTGAATAAGATCCAAATAAACACTAATTGGGACTGATGTGAGTGACCTCTCTCAAACCCTCATATTTTTTCAAAATATTTTGCCTTAGGCTATAATTCTTTTTAAGAAAATAGGCAACAAGAGGGCAAATGGAACAAAACGACAAAACAACATTCATGCATATGTAATACTTGTAAGTAAATCTAGTTGCTTGTCAAGTTTGATCCAAGGTTAAGCTTCTTCACACGCTTTTACGGCGGTTATCTTAACCATGTTAGACAAGCCCTATATGCATTGCCACAAATTAAACATGTTGTATATTACAATGAATGCAAGGGACAACACAAGCTCAATTTTTAGTGAAGTTACTAAAATCAAGTACATTGAGCTCATTCCGCAATCTACAAAATAGTAGCCTCATCTAGCGGTTTAGTGAAGATATCCGCTAATTGATCTTCGGATCTTACACCTTCTAGTGATATATCATTTTTAGCCTACATGATCTCTTAGAAAGTGATGGCGGATATCTATATGCTTGGTGCGAGAGTGTTGAACCGGATTATTTGCAAGTTTTACCTACACTTTCATTGTCGCACAAAAGAGGTACTTTCTCTAGAACTACTCATAGTCTAGTAAAGTTTGTTTCATGTATAATATTTGTGCACAACAAGCACCCGCGGCAATGTATTCCGCTTCGGCGGTGGACAAAGCCACACTATTTTGTTTCTTGGAGGACCAAGACACAAGTGATCTACCAAGCAAATGGCACCCTCCGGATGTGCTCTTTCTATCAACTTTGCATCCGGCGTAGTCCGAATCGGAATAGCCAATTAATTCAAATAAAGCTCCTTTGGGATACCAAAGGCCAATGCTTGGTGTGTGCTTAAGATACCTAAGGATTCTTTTTACGGCAATTAAATGTGTTTCCTTAGGACTAGCTTGAAATCTAGCACACATACACACACTAAACATGATGTCGGGCCTAGATGCGGTTAAATATAACAAGCTACCAATCATAGAACGGTAGAGAGTTTGATCAACCGAGTTACCTCCCTCATCTAGGTCGAGATGTCCATTGGTAGGCATTGGGGTCTTGATTGGCTTACATTCATCCATCTTGAATCTCTTGAGAAGATCTTTTGTGTATTTCTCTTGAGAGATGAAGATGCCTTCTTTCATTTGCTTGACTTGAAAACCAAGAAAGAATGTAAGCTCACCAATCATTGACATCTCGAACTCCTTAGACATCAATTCACCAAATTCTTTGCATGAGTCTTCATTTGATGATCCAAAGATGATATCATCAACATATACTTGACAAATGAAGATATGCCCATCAAGCTTCTTGGTGAATAGTGTGGTGTCGACCTTCCCAATGGTGAAGCCCTTCTCAATAAGGAAATCCCGAAGGCGCTCATACCAAGCTCTTGGGGCTTGCTTAAGCCCATATAGTGCCTTGGACAACCTATAAACATGATTAGGATATCTAGGGTCTTCAAACCCGGGAGGTTGATCAACATAGACTAGTTCATTAATAAAGCCATTTAAGAATGCACTTTTCACATCCATTTGATATAGTTTCATTTCATGATGTGATGCATATGCAAGAAGGATACGGATGGCTTCCAATCTTGCAACCGGTGCAAAGGTTTCTCCAAAATCCAAACCTTCAACTTGAGAGAACCCCTTTGCAACTAGTCTTGCCTTGTTCCTCACAACAACACCTTGATCATCTTGCTTGTTGCGGAACACCCACTTTGTTCCAATGACTCTTGCACCTTTTGGTCGCTCTTCAAGATTCCAAACTTCATTGCGAGTGAAGTTGTTCAACTCTTCATGCATGGCATTGATCCAATCCGGATCTTTAAGAGCTTCTTCTACCTTGGTAGGCTCATAGCAAGAGACAAAAGAGTGATGAGCAATAAATGAAGTAAGTTTTTGAGATCGAGTCATCACCCCCTTTGTTGGACTCCCTATGATGAGATCTTGTGGATGATCTTGTAGGAGAGGTGTATTTCTTCTATTGACCACTTGAGGAGGAGGTTGTGGAGCATCAACATCTTGTGCTTGTACCACCATTTGCTCATGGGAGATATGAGTATCTTCATTTTCTACTCTCCCATCTTTTTCACCGTCTTGTGGTACATTTGATGAAGAAGGTTGGTTAATGACTTGTACATCATCTTCATCATCTTTTGGCTTGATGTCTCCCACCGGAATATTCTTCATAGCCTCCCTCAATGGTTCATCACCTACATCATCAAGATTCTCATGTGCTCCTTGGGAGCCGTTAGATTCATCAAATTCCACATCATATGTTTCTTCAACCAAGCCGGTGGCATGATTAAATACTCTATATGCTTTGGACTTCAATGAGTAACCAACAAGAAAACCTATATCACAATGCCTTTGAAACTTCCCTAGGTGTTGCCGCTTCTTGTAGATGTAGCACTTGCAACCAAACACCCTAAAGAAGGAGACGTCCGGCTTCTTCCCATTGAGCAACTCATACGGTGTCTTGACAAGGAACTTTTGAAGAAATAGGCGGTTGGATGCATAACATGCGGTGTTGATTAGCTTCCGCCCATAGAGCTTCGGGGGTGTTGTACTCATCTAGCATTGTCCTTGCAAGAGTGATCAAAGTCCGGTTCTTCCTCTCAACTACACCATTTTGTTGAGGAGTATAGGTTGCGGAGACTTCATGTTTGATTCCAACTTCATCACAATATGATTCAATGTTTGTGTTGTCAAACTCTTTGCCATTGTCACTTCTTATCTTCTTGAGCTTCACTTCAAATTCATTTTGAGCTCTCTTGGCAAACTTCTTGAAACAAGATGCAACTTCAGATTTGTCATGAAGGAAGAACACCCATGTATACCTTGAATAGTCATCCACAATCACAAGACAATAGAGATTTCCTCCCAAACTCTTGTATGTTGTTGGTCCAAATAAATCCATGTGTAGGAGTTCTAGCACTCTTGTGGTTGACATGAAAGCTTTGGTTGGATGAGTGTTTGCAACTTGCTTGCCGGCTTGACATGCACTACAAAGCTTGTCCTTCTCAAACTTCACATCCTTCAATCCTCTCACCAAATCATTCTTCATAAGCTTCTTGAGTGAGCTCATCCCAACATGAGCAAGTCTTCTATGCCATAGCCACCCAAGTGTTGTTTTGGTGAATAGGCAAGTCTTCAAGTTTGCATCTTCGGAGGTAAAGTCAACTAGATATAAGTTGTTGTATCTAAATCCATTGAATATCACTTGATTGTCATCTACCTTAGATACAACCACCTCCTTCTCGGTGAACAAGCATTGGAAGCCAAGATCACACAATTGCCAACGGATAGCAAGTTGAAGCTCAATGAAGCAACATAGAGCACATTGGAGATGGAATGATCATTTGATATTGCCACTTTGCCCAATCCTTTGACCTTGCCCTTTGAATTATCTCCAAATGTTATTTTCTCTTGTCCATCTACCTCTTCATCTAGTGAGGTGAACATACGAGGATCACCGGTCATATGTTGAGTGCAACCACTATCAATAACCCAATGACTTCCACCGGTCTTGTAGTTCACCTACACACAAGAGATTCAAGCTTTAGGGATCCAAACTTGTTGAGGGCCCTTCACCTTCTCAACAAGTGACTTAGCCACCCAAATCTTCTTAGGCCTACTCTTGTTAGGGGGTCCTAAGAACATGACTTTCATCTTTCCACTAGAATCTTTTCTAAGCATGTAGTGAGCATTGAAAGCAAAGGGTCTAGCATGCTTGGGCAAGGGTTGTGGTGGTGGAGTTTGACACTCATGAGCAAAGTGGCCTTCTTGTCCACACTTCAAAACATCTCTTTGGCTTTGGCTTTGGCTTTGATTGTTGGTGTTGAGCTTGAGCCTTCTTCTTCTCTACACTTGCCATATATCCAATACCACTTCTATCCATCTTCATGACGGTATTCATGAGTAGCTCACTTTGGAGATGCTTGCCCCTAGCAAACTTGCTCAATCCCACCTTGAGATGCTCTTTCTCCATTTTGAGCTTCTTGTTCTCTTCCTTGAGAATATCATTGTTCTTCTCTTCCTTGAGTTTCTTGTTTTCTTCTTTGAGCTTCTCATTCTCAAGGATCAACTCTTTGTCATGATCAAGAGTTTCTAGCACAATGGTGTTGTGACTTTTCATCTCTTCAAGATCTTTCATGAGCTTCTCATTGTCACTCTTGAGCTTGACATACTCATCATAGTCATTGCACTCAACCACTTGCTTGCCTTTGCTACTAGATCCATGCTCAATGCTTTCATCAATTAAATCATCACATGAGGTAGCTATATCAATCTTAACAACATGGTTAGTAGCATCATGTGGCTCATTTGGTAAGAATTCTTGTGCAATAATAAGGGTATCATAATTGATCTTTAGAGTTGTATATTCATCTTTTAGCTTGTTGTGACTAGTGATAAGCTCATTGTGCACCCACTCAAGTTTATCATTTTTATCTTTAAGCTCTTTCTTAGAAGATTTGAGCTCCTTGAGTTTGGATGATATAGAATCATTTGTTTCTTTGAGCTCATCATTAGCCTTTTCTAATGTATCACACTTGGCTAAGAGCGAATCATTTTTAGCATCAAGTTTTTCATTTGTAGCTCTACTCTTTCTAATGATCTTAGTATATTTTCTTAGTATTTTGACAAGATCATCATATGTAGGTGAGTCATCATCATCGCTATCGCTATCATCATCACTAGCATGTTCATCATCACTACTATCATCACTCTTAGTTACCTTGCGTTCACCTTTGGCCATAAGGCATAGGTGTGTAGAGGATGATGGCGATGATGGCGGTGAAGATGCAAGATCAATAGCAATGGCGGCCACCTTTTCATCGTCACTATCATCATCGGATGATCCACTTGATGAATCAATGTCCGTGAGCCAATCACCTACAATATAGGCCTTGCCACTCTTCTTCTTCTTGTAGAAGTCTCTCTTTTTGCCATCTCTCTTCTTGTATGGCTTGTTCTTTTTCTTTTCATCTTCATCACTTGAATCATCTTTCTTGCCCTTGTTCTTGAACTTGTCTTTCTTGGGCTTTGTGCATTGATGAGCTAGATGGCCAAGTTCGCCACAATTGTAGCAATCCATCTCGGAGATTGGCTTTCTTCTTGAGCTAGTGAAGAACTTCTTCTTCTTGCCATCAAACTTGATGCCACTCTTGTTTAGCCTTTTTAGCATCTTGGTGGTCTTCTTCACCATGAGAGCAAGGCTTTCTTCATCATCTTCATCACTTGAGCTCTCATACTCAAGTCTTGCTTTGCCCTTATCTTGGCTAGCTTTGAATGCTAAGTCCTTCTCTTTCTTCTTTGTAGAGGATGAGCCATCTTGTGGTGTGATGTGCATGTACATCTCATGAGCATTGATCTTTCCCAAGATTTGTGTCGGTGTAGCGGTGGAAAGATCACCTTGATGTAGCACGGTCACAATGTGCCCATATTTGTCAATGGGGAGGACACTTAAGATTTTTCTCACAACATCGGATGGTGACATTTGAGTAAGTCCAAGCCCATTGACTTCCTCTACAAGAACATTTAAACGAGAATATATCTCATTAGCACTTTCTTTGGGAAACATCTCAAAAGAGTTTAGTTTCTTAATTACCAGATGATAGCGTTCCTCACGCTCACTCTTGGTTCCCTCATGGAGCGCACAAACTGTCCGACCATAGTGCATGGGCGTCTTTGTGGTTCCTTACACGATTGAACACATCTTTGCAAAGGCCTCTAAAGATTGTGTTGCGAGCCTTTGCATTCCATTTTTCATAGTTCACTTCATCAGCCTTGAAGTTGTGCGGCATTCTTAGGTGTTGGGAACCCTTGAGAGGCGGCTCTAAGTATTCCAACGTCTAGAGCTTCTAAGTACGCTTCCATGCAGATTTTCCAATATGGAAAATCATCTCCCTCAAAGATAGGAGGAGGTCCATCCCCGTGAGACATCTTGCTCTAAGCGATTAAGCTTAAAAACGTGAGCACGAGGCTCTGATACCAATTGAAAGGATCAAGATGCCCAAGAGGGGGGGTGAATTGGGCTAATTCGAAATTCTCTTGCAATAAATCAAATCCTACGGATAGCCCAATTAACCCCTTGTGCCTAGAAAAGTGTTTCTATTAAACTAATGCACAATAAACTCACAACCTATGTTCCAAACTTACTCTAGCAAGCAATTCTATGGATGTAAAACAAGTATTGAATTGCTCAAAGTAAATACTCAAGGTAAGTGCTCAAAGTAAATAGAGAGAGAAAGGAACACGGCGATGTTTTGCCGAGGTATCGGAGAGTCGCCACTCCCCACTAGTCCTCGTTGGAGCACCCGCGCAAGGGTGTAGCTCCCCCTTGATCCGCTGCAAGGATCAAGTGCTCTCTACGGGTTGATTCTTCGACACTCCATCGCGGCGAATCACCCAAAGCCGCTCACAACTTGAGTTGGGTCACCCACAAGCTCCGCCGGGTGAACACCAAACTCCCAATCACCACCAAGCCGTCTAGGTGATGGCGATCACCAAGAGTAACAAGCACGAACTCTCACTTGACCACGCGAAGCCTAATGAGAAGATGGATGCACACTTTGCTACTCTTGATTTGCTAGTGAGGCTACTCTCTTGGATTCTCAAATCACAAACACCTCACTAGGACCTTGCTCTTCTTGGCACTCACAAACGTGTTTCTCAGCTGTTGGAATGAGCAAAAGTTGCTCCACTCACGAGTGGAGCTTCTATTTATAAGGCAGCCTGAAAAACGAACCGTTATGAGCTTCTGCGGGATGACCGGACGCTCCGATCGTTTTGACCGGACGCTCCGGTCAGTTCAACCCGCGAACAGTTTTCAAGTGATGACCGAACGCTGTCAGGGTCCAGGTCAGTACCGACCGGACATGTCCGGTCGCTCTTGGATGCTTACTGTAAACGACCGGACGCTGGATACTCAGGGTCCGGTCACCACTGACCGGACGCGTCCGGTCACTCTTTTCCAAGTCTGGACCCTTACTGGAGTCGACCGGACGCTAGCCCTCAGCGTCCGGTCACACGACCTTCCAGCGTCCGGTCACACCAGACTTGTTCTTCACGGTCAAATGAACTGACCAGGACCCTACGGCCAGCGTCCGGTCGCACCAGAGCTAGCGTCCTGGTCAGTGTTTGACCCTCCATTCACTTCCAACTTTCGAACATATGTGAATGAAGTTTGCTCCAAAGGATCTTAGGCATTCATAGGAGCTACCTAGAGCTAGTTTTAACAAGTGTGCACCACACCTAACTCACTAGACTCAACTAGGTCAAGCTACCCGTTCATACCCCCCTTAATAGTACGGCCAAAGGAAAAACAAAGTCCTAAACTACTCTAAGTGTCTCTCCAACTCCAATCGACACTTAGAACTAGTTATCCTTAACCTTGTCGTCCATCCTTTAAAAACCGAAAACGATTTCCATCGTAGGGGCATGACAACCTTGATTGCCCAATCGATCTCCATTACCATGACCTAACTTAATTGCCTTCTGCAAAACACACGTTAGTCATAGTAATCTTGTATTGACATTAATCACCGAAATCCAACTAGGGGCCTAGATGCTTTCAGAAGGGCTTCTTCTTGGGGCAGTGCGCGACAAAGTGGTCCGGATCTCCACATCCATAGCATCCCTCCTTCGGGCCACCACTGCGTCGGTGGTTCAAACGGTTGTTGTGAAACCGAGAGAACCGACTGATGACGAGTGCCAACTCATCATCCCCAAGAGACTCCAGCTGCTCCTCTGTGACTAACATCAAGCACGACAAAGAGAAAGAAGCTTGTGAAGGGTTAGTCAATGAACTTGAACCACTACCTGAGACCAAAGCCATGGTTGGTGCAGAAGGATTCTTGAGCTTGGCTTGGGTTTAGTAGTCGATCTCTGTGGACTTGAGCTTGCTGAAAAGCTTGTCGACGGTGAGGGTGTCGTAGTTGGCTGACTCGATGATCACCGACACCTTCACATCCCATACCTTTCGATCAAGAGCATAGAGAAGCTTGAGCGCCCTCTCATGATCACTATAAGGTAGGTTGGCCTTGTTCGCTTTCATTTTGTTGACAATAGTCTGAAAGCGGGAAAACATGGCATCGATGGACTCGCCATCAAACTGAGAGAAGTTCTCGTACTCGCGCTTGTACGTCTCATAGAGTCTGGTCTTGACCTATGCGGTCCCCTCGTGATAGCTCTAAAGCCTCACCCAGATCTCTCGAACTGTAGTACAATTGGAGACACGCTCGAACTCAGAAAGCGAAAGACTCGAGAAAAGCACACTGCGAGCTTTGCTATTTGCGTTGTGCCGATCCTTGTGATCCTAGGTGGTACGGGCCGCAACAGGGAGCACAACGTAAGTAGCATCCTCACAAATTTCCCAGACGAGCCAATCAATCCCCTGGAGATGCGCAGACATGCGGATCTTCCAATAAGGATAGTTGGACCCATCAAAGTGCGGTGGTTTGCTGGAACCACGCTCCATGTTGCCTTCGTGGATCACGGACCGATTAAGGTGGAATGATCCATAACCGGCTCTGATACCAATTGAAGGACCGGAAACGGCGACCAGAGGGGGGGGGGGTGAATGGAAGCCTCAAATTTTTTTCAAAATCTTCGACCACTGTCCTAACATCAATCCCCTAAAAGCATACACGAAAGACTTGATGACCACGACCCTAGAGAAGGGTGGATGCTTCCTCAGAACACAGCGGGTCACCACAGAGCAAACGGAACATAGATCGAAACCCAAACGAGCAAACTCCCAAAAGAAAATAGCACTGCTCCTGCAAATATCGGACACGTCCAATATTATATCGGACACGTCCGGTATTTTCGGACACGTCCGGTATGATCTCGGACACGTCCGGTATTTTCAGCAGCAAGCTGACCAAAAGAAAAAAAATCCAAAACCCCGTCAAATGGTGTCCAAAAATCATGAAATTTTAACCATAGCTCTTTAGACACCAATGGAAGGTCTCCACCAAATTTCAGCTCAAAACTCCAAAGTGAGAAATATCGGACACGTCCTAGATCATATCGGACGCGTCCGGTATGAACGAGCAGTTTCTCGGGAAAAATCAAATCAAGCCATAACTTGATCAAATCAACTCCAAATGACTTGAAACTTTGCACAAGGGTTCACAAGCGAGTAGAAAGGCAACCTCTAAAGGATCATGGCCCGAAACAAACCCTAACTTCGTGAATCAAAGGAATTGAAGAATCCCCAAAAAAATAGGTCAAGAACTTAAATTTCTCGGATCTGCGATCTCGTGAGGAATTAGTGGATTTCCTTCGGTGGAAAGCTTCTACTCATGTCATTGATCGATCCAAGGCAACAAGAATGAACCAAAACCATCCCAAAACGAAGAAACGAGAGGGAAAACAAGACGGGACAAAAGGAGCTTGTGAAGAACACCAAAATCACATCAAGAACACAACTAAATCATGAATCACGGAGGGCATACGATAGTTACAGCCACCGATTCCTTCAAAACCAAGTCACAATTTGAGTTGTGGACCTCTCTCATACATGGAAGCAAACTAGAGGAAGAAACCCTAAAGAAGAAAATGAAAACTAGAGGAGGTGAGGGAGATGGGGGCTCCCTCATCCTATTTAACAGGGCTATTACACATTCCCAGTTTTGCCCCTGGATACAAATGAGTTGAACCGCTAAGCCCAAGAGCGTTGTTGTCCAACCCGGTGTAATCTTGATCCGACGGCCACCGCGCCTTCTTATCGGTAGCTTCGCCTCGACGCGAACTCCCCGATGCCGCCACGTGCCGTCCGTCCCTCCTCGGAACCTCCGCCCGGGTTTTGAGGCCCAAACCCGTAAACCGTCCATCCGATGGTTTTGAGGTCCAAACCATCAAACCGTCCGTGAGTAGCGTACTCCATATGCGTCCCCCGCCATCCGACGCGTGTCACCGCCGTCCTCGACCGGCCGGCCCGCCAAGTCCTCCTGAGCCTCGCTCGACTCACGCGTCCGCCATCTTGACCCGGTCAACACCGTCACTCCATGTCTTCTTGCACTTGTCGATGTCCCAAGTGTCAGCCACCGCGGCTAGTCACCCGGCCTCTGGGTCCCTCGGTCCAAGCCTCACGTCCGTCCTTCACCGCTCCCGGTCTGTCGGCACGGCACGTCCTCCTTGACCTTCACCTCGCCGTCGACCACCGCATCCGAGCTCCACACCTGCACAACACAAGCCAAAAGACATGTCGCACACATAGCTTTCGCTATGGTAGGGTTAGTCACCACTCAACCTACTTCGTGGATCACATTGACAATCACTCATCACAAAACGAACACACAAGGGTACTTGTCAACCTTATGTTCGCACTAGTGCTCTCCTTTCTGTTTCATACTTGAATCTGCATGCTATTTTAGTTTAAATTCTCATGTACCTGGCATGGGGATGCAACAAGAGGTCCCATTTCAGTCCTTGAACTCCAGAACTGGACTGACCTGGACATATAATCTTAATCCTACTTCAGAACTAGACATCTTTAATCTGGATATCAAAGTAAGGCCGTGTTTGGCATGGCTCCCAGGGGCTCCGGCTCCTCTTCAAAATCACTGTAGCGACACTGTATTATGGAGCCGTTTTGGATTTCGAGGTAAAAATGAACTGAGAAGAGGAGAAGCCGATGAAGCCACGATTTGGAGCTTGTCCGGCTCCTCACTACAGTACACCTACGGTGCATGAGCCGAAGCCTCTAAGAGCTGTGCCAAACACGCTCTAAGGCTCTTGATCTGCTTGGAAGAAAGAGTAATGCTGTTGTTCTACTTGGAAGAAGTTCCATTTCAGCTCTTGAAACTCAAAAAGGTGGTTATAAAACTAAGTCTCAGTGTGTCCCCGATGTACTGGTTTGTGGCTTTGTGCAGCATGAACCACCGTGGAAGAGACCCACGTGTGTACGTGAGGAAGCAGCTCCAACAAAGAAATCATCGAACTCAATTACTAGTGTGGATTGTTTCCATTTCCCAGGCAGACTGCAAGCTGACAATGAAGTTTACGGATCCTTAAAATACAGAGTCCAATGTAACAGGAAGTAATTGGCAAATAAGTACCTGAAACTGATCTCTTCCCAATATGAAATTGAAACATGACTGAAGAAGTACTACTACCCAGTCACCTTTGTTAAGACAGCGCACAGCGGCACATGCTTTGGAAGTCCGTAGACGTTATTACAGCGGCACATGCTTCAGTCTCTTCTATGCAGACAGCCAGTCCGTCTCTATGTTTTTCTTCATTTACTAGCCCTGATGATCCCACATCTGAATACTGATGTTATCCATCTTGCAAACTTTCTTGCCACAATCGCGAAAGCTACTCTTGAAATTGTTACCGAACTGATCATATAATAATTTATGGGAGTGACAAGTATGCATGACCAATAGAAGTTACGATACAAATAGAAAGGCTTTCCCCTACAGTGTTAGTAATACATTTTCAGAATAGCTATCCTACTTGACTGTATATGATTTGAGACAACCTCCACATCCTAATCAACTGTGAGCCAATGAATTAGTTTAATTTGGTTTGATCATGCATATGGGGAAGGAAGCAGCCCCCTACAAGAAAATGACAACTAAAGGTCACCACTCAATTGTGGTGCATAGTTTATAGTTAGTCATTTCATATTCCCTCCATTTCTTTTTACAAGATGTATTAGGATTTGAGGAAGTCTTTGACGATTAATTACCCTATCAAGAAACCATCAATTCCTGGAAAATCAATTTTATTGTAAGATGTGCAGAATGTGAATTGCTTTGTATAAATTTGAAATTGTCGGTCAAAATGTATGAAATTTGACTTTAGTACAATTAGTTAAGCTTTGCGCAACTTGGATTAACCTGGTGAAATGAAGTGAGAACCATATCAACTTTGTTGCCTAATTAAGCCATAAACAAATATCATGGAATCCCAGACTCTGAATTTCTATGTGAATTTCCTAATATATAGATAGCAGACCACCATATCTGCAGCTGACTGTTTCCGTTTTCTGTCAGTAAATTTAGTTGGGTATGATGATCTTACATGAATACTGACTGCTACATCAATGTGATTTTAATCTGAACAAGGTTAAACAATCAATTATACAGGTTGCACTATATATGGATAAAAAAATCAGTCTTATTCGATTAAAAAATTGATACTAGCAATCTGCCACTACTGATTTTATTTAAAGCTGACGATACGCTATCTCATCAAGTCATCATAACGATAAGTACAGAACTTTGTGGAGAATAGATTTGTCATCCTTTTCATAATGTAAAACAAAGCTGAAAGCTTCAATAGGATGATAATGAGGATTGAAGGATGCCAACATTATCTGCGACAATATAGTAAGAAAAGAACTCATACTTCATATATAGAGCAACAAATATATTCAAGATACTACACTAGTCATTTTGAGTTCATGAGATGGTGATGCTAAAGTTTGCTATGTGATCCAGATTTGCTGGTAGCTTAAAAGAGAGATATTGTATGGCTATATGATCCATATTTCTTACGGTGCGAATGGAGAAGCCCTTGACTTTAACAAAAAGAAAAGCTGTATTAAGCTTAAAAGAAAGAAAGGCTTTGTTGTTGTTGTTGTTGTTGTAAAATTGTTTGCCAGTTGGCACCCACATTATTTATACCGTTCATTCCCGTCGCCAGATCTTCCTCAAACGGAGCCTAACGGCAACCCATGTTCCAATGGTGAGGTAAAACCTATATTCGTAGTTCGATGTCTTATGAGGAGCAGAATAACCTGTCTAGCGAGGAGTCCATGCCATTCTAGCATAGTTTTTCAGTTCCGCACAAAGTCTGTATTCTATTTTCTTTTCTGATTAAAATTCAGTCTCCTATAAATTGGAATGATGCATTAGTTTTGCAAATGAACTCAAACTAAGTGGGTGAATGTTTGAAGAATCTGCTATGATATGCAAGTTTCTGCCTAAATAAGATGCAAGCTCCTTCCCATTCCATCATGAAACACATCTACTGGGCGGTGCAAAATTGTAACAGTTGTGAAGTAAATTTTCACCCTAGCGCCGTGAACCCAACGCCTCGTTTAGATTACGAAAAAAAGTGAAACTGATGAATAGTACCACTTTCGTCTTATTTGGCAAATATTGTCCAATCGTGGATCAACTAGGCTCAAAAGATTCATATCGTGATTTCCAACTAAACTGTGTAATTAGTTCTTTTTTTACCTACATTTAATACTCCATGCAAGTGGTTAAAAATTGATGTGATGGAGAGAGAGTGAAAAAACTTGGAATTTGGAATGCATCTAAACGAGGCCCAACTTCCATTAAAACGATAGATGTCAGACCATATGCAACTGTCCAGATAAGAAGGGCGCTGGGCGCCAAATCCACTCTTTAAATGGAAAGGTGTCGCAAATAAAGATGGCAATGGGGACCTGCGACCCGATACCCGATGGTTATTTAATCCATTAGGGTCTAAATATGGACTAAACACACTACCCATGGGTACATAAATGGACCAAACCCTTCACCCATCGGGTACGTGGGTATGGGTATGTTCCAGCAATCCCCATACCCGTTTACCCATGGGTGAAAAATACCCCGCCAAAAACTAAATAAGCCCACCAGCCCATGTAAAACCCTAGGTTCACCCGCCGGTCCCGCTTGGCGATTTGGCCGTTGGAGCCCTCAACCGCTCGAGGGAGTCTCGACACTTGGACTCCCGCCGCCGAAAAAATAGGCGCATGAGTAAAGCGCGTTGTTACCTCGTCTCGGCACTAGCAGCCTGGCACCGCAATCACCACTCACCAAAAAAAATGCCGCCGCCACCGAAAAAAACTACACCGCCCGCCCGCCCGCCCCTCGTGACCTCGTCTCGGCGTCTCGCGTATTCACATCGCATCGAAGCGCCAGGAACTCGCCACGCCATGCCGGCGATGGAGCAACTCGAGCAAGAACGGTGATTGCCCTGTTCCCCTTCCCCTAATCCCCTTCATATCATATTCTTTGCACTTGCAAGCGCAGCACTGCAGAGGCGCTCGGCCCTCCGCGCTCCGCGTCGCGCTCCTTTGCCTCTTTCCCCCCGCACTAACCAACTCCTTCACTCCGGCGTCAAGGGATTTCGTGGAGGTCCTAGAGGATGGTGACCACCTAAAGCCGCCGGATCTCGAGCTCGTCTACGCCATGAACACTCTGAAGCTGCAAGATCCGAAGGTCCAAGTTGAAGTCGCCGCTGACACTCCTACAGCGGATCCGAAGAACGGCGCCGGTGCCGCCAGTACTCTTGCATCCAAGCCCAAGAACGGGAACGGCGCCGCTCATACATCCAAGTCCAAGAACACCACCACCAAGGAGAAGAAAAGGACCGGGGTTACTGCAGCCGTGGAGAAGACGAAGCAAAAGGACGGCCGACTCCCTCTTTCTCTGGCTTCATCTCGGGAAGGTGCTGCTGCTCCTTCCGGCCGCCGCTCCTCTTCTGCAGCCACATCTTCGGGTGGAGGTGGTGCAGTAACTAATACTCAGCCTCCTAGTACTAGCCGCAAGTTGCTGCAGCCACTTATGTAAGTAAACCCAAGAACAATAGTGCTAGTGCCAGATTGTATTTATTCTGACTATATGCTTCTTCTAGTTTAAATGAACCAAAGCATATCCTGCCATGTCCGTCAAACCCACCATATCACCATGTCTTTACTTTCAGGTTTTGTTTATTGGCATGCCTAAATTTTTTATTTCATCTTGACATACAGAAACATTTTACTATAGACATCATGACGATGCATGCATATAGGCAATATAGCATTGCATTCAGCTAGTATACCGCTAAAATAACTTTATTTTTCCTATTTTCAGTGACATAGCTATCCTAGCTCCTCAATTGTGCTGTCGTGTTGTGCAATTACCAATTCTCCTATTGCCATATGTAAGCAGTTCAAATAGAACAAATTGACAGATTTTGCTTGTTTCCCATGTCCTGCCATACCTGTTATGTTTGATATTTTTTTATAGCATATCTTTTTTTATTAACATTCATTCTTATTATGTCATTCGGATTGAAAAAATGAGTACTAGTCGTGATAGCTAGGGTGGACCGGTTGGCTGTTGAATTGTTGATTTTCATGTGCATGAATAAATTATTGACGGGTACAGGCGACCCGCCGGGTATGGGTCTGGGGAAAATTCCCCACCCATGGCGGGTATGGGTATTCTGACGGTACCAAATTTTTATGGCGGGGATAGGTCTAGGGTGACCATACCTGATGGGGATTTACCCATTGCCATCCTCAGTCGCAAAGGCACATGGAATATATTCTCAACAAGAGTGTCGGCCGATCTCTGTGCAGGAATGACTAAAACAGCTGATACCATATGCTGAAATCAAATGTATATCTTGCTAATCAGAATAAAGTGTTTGGGAAGGTAGTATAAGTTATGGTTATTTAAGGCACGATGAATAACTTCCAGAACCAGAAGATGAAGCTGTATGAGAATGAGACTACCAACATCAGGCATGTCACCAATCTTTAGTGCCACAAAGAAAGTTAGCAGTTGGCTAGTGAACTGAGAACAGTAGAGCATTAGATTAAAGCAGCTGAAGATGGCATAAGATACATACATACAGACATCAGCATTCCAGATGCTGGGGACTGACTACAGACTCCTATATACACTCTTCACTGATTTCGGCTTACCAAGCTGAGATGTGCAGCAAGAACATCCCTGATTCTCTCCCCCTCCTTATCCTTCTCACCCTCAAAGTCCACAAACGCATCAGCATCAGCATTCCGTTGAATCTCTGCAGTCATCGGCTCGCCGCATTGGAGGAGAAAATTGTGGAGCAGACAACCAGCAACCACAACATACGGCAGTGCCTCTTGGCACTCGCCCTTCCAGCATTCCTCCAGAAGCCGCCACCGTGTCCGCACACGGCCAAAGGCATTCTTCACCACCTGCTGTCCGTGCGCGTGCACATGGTTGAAGATGCTCTCTTTGGATAAGTCATCAGTGGCATCCACCACATGCTTGTACGGTGTCACAAGCCAGGGGAGCAGCGGGCAGCAAGCAGGCCCCAAGAAGTAGCGCGGCACCGAGCCACCGATGAGCTCGCCCTGAGGCGCATTGGCGAGCACCATGGACTGGGAGGTGTACAGCTTCGTCCGCGGGAGGATCTCCGCCGGCGCCATCTCCGGGTCCCACCCGACGGAGACGTCGAGGAAGCGGCCCTCGGCGTCGACCAGCGCCTGCGCGATGGCCACCTCCCCGAACCGCGCGTACCCGAGCGCGCCGCAGCAGTTGGGCAGCGAGAGTGCGCAGAACCCCGGCACGGCGCGCGCGATCCGGTCGGGCGCGGCGAGGTCGAGCAGCACGGCGAGGCGCTCGGCGATCGCGCGGCAGACCTCGTAGAAGGCGCGCGCGGCGACGGCGGGGGACGGGAGGCCGAAGCGGCGCGCCACGACGCGCGCGGGCGCGGCGTGGGCGAGGCGGAACAGTGCGGCGCCGAGCTTGTGGTCGGGCGGCAGCGCGAGGGACGAGGACGAGGACGAGGCGGCGGGCGCCGGGAGCGCGAGGGCGTGGAGGAGCTGGAAGAAAGCGGGCTTGGACATGCGGAACGCGTCGCGCCAGGCGGAGTCCGGGAGGGAAGGGGAGGAGAGGAGGCGGAGGAACCAGGAGGAGGGCAGCGGCGGCGACGGCGTGGGCGGGGACAGCGAGAGGGATGTGAGCGTGAGCGTCTGGAGGTGGAGCGGGAGCTGCGCCAGGAGGCGGGACACGGCGCGCGCCGCGGAGAGGAGGAGCGGGTCCAGCGCCAGCGTCTGGGACGGGCGCAGCAGGAGGTCGCGGTCGGACGCAAACCGCAGTGCCAGGGTGACGGACGAGGCAAGCAGCGCCAGCAGCGACGTCAGCTGCGGCGGCGACTGCGGAGCCGGCGGCGGCGGAGGCGGTGGAGACGATGGCGCGGCAATGGGCGCGCGGCGGGAGCGCTTGCGGCCGGAGGCGACCATCCTCGGGAGGCGAGCGCGCGCGCCGCGCGTAGTGGGGAGGTGGTAGTTGTTTTTTGCGGGTTTCGGGGAGCTGGACGATAGCAGTGGCGACGGCGACAGGTGGGAGTGGGAGCAGTGGACTGGACTGGCTGCACTCGCCCTGCACTCTGGGGTGCGCGAGCGAGCTCGTTGGGCAGAGCTGGGCTCCCCCTTCGCCTCGGGCCTGACGACGACATGGGCTTTGCAGGTTTGCAGCTCGTGGCACGGTGGCAGTGGGAAACGGGGTGCTTTCCTCGGGAGATGGATGTGACGGCCACGTCGTCGTGTATCGTGTTGGATGGGGCATGTGGACATGCAATTAATTCGCAGTAATTTTGGTGTCAGGCCAGGACTGAGGAGTCAGATTGGGCTCGGTTTCACGTGGACCGTGGATAGCAGGGGTCTAGCCCAGTCAAGTATTGGATCAGCTTTACTGTTGCTGGTTCGTGAAGAAGTACTATTGATTGGTTTGTGTGAGGAAAAAATATTGTTTTGGCTAAAAATTTACGATCATTTATGACAAGCTACAGCCAAACGAACAGGCTGATGGCCCTGTTTGGTTCGGCATGTGTTCCTAAAATTCTTGTCACATCGAATATTTGACACATGTATGGAATATTAAATATAGACTAATTACAAAATTAATTACACAACTTATGACTAATTTACGAGACGAATTTTTTAAGTCTAATTAGTCTATGATTTGACAACGTGGTGATACAGTAACATGTGTTAATGACAGATTAATTATGCTTAAAAATAGTCTCGTAAATTAGCCTCCATTTATATAATTAGTTTTATAATTAATCTATATTTAATAATTTTTATTAGTATCTAAATATTTAATGTGACATAAATTTTAGGAGCAACTAAGAAACCAAACATCGCTGTATATGTTGCTGACCGCTGCTGCCACGCTAACGGTGGGGGCTGGCAAGGCGTTCTCTTGTCACGCTCGTGGGAGTGTGCGATAAAAGATGAACTAAACTCAACTTTAGTCCAAATTTTAAACGATAAACATTGACTAATTATGGTCTAACAAAAACTAACAGAGGTTAATTGATGAGTAGAACTCAATAGAAAAAGAAAATTTTAATTAGTCTACGTTTACGATGGACTAAACTTTAGTATGACAAACATGCTCAAAAGCTAAACATCGTGGATTGGCACAACAGGGCCGCCACTAGCTCTTTCCTACTCATTCCGTCCCAAAAACAAGTTCACATCTTACTTCACGAGGAGTCAAATCTTTTAAAGTTTAACCAAGTATGAATAAAATAATATCAATATTTGTGTCTCTAAATAAATTTAATTTCATTATCAATCTAACAATATTTATTACACGTTATAAACATGAGTACTTTTTATATATCATTGGTCTCATTGGTCAAACTTAAAAGAGTTTACTCCACGAGAAACGAGAGGAGCATTTATTTTGAGACTGAGAAAGTATGCATTTTCTGCTCTCAAAATAAATTAGTGAGCACAAACATTTAGTGGAAATGTATCGGTAGATAAACACGTATGCAAATATAAATGTTACATATTTGTAAATCTGAAGTATATTTAATTTTTGTTTGGAATTTAGTATGATTACTTGGATCAAATTTTTGTCCTAAATAATAAAAAATCTAGATAAGAAATAGTTTTATAAACTATGACACTTGCAGATCAAATGATACCATTCCTTACTTTGTAGGTATGTTGAACATTCCTAATTGCACGTTATATATTCTCACTCACTGCACATAATGTGTAATAACCTTTGTATTTAAATATGTGTGTGAATATATTCCATAAAATTCTCTATCATAGCATATACCCCCTCCGTCCCATAATACTGACGTTTTAGACTCTCTCCCCTAAAAAAGTAGAGACAGAGGTCTTGGAAAAGATGAAGGTGTGTTGAGAGAAGAAAAAGATGTATTGGGAAGTGAGAAGGGCAACTATTTTAGGATAAAATTTGAATCCTAAAATGTCAACTATTTTGGGACGGAGGGGGTATAAATGGGCCTTTACTTGTAGTTAGGATACATGGAACTAAAATTCCATTACTTTTAAGCCCATGATGCGGAATATCTTTTGAACTATGGTATTAAAGATCTACTATTCGCATTAGGGTAGGGAAAGAATGTCCATTTTAAATACCAAATATTATTTTCATAGAAAAAACAATATTAAGAAAAAAATCCATGAAACTTGAAGCATGAATAATATCATGCACTAAATCAAACGATAGTTTGACTAATACTCTTGTGAAGAAGCATGAAGCAGAACATATGCTAGATATTTTTTTAAAAAAAATGACAGGCATAACTCAAAGTTATCAACCAAAAGTTGAATTTTTCAGTAGTCAGTAGTAAACTAAATGTTGTTACCATCAAGCTAAAACTTATGGGAACAAAGGTGGATTCTAGTTTAGTTATATACCTTTTAAAATAAATAAGAAGAAACTCCTTCACTCTCATGAGATAATACCTCACGAACAAGGTTAAGAACCATATGAAGAGGTTAGTCGTGAATACGAAACCCAACACACTAAGTGCGTGCAACATGAGTTAGGAATGTGAAACAACATGTATCTCTTGTTAAGAAAATGATAAAAAGATAGAATAATTTCACATTGTGAAAGTTGGTATCAACAACTCTAACTCTATAATGGCAAATGTTTCTCTTTTGAGAAGACGGATATGGAAAACAAAGTCCATGGCAAAGTCCACAAGTTAATGGCAAAAGGAGCATGTGAATAAGTGTTTCGAAACATAGTGATGAGATCATAACATACATGTATGTTAAGCCTTGGGTCCAATGGTTCCCGAACGAAGAAGACCCCCGACCGACTCCTTCAGGATCGCCCGAGGTCTTAGGGACTATGCCCATCAGGCATGCTCATGCTCACCCTCTGGCAAAGAGACCCAGCCAAGCCTGACTCAACCACAGCTTCTGCCTAGGGCTCGGGGCTTCCCCGAGCCTTAGGCTCCCGATCTACGGCACCTCCTGGCCCGACCCTTGGCTCCTGCCTGGCTAACGATGCTAGCCAAGGCTGGGCATAAGAAGATAAGCCTCAGGCTACCGATGCCCGAGGGCTCCCTGGCGCCGCTCCCTAGGCGTGCCCCTACCAACTGTTCCTCCAACAGGGTCACGTCTGGGGTGTGACATAAGAAGACAAAGCTTCTGGGCCCACACGTCAGTCCCTAGAGCCGACCTCCTTTGCCACCAAGAAGACTCTAGAAGGTCTCACCCGGGGGAGGCCAGTCCAAGCCGACACCCTCTGACATGTAGAGTGTCAGAACAGAGCAGCCGGACGACGCCTAGGCTTCTTCGGCTCCAAGACACCTTGACGGTCCACGGCACACCGCTGCAAGCTCCTCCTGGACTCCGGTGCACATAGACCATAGACTGGAACCCCCAAGCCACCTTGTACCCGACCTATCTCATTATTTAAGGGATAAAGTCGGACCTAGAGGGGGGAGGATCCCGATTCGATCACCAGAAACTCCATTCCATCTGCCTCCGCTCCGCTCCGAGTGTAAGGCAACCAGGAGAGGGGCACCGAGAGCCCCTCCTCCACCACATCTCGCCGTTTCCTTCCTCTCCAACGAGGGGAGACACCATTGGTGGCAAGGCAATATTAGGATTAGCACCGAGCTAACCCCCCTACCAAACTTTCTTCCTTTACACTCTGCTGTAATCCTCCAGATTTTGGGTGCTCTTGAGTATAAGAATCATTAGTTGCTAGACATAGGGACCAAATTGGCCCAAACCAGGATAAACTGTTGCGTCTTCTCTTCGTGATTCTTGTGTTCCTAAGTTCACCCGAGCCACCGGAGACCCTGTACTCTAGCATCGATTCGAACAACATGCTTGTCGTGGTTTTGACCCCGCGATAGCTGGCACGCCAGGTAGGGGGCAGCGTCAAGTGTAATTCTAGCTCTACGGTGGCCAGAGCCACCTGCCTTATCACCGGAGCAAGCGGCACCGCCCCAAACGGTGGTGTCTACTTCCTCGATGAATTCTCCATCACGGCCAGCACCTTCTTTCTGGGCTAGGTCCTCAACTTTGGGAGCCTGGCCTACATCGCCGACTACTATGGTGAGCTTTGTCCACTCCATGGGACTGCCCCAGTGGGTTATGTGCCCCTATAGATGGCCAACAGGCCGGCATGGCATGGGCCCATGCTAGGCATGGCCTGATAGGGCACGGCATAGAAGGGCCCATCAGGCCACCGGGCCATGTCGTACCAGTCCATCGTGCTTGGCCGATGGCCTAGGCACGGCCTGTCGGGCCAATTTCTATGCCGAGCCGGCCCGATGAGCCTGACCTTTTTAGCAGGTCGGGCTGACCCAAGGCCCACCAAAAGTGATAGAGAGGAGGGGGAGGCGAGGAGTGGAGGTGGCGGTGGCCACCGGCGAGCTTCCCCTCGGGGTGCTTAATGTCGGATCCAGTGAAGTAGCGGCAGAGGAGGCGAGTCCGGCGAAGTAGTGGCCGGATTGAGGGCGCTCCGCTCAAAGCCACTGCATGGGGACATGGAGGAGGTGGCTAGACGTGTGGGGGTCATGGAGGAGGCGACCGTTGCCATGCTCGACACCGGCGCTGCTGTCGTGCTGGACTTTAGCGTGGTCGAGGGATGGAGAGGAGCCAAGGAGGAGCGGGGTTGGCACCATAGAGGGGATGGAGGCCGCTCTGCTCAAAGCTATGTGGGGGGCGCGAAGGAGGTGGCTAGAGCTAGATGTGTGAGGGGCCATGGTGGTGGCAGCTACCACTACACTTGATGCCATCATGTGGTGGAGGTGGAGCTTTGGAGATGGCGGCATGGGGATGGGGGAGGCGGAGTGGAGTGGAGGTGGAGGTGGCGGCATGGCCGGGATGGAGCACATGGTGCTGGCTACCACGCACCCACACCTAGCCAGCGAACGAAGAGAGGGAGCAAGGGAGAAGAGCAATGCCGTGAGTTAGGAGCGAGGAGGGAAGGGAGCTGGGCGCGTCGTGAATCATAGAGGTGAGAGGAGGAGTGAGCACTACAGCGTGGGGAGGCCGAGAGGGGGATGCATGGGGGGATGGGAAGGGTGTTAGGGACTTAGGGTTCAGGGGGGTATGGGTGGCTGGGCGGGTCGGCTACAGGAGCAGGCCGGCACTAATGGCCAGGGCTCTTAGCAGGTCGGCTTATCGGGCCATCACTAGGCCATGCACTATGGAGCGAGCCATGCCATGCCAGCCCACATGCCTGGGGTAAGGCCTAGGCACGGCCTGCTCCTCTGGGCCATGCCAGCCCAAGCCCGCTAGCCATCGGGCCAGGCCATGCTTGGGTCGGGCCAAAAAAATAGGCCTTAGGCCAGGCTGATGGGCTCGGGCTGCATGGCCAACTATGTGCGCCCCTAGCACTGTCCCCTTGTTGGGGCCCTCAAGAGCAGATCTTGGGGTCCCAGCTCATCAGATCCACCACGGATCTACCACCACCCGGGAGCGGCAGGAACAGCCCCTCACTCCCTGGTCATGTCTTCCCATGGGACAGGGGAGATCCTGCATCACCCCCTTGACCCACTAAGGCGAGCGGTGCCTGGTCCGCTAGGCATCCACCGCTGGCTAGCCGGGGAGATCTGCGACGTCACCAATGCGCTGACGACAGGCACTTCCCTCACCCACAGGAGAGCGGGCCAGAGGAGAGCTTGCCCCTGACATGATGTAGCTTTGCTCCATGGTCTATGGGGGAGGACCAACTCCATCGCCTCCATGACTCCCTAGGGACCCGCTACAAGGGGTCAACATGGCGAGCAGGACATTGCTACGACACCTTCGCTAGTCAGAGGTCCCCATCACCTTTGGCTGCCAAGACTACCCACGACACGTCTCCAGTCTAGGCCGTTTCCTGCTCGTCGTCGACCCCATTGTCGGATGGGCGCACCTCATGAAGGTGCTAATGGACGGTGGGAGCAGCCTCAATGTTCTCTATGCCGACACACTTGACCGTATGGGGATCTCAAGGAAGGACCTCCACCCTAGCGGGGCACCCTTCTTTAGGTTCATCCCTAGAGCCCAAGCCACTCCTCTTAGAAGCATCTGGCTCCCTGTTACATTCAGGAATCCTGCTAACTTTCGGAAGGAGTACCTCGACTTCAAGGTGGTGGATTTCACCAGCCCTTACCATGCTCTGCTAGGGCGGCCATGCTACACGAAGTTCATGGCTGTCCCGTACTACAGGTGCCTGAAGCTCAAGATTCCCGACCCGTGGGGGGTCATCGTGATGGCCACCTCCGTGGCCAAGGCATATCGCTGCGAACAAGAAGGCATGACCCTCACCATGGCTAACGTTGCTACTACCAACTTCACCTGAATCCAACGCCAGCCGGGTGATGAGCCCCTGAATGTCTCGAAATGAAACACGGCGGTGGCCTTTCACCCAGCTGATGACACCAAGATGATCTAGATCTGCCCCAAAGACCCCAAGAAGTGACTCTACATAGGCGTCGACATGTCCCCAGACATAAAATCAGCCCTAAAAGGACCTAGGATGCCGCCTAGAGGGGGGTGAATAGGCGTTTCTGAAAATTAACACCTTTAAATGCAGAAACAATTAGAAAAAGGAGTTTCTAAACTCCAAATTAAGAATAATACCACCCCTCATAAGTTAGCCACAGAGTAAACAAGGCATAAAGAATATATCTAGAAGCTACAACCCTGCAACACAAAGTTAGAACAGAGAATAAATATTTTTAGTACTAAGCTCTAATATCGGACGTGTTCGGTATGAATACTGGACGTATCCGATATACATGATTTCTGTAGATCAGCCCCGAACTTGCTTCTTTTGATTTCTATCTTCAAACCAAACTATAGGCACCTACTAGAGATGACAATATACACAGAGAGCCTACACAAGAGCTAGAGCAACACAAATATCAAATGAAATATGAATTGAGACACGATATTTGTTTTACCGAAGTTTGGACTCGTTTGAGTCCTACTCTCCGTTGAGGGGGCTACGGGTGACCCAGCGAAGGTCAGCCCTAGAGGATACCACGAAGGTCACTCTAGCCGAAGTCTTTTCCAACTTCTTTTCCTTCTTCCACTAGTTGATTCTAAGGCAGCAAAATCGATCGTTACAAACTTTCTAAGACACGCCACAATCTCTCGAATGCTCTCCGGCGATGCCTAACTGTCTAGGACCGAAGAGTCCAAGAGTAACAAATGCGAATCATGAGATTGATAATATGCACAAGTGCTCAAGTGGTTGGATTACTCTCTTTTTGAATTTCTCTCAACCCACTAATTGATTTGGTAATTTAGATCACACACTCACTAAGAGAGGGTTTGGGAGAGTTGGCAAGGCTCAAAAACATGTATAGCAACTAGCAGAATTAGCAGCCTCCAAAGGTGGAGGCTTGGGGGGTATTTATAGCCCCTTGGAAAAACTAGTCGTTTTATAGCCGTTGCCATACCAAACACGTTCGGTATGTCCGGTATGACTTATACTGCCCTAATGATAACTAAGTTACAGTGACAATGTGAGGCGTTGGAACTCTCGATGAATACCGGAACTCCCGACCGTCGAAACTCCTGACCCTCAGCATATTTGAAAACTATGTAACTGAGTTGAAGTTTTCGAGGTGTCGGAACTCCCAACGCATGCTGGAACTTCCGACCATCGGAACTCCCGACCCTTAAGGCATTTGAAAACTAGCCATTGGCCCCTAGTCGTCCATACGGTATGACCACTACAGTGAACTCTCCAAGTCAGTTATAGCGCGAGACATCAGAACTCCCGATGAACCAACCTGAGAACAACAATTTTACCATTGCTGGGTAAATACCAGACACGTCCAGTATGAATACCGGACACGTCCGATATTGCCAGACCAGCAAGAAATCAGTTAGCTCTTTTGTCTCTCAAATACTCAAAACTCACATGGGTTGGCTTAAGCACTTATAAAACATTATCTATTAACATGATGCATCCCTCTTAATAGTACGGCATACCTATTAAACTCAAGATTAAAGGAAAAATAAATTTATACCGCTTGAGTTGACCCCTTTTGAATTACTGTCGTCTCTTTCAATCTTCATCAAGTAAGGGTGCCAACATGTTGATATTGATCTTGTCACTTGAGCATAGCCATCTTGAGCACATGACTTGATTCCATTCATCAAATATGAATAACTTCAAATGCATCAAGTCACTTCAAACATTTTGTCCAATATAGATTTGATCCTCCATATCAATATGGCCATCATAGCTTGATTAGTACCTCAACTAAATACAAGTACTTCCTTCTTCACCCTAGCTAGGTTCTTCAGCCGCCAAGCCGTCGCTTGTCCTTCACCCTTGCTTAGTACCTCAAAGCCTTTCCTTACTATCTTCACCATCTCAAGCGATCAAGTCATATCTTGTGTTGAATCAACCATTTATTTGTATTGTTATCTTTTTCATTTTAATTTAGCAAGCTTCAAATATGAGACCATTCCATATGCAATCTCTCATGTCTCATTAATTAATTCTTACGAGCTTGCTTTCACATAGTATATGGAAATCCCACAATAAATAAGCCTTTACATGAAGTCCTCTTTTTGATGATTGATGATAACTTGATTAAAACTTACAAAAGAATATAAATATTTAAGCTTTTGGGTTCAATGATTTATGAGAGGTTCCCCCTTAATATGTGCTTATGATTAGAATTCACAAAATGACCTCAAATATCAATTGCACATACTAAAACATATAGGAGACTCCCCCTAAATCATTGAATCTGTGGGGTGCATGTGTGTGTGATAAGTAAAACCATGATGCATATGATAAGATACATCACACAAGAATAAATATAAAGACATCACATCAAATATTTTCATTCTAGTATGCATAGTCCTTATGAAAATAAATATAATACATGTATGTCACACATAGCACTCATTACACATTTTCTCAAATCCATAAGCCACTAAAATATATATAAAGATCACGTCTCAAGAGATACATAGATAAAGCATAAGTAACTCTCATCTCAAACTCAAGACACATCAATGAAGCTTAGAAACTATGGCTTATGGTACATATCTTCAGGTACAAAGATAAGCAAATAAAACAAAAATCCAGAAGCTTTAATCAGTCTCTCTCTCCCTTTGTCATCTATCACCACAAAGGTCCAACAATGACAAACTAAGGACAAAAGGGGCTGCAAGCTGTCTCTGAAGGCTGTGATCACTCATCATCATCTTCATCTCTACTAGCATCCTCATCATCTGAGCGTGTAGCACCGGCTGGACGAGAACCACCCACACCAAATGGGTCATAGAAACTACCTATGAGGTCACTCCACCAGTCTGAAACATACTCGTCTGCAGCACTAGGACGTGGCTGAGAGTGAGTAGGCACCCAAGCCTATAGTGGTAAAGTGTTAGGGTGCTCTAGAGCCTGCTGCTACTGTTGCTGAAGGAACTCAGCAAACTCTGCGTCGTACCTACCCTGCTGCTGCTCCTTAGTCTCAGGCTCACTAGCTGCCTCATCTAAAAGTGGAGACCTAGGAGGATCAAGCTCAGGTCATAGAAGCAATCTACTTCAAAGTCCAACTATCCTTCCTCCTAGCCTCCCTCTCCTTCTGCTGATAGGTCTGTATGTCCTTGCACATCCCAAAGATAGCACTAAACATCTTGCGAATAGGAGAAGGAGGACTACGGCGACGTGGAGAAGAACATAAAGGAGCATGTGGTAGAGGAGAAGCTAGTCCTACTGCACCACCACCTATAGGTGCATCTACCTCTAGTGCTACTGCTGCTCCTCATGGTCCTGCTAGAGGTACCCCAACCTTAGTCAAATCTGCAACAATCTTTAGGACCTTATGTACCTTGTCATACTCAAAGGTATGCCATGTGACCTGCTCAATCATGTGCATGATGTAGGGAGCAAAACCATAGCCCTTGAGGGGCCTCTCACTGACACTCCTAATCTCGCACCATATGAAATCAAAGACGCTAAAAGGTCATGCATCAGGTGCCATCCTATGGAGCAAGTTCCTAGAGTAATCTGCAATGTTTCCCTTATCTCTACCCTTGTAATCAATGGTCTTCCTGAATATCATGTCTAGGTATCTATAAGTAGGGTGAAGACCTAGAACCTTCCCTACTGCTCCTCTCTCATCCCCTGGTGGGTACATGTAGGCAAGCTACTCTAGAGGCAACACCTGCTCTGTGTGGATCCTATCTTTCTGAAGATCATCATCTGAGAAGCCAAGTAGACCTGCAAAAGCATCATAATCAACACTGTACCACTGGCCCTCAAGCATTTAGTGCATACGCCTCTCATCCTCCTCAACATACAGGGTGGCATAGAACTGAGCTACCACCTCTGTGTTCTAGTAACGCTGGAACTCCATAATCTCGTAAACCCCTGTATGCTCACAAATGGCAATAGCGTGATCAATGGAGGCCTTCTGCAAATCTCTGACATACTGCCAGTCAATCCACTAAGACCTAGCAATCACTGGGTTCCTGGCGAGGATCACACTGGTGTAGAAGTCCATATGAAAGGCTATCTGAAATTGATGATCAAACTGAATCCTCGACAAGCCCATTGGATCAATTCTTCTTTCATCTCTAGCCCTTCTGGTCATGCCTTTCCCTCAATAGTTAACTCTAGAAACATAAGAGGGTACACTAGGTAGATATGGCTCAAGTAAACCATAGTGCATACCCTAACCTGGCTGGTGCTGAGCTGAAGGTATTGTCTGCTCCTCCTCAATCTCTTGCTCATCATCTGAGCTGCCACCATCTGAACCTCTATTAGTACTCTTCCTCTTTCTTGTACTGGGCTCCACTCTATACTCCTCTGTATCTATGTTAGAGGAAGAACTCTTATCTCCCTCTTTGTATTATGGAGCACCTCTAGTAGTCCTAAAGAGTCCTCTGCTGCTCCCCTACTCCTACTGACTATATCTAGGATACATTTCCTGTCTTGCCTTCTTGTATTTCTCCAAAGCTGGATTATGCCTATGCTTTGACCTAGGCTCCTGTCTTCCACTCATAGCTGCAGTCCTATATCCAAATATTTGCAAGGAATTTTAGATACATGCCCAAACAATAGCTTATTTTAGCTGATATATAGAAATAAGAATAATTGTCCCATGCTTTATAATCACCTCAACCAAACTAGGTCAAAAGGTTCACAAAATATAATAGACAATTAAACTTAGTCCTAAGAATCAACCACTGAAAAGATTGAAATAAGGAAGCAAAATCTGCTCTGCTGTCCCATACCAGACATGTCCGGTATGAGCGAACAGCAACCCTAACCAGGGTTCTTGGCTCAATCTTCAATCAATCCAATCCAAACTCTAGGCATTGCTTCTAGATAGGTAATGTAGCATCTCTATCGAAGGGATTTCAAAATCATGCCCTAACCGCTTAGATCGGATGAGGTCCGGGATTAGGGTACCTTGTGAGAGTGAATGAAGATACGATTGGAAATCCAAGTTCTAGAGTCTTCGATATTGATGCAAATCTCCTCCGATCCAATCTCCCTCTCTTCCTTTTCACGGTGGAATCACTCGATCGCAATATGGTGGAACAGAGGTGGCGGCGTCGGCTTGGAGGAGAGAAAAGAGAGATAGAGGATCAGGGCTGAAGGGGTATCGACCGTTTTTATAGCCCCGCTCATACCGGACACGTCCGGTATTTGCGGGCTATCTGATCTTTTTCCAAATTTCATTTACTTAATTCTAATCCCTTTCAATATCATTTCTTGATCCAAAAACATGTATGTCCTTGATCCAAACAAGGTGTAAATACTTTTCTTATCCAAATGCCATGAGTAGCACTTCTCTTTTCCAAATATTTGGCATATAGATTTTGATCACTTTAGAGAGAGATTGTGAGACATAGTAGATTATGGACTTAAGAAAGCCATGTCATGTGTAATTAGCCAATCAAACAATCAAGAAGAGCTATAATTATCACATGACAAGGCTAGGTCACAAAGATCAAGATTCAAATAGTTTTTCAAATTCACACCACCTACACATGCTAGTTATGGGTTTTGAAAAACATCTCTCCTATGTTACACAAATGCACATTCTAACATATAAGGGGCCTTAGATGCACTTACAATGCATGTATGTAAATACATACATTTGCCTTGAGCCCACAAGAATACCACTAAGAAGATACATAGCATGATAATCTTTACGTTGACCTTGATTGCCAAATAATCATGCTAGGTACGAAATCAATTTTACAAAGAATGCTAGATAAATTTGTTAGTCCACAAGGTGCAAAATAGAAACTGAGCTCCCCCTAAATAAGTGCTTTAAGTAATTTGAATGACTTTCATCTAGCACTTCATTCTATTAAGAATTTGGGAGTCAATTTTCTATTTTAAACCACAACCAAATAATTTGCCATATTCAAATTTGAGTTCAAGAGATGCTCACAATCCACTTAGATTTGATAAATCACAAGCTTCTGAGTAAGTTAAGGATATATGAAAATATATGTATCAAAGACTCAGTTACAATCCTATCAGCGTTCTGGTTCCTGCAATACCAGACACGTCTGGAAGGTATACCGGACACGTCCAGAATACACAGAACAGAAACACTTGCTTTCTGTCCCTGTCCATACCAGACATGTCCGATAGGTGCAGGACAGAAGCAAATAACCCACTGCTTGTGATTCTTCATTTTAGCGATAGTATTTATTTTATGCCCTGCATCTCAACAAATAAATTGCTCCACTAGAGAGCCATTAAAAGCATCATATGGCAAAATAAAATACTTTTCAATTAGTCACTTTTAATATTTTTCACAAATATGCCTATTTGTGAGTCATTGAGCACAAAACAAACAAAGTGACTATACTATAAGGTTTAGGTACTTGTTACCAATGGTGAGAATGAAATATATGATATATTCATTGAATTATCTTTGGGTCAACCATATAAGAGATTATTATAATAATTGATTGATAGATTGAGTGAATATTATCAAATTGCTTACTCAACCACCCAGACGCCTTTATCTCATCACCAAGTACCTACATCATTAACCTAAGCACACTTTAGTACCCAACTCTTGTTGGGTCCTTTTGGATTAGTCAATAAGTGCTTAGGCACCCAAATGGCTTTAGTACTAGTTTATGGTGAACACATCACCTTACTAGTGCCAACTCCATTTGTGGTCTTCCTATGCATATCATTATAAACAAATGTGTTCGGCTTAGGAGCATTACCATTTGAGCATTCATAGCTTAGATGCCCCTTTCTTCTACAAGCATAGCATATGCGGCCTTTGTTTGCTCTATGCTTGTTTTGCTTGTATATGTATCTATCAACCTTGTGCCCCATCTCATTCCATCCATAGCATCTTCTTGTTGCAACTTGGGCTTCCTTTCTTGCCTCTTTGTACATTGGGCATTTCTTGGTAGGATACCCCAATTTCTTGCTCATGAGACAAGCGCTTTGTCCATCACTCTTCATTTGCTTGGCCTCCTTGGTAGAAGCCTTTTGATTGGCGGCTTCAACCTTGTCAGCCCAAATCTTGTGTGGACACATAGCCCACTCATGTCCATATAATCCACAACCATAGCATAACATTTTTCCATGTTTCTTGCTCTTGGTTGTGTTGGCCTTACTTAAAATGTGATTCTTTTGTTGGGCTTTGGAGGAAGCAAGGTTTGAACCCTTCTCAAGCTTCTTCACCATGTTATCATGGTTATCTTGAGAAGGTTGTGTTTTCTCCTTACCCTTTAATCGAATCACATCTTTCTTTAATCTTTCCACCTCTTCTTTGAGCTCTATATTTTCTATAAGATTTAGCTCAATTGAAGATTGGCTTGCTTGAGGAGCATACTCATTAATACAAGAAATATTTAATTGAGATGGTGTACTAGTGAGTGAATGTGTGAGAGGTTGAGAAAATTTTACCGATGTGATCACAACCTCATGAGCTACCTCAAGCATGAAGCTTGATTCTACTACTTCACCATGAGAGCACTTTAGATGAACATAATTTGCTTGTAGCACATTATACTTGCTTGATAGTTCATCTAGCCTTGCCTTGAGCTCAAAGTTTTCCTTCTCTAGTTGTGAAACACTAGAAGAGGAGTTAGTAACTAAAGCATGCTCAATTATCAATTTTTATACCTTTCACTTAGAGCCTTTAGTTCTTCCATCTTGGAGATGAGAAACAATTCTTGCTATTGAAGTAATTGCTCTTGCTTCTCAATCTCTTCTTCAAGCTCATTATTCTTTTCAACTATCTTCATGATGATGAACATGTCTTTGCTGTTGAGATGATCAAGGTTGTAGTTGTCTTCAACTTCAACATCACTCTCATCTTGATCATCTACTTGTGCTTTCTCCTTTTCTTGATCTTTCTTGTTACTCTTTTTCTTACTTTTCTTAGCCATGAGACACAAGTGATGAGTATCATGAGATACTGAGGTTGACTCATCACTTGGTTGCCACTGGGCTTGAGCATCGTTGCAAACAACTGCTTGCTGTTCTGCTGCCTCGGCCATACCGGACATGTTCGGTAGGCATACCAAACAGGCAGACAACAAGGCATGCGCTACTTACACTTCTTGTTCCAGCTCAGCGCTCTTGAGGTCTTGTGAGGCTTCTTCGCTACATGAAGACACAATGGACATACTTTCCATTGACTCAATCTCAAGTGCATCATCACATTTGGATTTTCCGTATAAATCAAAAATTCTAGTCCAAATGAGTTGAACACTCTCCGGAGGTGGTTGTCCATTGAAGATTGCCTTATCTTGAACCTCTACACTTAATGTACTCAAAATGACATTAATAGCTTGAGCATTGAGTTGCACACATATCTCTTCCTCTTTTGACAAATTTTTGTAGTTGCTCCAATCAACTATAGGAAGAGTTATGCTTGCATTCATAATATGCTCAACAAAATGACTAATATCTCTAAAAGCATTGAGTATATGAATTGACCAAGGTAGAAAGTTTGTACCATCATTTTGGAGAAGCACCAGCTCCAACTCGATAGGCGTCGACATCCTTTTCTGACGACGGTGAAGCTTTAGGTGAAAACCTCGCTCTGATACCAATTGAAAGGACCTAGGATGCCGCCTAGAGGGAGGGGGGTGAATAGGCGTTTCTGAAAATTAACACCTTTAAATGTGAAAACAACTAGAAAAGAGAGTTTCCAAAATGGAAACTCCAAATTAAGAATAATACCACCCCTCACAAGTTAGCCACAGAGTAAACAAGGTATAAAGAATATATTTAGAAGCTACAACCCTGCAACACAAAGTTAGAACAGAGAATAAATATTTTCAGTACTGAGCTCTAATACTGGACGTGTCCGGTATACACGATTTCTGCAGATCAGCCCCGAACTTGCTCCTTTCGATTTCTATCTTCAAACCAAACTGCAGGCACCTACTAGAGATGGTAATATACACAGAGAGCCTACACAAGAGCTAGAGCAACAAAAATATCAAATGAAATGCGAATTGAGACACGATATTTGTTTTACCAAAGTTCAGACTCGTTTGAGTCCTATTCTTCGTTGAGGGGTCTGCGGGCGACCCAACGAAGGTCAGCCCTAGAGGGTACCACAAAGGTCACCCTAGCCGAAGTCTTTTCCAACTCATTTTTTTTCCTTCCACTAGTTGATTCCAAGGCGGTGAAATTGACCGTTATAAACTTTCTAAGGCACACCACAATCTCTCGGGTGCTCTCCGATGACGCCTAACCATCTAGGACCGAAGAGTCCAAGAGTAACAAATGTGAATCATGAGATTAACAATATGCACAAGTGCTCAAGTGGTTGGATTGATCTCTTTTTGAATTTCTCTCAACCCACTAATTGATTTGGCAATTTGGATCACACACTCATTAAGAGAGGGTTTGGGAGAGTTAGCAAGGCTTAAAAATGTATATAGAAACCAGTAGAATCAGCAGCCTCCAAAGGTGGAGGCTTGGGGGTATTTATAGCCCCCTTGGAAAAACTAGCCGTTTTATAGTCGTTGCCACACCAAACACGTCTGGTATGACTTATACTGCCTTAACGGTAACTAAGTTACAGTGACAATGTGAGGCGTTGGAACTCCCGATGAATACCAGAACTCTCGACCGTCGGAACTCTAGACCCTCAGCATATTTGAAAACTATGTAACTGAGTTGAAGTTTTCGAGGTGTCGAAACTCCCGACGCATGCCAGAACTTCTGACCTTCAGAACTCCTGACTCACGTCGGAACTCTCAACCCTCAAGGCATTTGAAAACTAGCCGTTGGCCCCTGGTCGTTCATATGGTATGACCACCACAGTGAACTCTCCAAGTTAGTTAAAGCGCAAGACATCGGAACTCCCGATGAACCAACCTGAGAACAACAATTTTACCATTGCTGGGCAAATACCGAACACGTCCGATATGAATACCGGACACGTCCGATATTGGCAGACCAGCAAGAAATCAGTTAGCTCTTTTATCTCTCAAATACTCAAAACTCATATGGATTGGCTTAAACACTTATGAAACATTATCTATCAACATGATGCATCCCTCTTAATAGTATGACATACCTATTAAACTCAAGATTAAAGAAAAAATGAATTTATACCGCTTGAGTTGACCTCTTTTGAATTACTGTCGTCTCTTTCAATCTTCATCAAGTAAGGGTGCTAACATGTTGATATTGATCTTGTCACTTGAGCATAGCCATCTTAAGCACATGACTTGATTCCATTCATCAAATATGAATAACTTCAAATGCATCAAGTCACTTCAAACACTTTGTCCAATATAGATTTGATCCTCCACATCAATATGACCATTGTAGTTTGATTAGTACCTCAACTAAATGCAAGTACTTCTTTCTTCACCCTAGCTAGGTTCTTCAGCCGCCAAGCCATCGCTTGCCCTTCACCCTTGCTTAGTACCTCGAAGCCTTTCCCTGTTATCTTCACCATCTCAAGCGATCAAGTCACATCTTGTGTTGAATCAACCATTCATTTGTATTGTTATCTTTTTCATTTCAATTTAGCAAGCTTCAAATATGAGACCATTCCATATGTAATCCCTTATGTCTCATTAATTAATTCTTACGAGCTTGCTTTCACACAGTACATAGAAATCCCACAATAAATAAGACTTTGCATAAATTTCATTTGCATTGTTGTCTTATGCTTGAACTAGATTATTTATACAATAACACATCATTTTGGCTTTCATTAAGTATCTGTGAGATAACCTATTACCTGTCCACACTTAACAAATGGGTTAGACCTTTAATCATGTTGTCATTCAATCATCCAAAACCCACTCAAGTGCTAGATGCACTTTTAGGCCCTCACAGAGTTCCTGCGCAACAACATCGACGTCTTCACGTGAAAGCCCTCCAACATGCCCAGCATCCCTTGAGAGATCGCCGAGCACTACCTCAACATCTAGGCTGAAGCCAAGCTAGTGCAGCAGCACCTCTGCCGCTTCGACGAAGAGAAGCGTAAGGCCATCAGAGAGGAGCTCGCTAGGCTCCTCGACACTGGCTTCATCAGGGAGGTCCAGCACCCCAACTGGCTGGCCAATCCTGTCCTGGTCAAGAAGAAGAATGAGAAGTGGAGAATGTGCATCGACTACACCAGCCTCAACAAGGCCCATCCCAAGGACTTGTTCCCCCTTTCTCGGATTGACCAGGTGGTCGACTCCACCACCGGCTGTGAGGCCCTCTGCTTTCTGGATGCGTACTTTGAGTACCACCAGATCACAATGGATCCCTCCAATCAGCTGGCCACGTCCTTTATCACCCCCTTCGACGCCTTTTGCTACACCTCCATGTCATTTGGCCTCTAGAACACTAGGGCCACCTTCTAGAAAATGATGCAGAGGTGTTTTAGGGAGCAAATCGGCCACAACCTAGAGGTCTATGTCGATGACATCATCATTAAGTCTTGAGCGGCTGTGCAACTAATTGGCGACCTAGAGGAAACCTTCACCAACCTTCACGCCAACCACATCAAGCTCAACCTAGAGAAGTGTATGTTTAGGGTCCCAGCGAGGAAGCTCCTGGGTTTCATCGTCTCTGAGTGCGGTATCGAGGCCAACCCCGAGAAGATCTCCACGATCATGGACATGGAGCCAGTCAAAAACCTAAAAGGAGCTTGGAGGCTCACTGGGTGTCTAGTCATGCTCAGCCGCTTCATATCCCACCTTGGGGAATGAGGTATTCCACTATACAAGCTCCTAAAGAAATATGACCATTTTGAGCGGACGTAGGAAGCTTAGGAAGTGCTCACAAGGCTGATGGACTTCCTCACTACACCGCCGGTCCTGACCTCCTCTTCAGCGGGGGAGACTCTGCTCCTCTACACCACTGCCACATCGCACACTGTCAATGCAGCTCTAGTGGTGGAACGCGAGGAGGAGGGCCACACCCTCAAGGTCCAACGGCCGGTGTACTTTGTTAGCGAGGTCCTCTCTGACTTGAAGGCCTGGTACCTAAGGATCCAAAAGCTCCTCTATGCCATGTTCATCACCAAGCATAAGCTCTAGCACTACTTCAATGCCCACCCTATGGTGGTCGTGTCTTCCAGTGGCTTGGGGGATGTCATCAGCAACTAGGAGTCCACCGACCGCGTCACCAAGTGGGGGCTCAAGCTCATGGACCTCAACATCACCTATGCCCCCTCACCATGATCAAGTCCCAAGCCCTCACCAACTTCATCGTGGAGTAGATCGAGGAGCAGGCCTCGACCGCCCCCGTCAAGGTGGAGTACTGGACCATGTACTTCAACGGCTCCCTTACCCTTGAGGGGGCATACGTGGGGAATCTCCTCATATCCCCCAGCGGTGACAAACTAAGGTACGACCTTCAACTCCACTTTTAGGCCACTAATAATGTTGTAGAGTACGAGATGCTCCTCCATGGTATCCAAGCAGTCATCAAGCTCGGTGCTCGGTGCCTCTTTGTACGAGAAGACTCCTAACTGGTTATCAACCAAGTCATGAAGGAGTCGACTTGCCATAACATGAAGATGGAGGCCTACTGCATAGAGGTCCAAAAGCTAGAGGACAAGTTCAACGGCATCAAGCTCCATCACGTCCTCTAACAAGACAACGAGGAGGCTGACTCCTTGGCAAGGCTGGCATCCTCCCAGAAGCCCCCGCTGTCTGGAGTCTTCCTTGACGTCCTCGACACCCCCTCGATCCACCTCAAGGAGGGCAAGGGCTAGCACCACCTCAACCTCGACCTACACCATCGAAGGAGCACTGTCCCCCTAGGAGTGCATGCTCGCGGTCACCATGCACAACCAACGTGGCATTGGGCCGCTAGATGATGCCCTTCTTGACTAACCGGTGTGCCCCATGAAGCGCAGAAGACAAGAACTGACTACCCCCCATCAGGGTGGACGATGGCCCACCTACCAAGGCCCATGAGGTGACCCTAGGTAGGTCACCGACGCCCTCCTACGGACCTAGAGCCAGTCCACCAAGACCTCGGGAGCGCATTGGGTGAAGCTTCCAATCGGTTGCTTGAGACATCAAAAAGATTGGATGGCATACTTCCTCGACTTCCTCAAGTGGGGGATCCTCCCCGACAACATTGCTGACGCCCACAGGCTGGTCTGGTGAGCCAAGAGCTATCAAGTCCTCTATGGACATCTCTATTGCCAGAGTGCCTCTGAGGTGCTCCTACGGTGTGTCACCCTAGAGGAAGAGAGGGAACTACTCCTTGACATCCACAGTGACATCTGCGCCCACCACGCGTGGCCGTGTGCCCTCATGGGGAAGGTTTTCAGACATGACTTCTACTGGCCAACTGCCCTCGTCAACACTCAAGACCTCATCAAGACGTGCAAGGGATGCCAGTACTACGCCAAGAAGAGCCACCTACTAGCCTAGGTGCTCTAGACTATTCCCATCACCTAGCCATTCATGGTCTAGTGCCTTGACATGGTCGGGGAGTTCAAGAAGGCACCCTGGGGGCTTCGATCACCTCTTGGTCACCATCGATAAGTTCACCAAGTGGATCGAAGTATGGCCCATCGCTAACCTCAAGTTAGTGTGGGCGGTCGTGCTTATCCAAGATATCATCCATAGGTTCGGAGTCCTCAATCACATTATTACTAACAATGGCACCTAGTTCATAGGTCGTAAGTTCCCGAACTTCTGTGATTCCTAGCAAATTTGGGTGGATTGGGCTCCAGTCTATCACCCCGAGTCCAACGGTCAAGTCTAGCACGCTAATGGGCTAATCCACCAGGGGATCAAAACTTGCATCTACAACGAGCTCAAGATCCACGTGCGGACGGTGGGTGGACAAACTCCCCTCCCTGCTTTAGAGCCTACACCCCTTTCTTCCTCGTCTATGGGGCTGAGGCGGTCATCCCCTCTGACCTCGACTTCGATGCTCCGCGTGTCCACTTCTATGACAAGCAGCGAGTAGAGGAACAACGCTAGGCGGACATCGACATGCTCGAAGAAGAGCGAAACACCACCGTGGTGTGGTCTGCCGATTACCAGCAAGGACTTCGTCGCTATCACGCCAGACGAGTACATGAGTGTTCCTTTGTTGTAGGTGATCTTGTCCTCCAGAGAGCCACCCCATCCAAGAAGCGTCACAAGCTATCTCCACCTTGGGAAGGACCCTTCTGCGTCTCACGGGTGATTTGGCCGGGCGCCTACAAGATCAGCACCATGTCGGGGCACGAGTATGACAACGCCTAGAACTTCATCGCCATCACGCCAGGTGATGCCACGAAGGGCTCGAGAGCTCCTAACAAGATCCTAACATATAGGTATATTAAGCCTCAGGTCCAATGGTTCTCGAATGAAGAAGACCCCTCGACCAACCCCTTCAGGATCGCCCAGGGGCTTGAGGGCTATGCCCATCGGGCATGCTCGCGTGCACCCTCTGGCAAAGAGACCTGACCGAGCCTGACTCGATCATAGCTTCCGCTTGGGGCTCGGGGCTTCCCCTAGCCTTGGGCTCCTGATCTACGACACCTTTGGGCCTAGCCCTTGGCTCCTGCCTAGCTAACGATGTCAGCCAAGGCCCGGGCACAAGAAGACAAGCCCTAGGCTACCAATGCTAGAGGGCTCCTTAGCGCCGCTTCCTAGGCATGTCCCTACCAACTGCTCCTCCGATAGGGTCACGTTCGGGGCATGACATAAGAAGACAAAGCTTCCGGGCCCACACATTAGCCCTCGGAGCCGACCTCCTTTGCCACCAAGAAGATTCCAGAAGGTCTCACCTAAGGGAGGCCGGTCCAAGCTGACACCCTCTAACACGTAGAGTGTCAGAACAGAGCAGCTGGACGACGCCTAGGCTTATTCGGCTCCAAGACACCTCGACGATCCACGGCGCACCGCTGCAAGCCCCTCCTGGACTCCGACGTAGGTAGACCATAGACTAGAATCTTCAAACCGCCTTGTACCTGACCTATCTCATTATATAAGGGATAAGGTCAGACCTAGAGGGGGGAGGATCCTAATTCGATCACCAGACACTCCATTCCATCTGCCTCTGCTCTGCTCCGAGAGCAAGGCAACCCGGAGAGGGGCACCGAGAGCCCCTCCACCACATCCCACCATCTCCTTCCTCTCTGATGAGGGGGAGACTCCACCGATGGTGAGGCAACCTTAGGATTAGCACTTAGCTAACCCCCCTACCAAACTTTCTTCCTTTACACTCTGCTGTAACCTCCTAGATTTTAGGTGCTCTTGAGTATAAAGATCATCAGCTGCTAGATGTAGGGACCGAATTGGCCCAAACCAGGATAAACCATTGCGTTTTCTCTGCGTGATTCTTGTGTTCCTGAGTCCATCCAAGCCACCGGAGACCCCGTACTCTGACATCGACTCGAATAACATGCTTGCCGTGGTTTTGACCACGTGACACATAGCTTCGCTACATGCGCATACCCCTCCAAGTGGGTGCACTGCCTCTCTCTTTGCGGAGCTATGGTACAATTCTAGCTTCCATTTGGTACTCGTTTGATCTACTTTTGACGTACTCTATGGCTATCTACCTATCATTTCAGCCTTTCTCTCGTTTTGGTTGGTTCTGCTGCACCTGAAACCAACACATGGCTGGTAGAACACGTTCTAATGCAAGATCTAATCAAACAACATTTGCTTCATGCTCAAGCCCACACGAAGAAGCAGTTAGACAAGCATAGCTCTAAGCACATTTTCAAGTCGGTGTCTAGGTTTTCTTGAAGTTCCCAACCGTATGTCCAAGCTTCTTTAGCGCCCTCTCACTATAGGCTCTCCTTTTGTTTCTTTGGCCCCTATCGCGCGTTGGCTCATGTTGGGGCTATTGCTTATAAGTTAGATTTGTCATCCATTTGATGTTCACATAGCCTTAAAAAACCATGTGTTCTGACTCAAGCATTTAAATGGCTTTGCACCAGTATCCTCTATACTTCTTTATGATGTTGTTGAATTGTTGATACCTAGGCAGGTGGGCAGCTATGCTAGATATCTGGACACACCATCTGTTCGAGCAAATTCCCATCAAGTGATCATATGTCACACTATCTAGCCATCTAGAAAAACCTAGAGGAGCTACATCCACAATTTCCATGTGTTAGCATGTTAAAATGAGTAGAGTGTTAGTATTACTTATCGTCAAACTTCTATTTCCTGGAATGAAGAAAGTGGGAGCTAACTAGGAGGAGGTCAGTGTGGCTAGAATATTGGGTGGGCTTAATAAAATTGGAACTGGCTCATAATCGCTTGTATAATCAATTAATTGATAATATAAAAGTGTGTTTAGATCCCATGATTAACAATTAGCCCTAGATTTTGGATACCAATTTGTAGAATTAAATATAGTCTAAGTGGTGATTAAAGGCTGATTAGCTTAGGGCCTGTTTGGATTATCTCTTCTAAACTTTAGATCTCTAAACTTTAGAGATAAAGCTCTAAACAGGTGGTCTAAAATTAGGTCTAAATTTTAGCCCACCTCATATTAGAGTTTTAGACTAAAAAATGATCTAAAATGCTCTAAAGTTTTTAGAGCTTTAAACTTTAGAGATAGCAAACACATCCTTAGTTCATAATGTTGAGTTGCTGACTAATCGGATCTAAACACCCATCGAAGGCCTACAAGAGAGAAGGTCGAGGGGTACAGAAACGGTAGCCAAACCGAACTTCTGAACTCGCCCGGTTAGGCTGCTCCTTCGATTATCCTTCCTCATCTTCTTCTTCCTGCCCAAGTTAGCCTCTGTCAGTTTCAAAAAAAGAAAAAAAAAAGAAAAAAGAGTTAGCCTCTATCCCATCTAAAAAAAATACTCCGTAAAGGAAAAAAAGTTAGACTCTGATAAGAAGCCTCGCCGGACCCAAATTCCCAAAGTGCTTACAAAAGCCACGGAAAAACCATCGACGCACCCAAGTCCCCAACAGTCGAGCCAAGCCCCAACTCCAACTCCGATCATCCCGATGGCGTCAGAAGAGGTCCCCGCGCCGGCGGCGGAGCGAATTCGGGTGGTCGGCAAGTGGGCCGGCGCCCTGGAGGTGGACCTGGGCGCCTGGACGGTGCCGATGCTGCGGGCGGAGGTGGCGCGGCGGGTTGGGGACGGCGTGGGGCCTGAGTGCGTCGGCCTCATCTTCGGCGGCCGCGTGCTCAAGGATGAACCCCCCGCCTCGCTGCGGGAGGCCGGACTTAAGGCCAACGCCAAGGTGCTCTCCTCCCTTACATCCCCCGATCGCGCCAAAGAAATTGCAGCCGAGGCCGCCAAGGCGAAGGCTGAGGAGGAGCACGCTGCAAGGCTTGTCAGGCTGTGGTAAGGATCAGAACTCTTAGGGTTCTTTGTTTTCTTTTTGGGATTGTTATTAGGTACTTAGGTTTCCGTTCCCTTAGTCTGGTGCTGAAAGTATTGCACTTTGGCATTGTGAAATTAATAACTTGATTGATGCGTTTACTGCTCTAATTACGTAGTTGTAACTGCAAAACCTAACAGATTCGAAGTTGTTCCTAGTTGGTATTCAATGCAGTAGTAAGAAATTGTTAATTCAGTCTTGATGTACAAAAATTGGGAAGAACCATATAATCTGGAAAAGAAGTCATGGAGATCATGATGCATAATTCATAATATGGAAAATTAAAAGTTGAGAACAACCATATAATCTGGAAAAGATCTAATGGAGGTCATAGTGCATACTTCATAATATGGAATTCAGTACTTTAATCAACTACTAGATGAGGCAGGATAGGGCTCGTACTGAACCTGAAAGAAGGCTGATAGTTTGTTTGATTAAATTGTATACTTGGAACGACATGTAACCAGGACTAGTCTTGAAGTTGCATTGAACTCACTAGGAACTCACAAAGTTGTTTCACTGGATGACCACCGAATACGATGATTTTGTAGGCAAGCTGCAAAAGCATTGTCTCAAAGGCACACAGATGGCTCCTACCTTGCAGAAGAAGACTACAACTTAGATCTTGAGGATCAAAGTGGCCAGAAAGTGATGTTTGGATCTGTAGATGATAAAAGGTAATAGACTGAATCTTCTATTTATGATGACTCATATGATGTTTACTATTTAACACCATCATCATCAATCTTACCTTAGGGCTTTGACGATGGCTCTAATGCTTCACCAAAAAGCTAAAACTCAGATGAAGAGGGGAATGTACAAGGAAGCACTAGATGTGTTAACAATGGCTGAGGTACACTGCTGTTTAGTGTCCTACCATGCTTCCTATCTAGCTTATGTGGCTGTAGTGTAATCTTACCATTAAAAGAAACGTGCATAGCTTTCGAACTGACATCGTCGCAAAAAAAAAAAAGCTTTCGAACTGATATGGATTGACATTTTCTTTGTTGCCGTAACAGGAAGCTTTCTCCCTTTGTGACCCAAAGCTTATTGAGGTAACTCGAATATTCAAGAATATTCCCACTTCATGCTGAAAGTTTTACTTATACTTGGTGTACATGTTCTGCAGAAAGTTGATAATGTGCCAATGCTTCAACTAGATATAGTATGGTGTTATTTTGTGCTTCGTGATGTATCATGCTTAGAGGTCGCAGGGACTCGCCTAGAAAAAGCACGGTTAGGTTTTGAACGTTCTCATGGGAAAGATTCCACTCGCTTCAGAATACTCCAGGCTGGCCGGCAAGCTGATCTTGCTATGTGAGACCCTTACTTTTATTTTGCCTCTTACTGTATTATATATTTTTTTTATTACTGAATGTGTTCATTTTCAATTAAAAGTCTGAATTGCTACTTAGACACAAATGTATGGGAACATTTGTGGAAAAAAGTTTCTGTGTGTGTGAATGGAAGGTCCCAGCATCTTCTTTAATAGGGTAAAAAGACCAGTAGAGGGAAGGAGCTATAGAAATATAGATATATATGCTTTTTAAGAAACTAACTGGGAATTTATTCAGCTTTTTTGTTGTCTTGGTTCTTTGTGGGTACTTTCCTTTTGTAGCATTCTACAGTTCACTTGTGTTGACGCCTAGCATACATTTTTTTCCTTTGTTGCGTAATAGTTATGTAAGGCTGGAGCTTTTGGAAGGAGTGGTGGCATACCATAATGGTCATGTTGAAAAGGCGCGTGGATCTCTCACTTCTGCCCATGCTAAATACCTGCAGGTACATTCTGTAGAAAGATGTTTTATTTTCTTCTTATAGCATATTATTTCTGTAGAAAGATGTTTTATTTTCTTCTTATAGCATACTATTCCTCTGAACCTCCAGTGCTTTAGCATCTTTTCATGTCAACAAATCAGTCTCACCCTTAAATTTTGTTAAACGGATATGAACTTTAGCTTCAAGTACCAGAGGAAGCTATATTGATGTTAATGGATATGGGCTATGAAGCACGATCTGCAAAAAGAGCATTGAAGATGACTGGCTATGATATTCAATCATCAGTTGAACTCTTATGTGAGGAGCGTGAAAAGAAAATTCGTAGAAGAGAGGAGGACCGAGTGAGACAAAGAGAGATTCTGTGAGCTCCTCATCATGAAGTCTACCCCTTCCCCTCTTTCTTGATCTTTTTTTTTAGCTGAGTAGTGAACTTTCTTGGTGTTATCCTAGGGAACAAATGGCATATGGTAAAACTCCCATGAACAAGGCAGTTGACATGCAGAAGCTGAAAGGCTTGACTGCCATCGGGTAAGAATGTTGGTCTTTTCTCAAGAGTTGTTTTTAATTGTATTTCCATGTGCTGTTCTAGTAAACTGCCAGCTGGATTGGGGCCTAAACCTGGAAAAACAGGATGTATAATGGCCAAACATGAGCCCTGATTCAGCTAGTAAGTCTGACATAACAAAATAGAAGTGTTTGAAAAGGCCACCAGAATGCTTGACACACCCACCCAAAACAATGTCAGCTCTTCAATCATATTGTGTATGGGCTTAATTTTATTCAACATTTGGTTGATTGCAAACAATGAGTCAAATTGAAGTAGTAGTTGTTACAGAGGAATGTTATTGACCAAATGTTTGTGATGAAAGGTAGTAATATTTTATTTTATTGGCACATAGCTACTGTTGGCTAAGGACCTTAGAATAGCTATTATTGTTTCTTTTGCCAGAAGGGTTTCTTTTGCAACTCTATTTTAGTTACTGCAACATCACCTTAGTTTTCCATTTGTTTCATGTTTCATCTGATCTAGTGAAAGACATTGTAGACCAACCTTAGAAAACTAGAAGTGTTTAAACTTTAAATAGTTTTAGGACACCTATCTGGCTGCCACAGACCTTTTAGAAATTGAGTACTTATATGTCAGATACAAAGGCAAAATACATTTGTGTTGTTTGTGCATGGTGATGCTAATTTTACATAGCCGTTGATTTTTACTGCCTGTATTTCCTGTTTATTACTGACTGGTTGTTTCAATCTTCAAGATTTGAGAAGTATCTTGCTGCAGAAGCACTGCGCATAAATGAAAATGATGCTGACAAAGCATTAGACCTTTTGACAAATCCTGAACAAAACTGCATCCTACAAGTATGCCTTTCTCTGCACCCCCTTTGTTTTCTTTTACTCAAGAAGCTACTCCACAGTTGCTAACACATTATGTTTAATTGCAGAGTAAAATTCAGGCAAAGAGAAACCGGGCATCTCGTGGTATGTATGGGTTATCACAGATCTCTTCAAAATTGTGTGGCCTCAAATCAATTGGAGTAATGAAATTTCACTCCCTTTCAAAATTGTGCAGGATCATCGAGCTCTAGGGCAGCTGTTGCCAGGGCTGCTCCAGCAATCAACAGCTCTCAGACTTCTGTCAATGATGCACCACATCCTGCTGATGGAGATGCTCCACCACTTCCTGCGGATGGAGGAGATGCTCCTCCACATGCTGCAGATGGAGATGCTCCTCCACATGCTGCAGATGGAGATGCCCCTCCGATGAACAATGAAGAAACTGCGAACCAAGATGAAATTATGATTGATGAAGTAGCTGCCGATGATGAAGACGAAGGCGCAAACTCTCATCCAGTTCCAGCCAGGGATGCGTCGATGGAAAGTGAGCTTGCCAATGAACTGACGGGGGATGCCTTGGATGACTACGATATTGATGTCAGTAACGAAGGACAGGCAATTGCAGAGTACTTGAGCTTACTGGAGGCTGCTCCTGCTCCTAGTTCTTAGTGTGCAAAGATCTACAGTGCTCGATAGGTATCTCCAGCTTTAGAAGGAGAAACACAGATGGTCTCGATTGGGGAGTTCGACTTAGTACGGTCGATTTGTACATAAATAATGCTACCCTTGTGGATTATATGATGCTTAGAAATTTCTTAACATTATGTCGAGAAGTAGTCTCTTGCATACACAGTTACGTAAGGATGGGGGTGGAACGAACCCTGGTTCTTCTCTAATTCAACTTAATGAACTATATATACAAAAATGAGGTGTCCAATTAGTTCTTTGAGTTGAACTAGAGGAGAACAGAGGATACCCATTGGAGCACCATCCCCATCCTTACAGTTATGTGGGGGCTCTGACATGTTTGTTTGCTGGAAGCCTGGAAATGAAAGTTCAGAAGCACATGGCTGATAAGCTATGGCTGAAGGTACCGTTGGCTGATTTGCTCTGAGAAAAAAATACTGTTCGTTGGCTGAAAAAGTACGGTTTATAGCGAACAGGGCGATGGCTTATAGCGGTGTTCTGACTTCTGAATTGAATCATCAGGCGAGTTTGCTTCTGACATGTTCCCAGTTCTGGAGATTTCAATAAACGATGTGTGACAATGCCCCTTAATTTTACACTTCAAACAATAGTCGAATCCGAAAAAAAATAGTTTGATACATGATCACACAAAGTACAAGTGACATTTGAGGAGACAGTAGATGCATATACAGTCATGCAACAAGAACAGCAAATCAAATGAAATAAGGAAGAATGCACTAGCTGAACAACCTGGAGGCCAGCGGCGGCTTCCACGCAAATCCGTCGACGAGCCTTTCAAACTTTGCATTCGGGAGGGCAAAAGGCAAAAAGGATCGGAGACGTTGCTGTGCACGCGTGATGGATGGAAATGGAATGGAATGGGCTCGTTTAAGTGCATTTGTAGCCTGGCGGGACGGCGCAGCCGCAGTTGACGAGCACCTCCAGCGCGATGGGCACGTAGACGGAGATGTCCAGCACCTTGGCCTTGATGGCGGTGCACAGGCACGCCGCCGCGGAGAGCCCGGCGATGCCCTTCACGAGCGGGCAGCACTTGACGTTGGCGTCGCCGATGTGCACCTCGTTGCCGAGAACGTCCACGCACGCGCCGAGCTTCAGCGCGTCGATGGGGCACGTGTCCGAGGACGGCGTGGGCGTGGGCGTGGGCGTCGGCGTCGGGGGAGATGGAGGCGGCGGGCACGCCTTCCGGTGGCCCTTCTTCGGCGGGCTTCCTCCGATGATCGGAATGGGCGGGAGGGTGACCGGTGGCAGTCCGGTGACCGGCGGCAGCCCGCTGACGGGGGGTAAGGTGACCGGCGGCAGTTCGGTGACCGGCGGGACGGGGAGCTTCGGGATGGGGACCGACGGTATACTGACAGGCGGCAGGGGGACTGACGGTATGCTGATAGGGGGCAGGGGGACGCCGGTCGAGGGTGGTGAGCCGGACTCGCACGAGTGGCACTCCGGTTCCGCCTTCTCCCACGCGAGAGTGAGCGGGGACGAGGAGAGCGCGAGCATGGCGAGCACCAGCAGCGCGGAGAGCTTGGTGGACTCCATTGCTGCTGCTGCTGCTAGGTGCTCGTACGTACTGTGTGTGGCGGGAGGCGTCGTCGGAGCTCGCCGTTTTTATAGTCGGGCGCTGGCGGCATGGGTCCGGGGCATTATTGCGCGCGCCGGGGCATTGGTGCGGCGACAATGGCGGCATGCAGCGCAGGCGCAGCAACAGCTCACGTGGAGAGCCAGTGGGATTGGCAGTGCTGGACTGGACGCCTTGGCTCGTGGCCATGGCGCCAAAGCAAGCTCAGCCGTGTGACACTCGCTTGGTCGCGTCCGAGGGCATGATTGAAACGTACTGCTCACCGCATCGTCCCCTTCCGCGTTGCGCTGCTCTGTGCCTCTGTTCGTGTTCGTAGCGCTGGCGGTGCGTGATTCTGCGTATATCAGTGCTCGTCGTTTGCCCACGATCGCTACATGTTTCATTGATCATTGTTTCCCCAAGGGCAAGTTGTTGTGAAGTTGGCAACCCCAACCCACAGATAGATTCTTGAAAGCTTGGTTCAGAACACATAAGAGAGGAGAGGACGGTGAAACTTCGTTCATTCTTGTCAGTAGCCTCATCATTTCTTTGTTTCGCAATGCAGGGAACTTTGTTCGATCTATTGGACACTTCTTTTTTGTTTTCAGAGAGTTAAACAAAAGGGCTTGATAAGATTACAACTTACAAGTACTCTTCTTTTTAATATTCCCTCCTCTTGTTAATTCACGTTTTTGATAAGGATTTAGCCAAAAAAAAAAAAATCAAACTTTGACCGCCAAAAACTTTCAATGTTCAATTTTAAATCATTAACTCATACATACTATGTGTAAATTATATGTCTTAAAATATCAAAATTACTTTCACAATCTCACTATAGAATGTTATAAGGGAACAGTAGTATAGCAAAATTTGTATAAATGTACTCGCAAAAAAATTGTAAAAATGCATTTTTTTGCTATTTTTCTAAAAAATACCGATCAAAATTGCACACAAAAAAAACCTACAGGAGATAATAAAAGGCAAAGCATGCCAAATTATGTTTGACCGGATTGGAGCAGTAAGTCCGGATGCATGCATGCATACCTGTAGTCCACGAAACCAGTCTAGCTGAACTCGGTTGCCAAGCTCATGCTGTCATGCATGCAGCCTAGCTGCTAGTCCTCGTTTCCTAGTGGTTGCATCGGATGTCTAACAGAACCAGATCTGACCAGAACAATCACGAAAACTTTGCATGCATAGATGGTAGATCTTGGTCGGGTAACTGTTCCCTGATGCCTGCATTATATCATATATCATACGTTGATCATAACATGCTAAAACCAGCAGGGAAGTAGCCCCCTCTCGTGATCCTGACAAGCTCTACGAGCAACCCGTCTGCTGCATGTCATGTGACGGCGGCGTGGCGTTACTGATCAAATAGACAGAATCCGGGCCAGTCGAGCGATGGAACATTTTGCCTACTTTCTGACGATCAGATCCCCAAAATGATTCAAAGCATATACGGTACATTTTACAGCAAGCGCCATAGACACTTTCATCTCATGCAGAACAAACAAATTTACAGTCATCCGTGCTATTCATTCGGCAACACTTGCACAAGGCTAAGGGCAAAACGATGCAAATGCTATAGTACTTCGCACAGTAAAATCAAATAACATTTGGGGTTTCAGTTTCACAATGACAGCAGCAAGAGCATGATGCATGCATGCACTCGTGGCCAGGCGATGCCATCAGACACACTTGAACCCGTCGGGCAGCTCCGTCTTGCAGGCGCTGGCCAGGACGCCGACGCCGACGTCCCACTCCGTGGGGATGCCGAGCACGGTCTCCTTGACGGTGGTGCAGAAGCAGGCGGCCGCCTCGGCCGCCACGAGCCCCTGCACGACGTCGCAGCACTTGCTCCCGAGCTGCGCGCCGGCCTGCAGGCCCGCGGCGCCGAGCACGCCGACGCAGGCCCCGAACTTGACCGCGTCCCACGGGCAGCCCAGCTTCCAGTGCAGCACCTTGCGCGACGACGCCGTCAGCAGCAGCGCGGGCGATGACGAGGACGGCGCAGCGGAGACTGAGAGGAGGAGGAGCGCGAGGGTGGCGGCCGCGGTGGCTTGTTGGCGGGTGGTGGCCATTATTCCGATCCTAAGCTTTAATTTGCTCGCTCGGCGTTCAAATGGTACGTACGTGCCGCGCGCGAACGTAGACATAGGACGATGGCCTGACGAGCGCGACGCGTTTCGTGCTCCTTTTATAACCTATCTCTTCCCATATATGGCGCGGAGCACGCTCGTAAGTACGTAGAAAAATGTTTGCCGCGGCGCTGTTACCAGTAGTAGATCCGTAATATGATGTGCAGTGAATCAAGTAGAATATGATGTGTGTTTTAGTTGAAGTACACGACATGATGGGTCTGATACGGCCATGCATGCATCATGCACGTGGCATGTCGTCCTCATGTGTAAGACGATGGGCAGTGCAGAGACGGTGACACCACGGCCGGAATGGACGATTGTGAATTTGCACAATCCCGGTGGCCCACGGTTGCGTCGCCGGACGCGCGCACCGGCGGAAGAGAGCGGAGAGCCCGCGTCTGGTGGCGAGAGCTAGCTCATGTGAGGAGGGAGTGGCTTCATCGATGCGGCGAAGCAAGGACAGGGTGGTGACGATGGTGACACAGCCACACACAGGTGGCAGCCTGAGCCTAGCTAGCTATCTCGCCGTTGCACGGTTACAGGTTACTCAAGTCGCTTCAGCGTCCCATCAGCCATGTTATTACTATTGTTCAATCAGCCTTGACTATGCGGCTATGCCATTAGTTACTGCTGCTTAACCGCACTGGTCCTTTTCCCCTAGGGGCGTGGTGGTGTTGAGTAGCGTCTCTTCATCACGTTGAGTCCAAACTAAAACGTCCCTGATATATCTTCTCAAAGACGTCTGTAATAAAGACCTCGTCAATATCACAATATGTGCATAACAGAGAAGGGAAATAACATGTTATCCACCTGTGATGTGAGCTAACACACGTCGCTAATATTGTCCACAGCAACATTCATATAGACATTTGTTTTCCCCTCACTAATATACATCTTGACCTGTCACTAATGTTCTGTTCTGTCATGGTGTCGCTCGTGGTGCTGGTGCACCATAGTGAATACAAGAATTCATAGCTGCCCAGCTCTCGGTTGGGTTTATGAAACCTTGGGTGGAGGTGGAAGGGCGGCGAGGGCATCGACATATACCTAACGGGGTCCCCCAACATCACGCTCACGCGCCACCAAATCTAAGCAATCCAAGGAACAATGAAATTAGACAGTAGGACGTAATGAAGCCACGACAATCAGCATGCATCTTTGCAAGTTCCCCGGAAGATGGTACAATGATCTTTGTCCATGTTTACAGGAAGTATATCAGTGCCTTCACAACCTTCTCCGGCCTGCACATGATATGAGATGCGTCAAGGATGTACGTACAGAGTCTAAAGGTTAGTCGATGTACACAGAAACTGTATGTAAACGTGAATTGGCTGAACCCATCAAGCTTCTGAAAACAATTACCAGTCCTCTTGTGGCATATGACCAGCTCCTTCTATCGCCTCTAGTTTTACAACGCTGGGATTAGCTTTCTTGAATTCCTCAGCTATCGACAACGGTAAGTACTTGTAAGATATTCCCCATGCAAGCAGTATTGGTTTTTCCCAACTGCAACAAGATTATCATTTTTCTGTATCAGAACAGGAATATACATTGTCACGGGTCCACGTCACTAGTATATATCGGTTGCTTTATTCAGAATGAACTTTCTAATGCTCCTGAGTGCTACTACTTTTGCACATAATAAATCATAGTCATCCTATCTTAACTACACTAGATGCTCTTCTGCATATAGAATATGGATGCCTTGTTCTTTGGATATACTTACCTGTTGGACGAAAATCCGGCCGAAATTCTACTTAGTACATCTTGGAAATCGATCTTCCTGGCAGCTTCAAGCAAAGCTAAAAGAAAAGGACATACAAGTACCCAGTCAAATTGCAAGACAAGTGTAGAAATTTACAGCATTGTGAAAACTAGAAATACTGCAAATAGATTACTGTATTTATTCAGAAAACATTATTTTCGCATATAACATATATAGCAACCTAGTCTAGATTTGCAAGATGGCATTCATTGGCAATGCATGGAGTCAAGTGAAAAACTAATTAATTCAATATTCTAGAAGTTCCTTTGATGATTGGGACAGTATACCACAAAATATGTAGTGAAAACCAGTTACTAGGTGAAAACATGAAAACCAATTCAAAAAGTGTATTTCGGTCGTCTAATTTTTTTTTGAAACTTGGCACATGCATAGTGCATAAAAATATGTACTCACAAGAAAAAAGTTGAGATGAAAACTCAAACTAGAAAAAATCATACGAAAATGACAAATATGAGGTTCATGTGGACTAAAAGACAAAACCCATGAATTTTGTCCTTTAGTGTACATGAACTTTTTTCGTATGAATTTTTTAAATGCGGGTTTGGATTCCAACTTTTGCATGGGAGTACGTATTACCATCAATGTGCCAAGTTTCAAAAATTTTTGAACGACCGAAATACGTTTTTTGAATTAGTTTCCATGTTTCCACCTAGTAGGTGGTTTCCACCACAGTATATCAGATGGAATTGCATAGGACTATATATGTAGCGCTGGAAATAAATAACCTGGGAGTATGGACTAACCAAATCCAGGAGCACCACTGGATAGATACGGTAACCTATATACATCAGCCTTTTCCAATTTCAGCATATATCTGCCAAACCAATGTAAGACAAATGGAACATTTTAAGCCACTGTGAAAAATGAATAGTATAAAATGCAACATCTGACAGGAATGGTATAGTATTGGATCACATGAATAATGGACAAACTTGATTCTTCTTTCATGGAAGATGCACTACAGCAAGAAGCAAAGAGGCATAATGAACAGTGTTTCTGCGATAGAGATCAGAGAGATACATACGCGCTACCTGCTTCAATGAAACGCTCAGCCAAAACAGCATTTTGACAAGTAAATTCACCAAACAGTGGCCACCTGCATTGAAAGATTCCATAAATTTACATATATAAATAGAATGTTGAATGTATAAATGAAAGACGAACATCAACTGAACATATATGCGAGAAATGCGATGACCAGAATCAGGGTCACGATGCTCCATCCATCTGTACTCAAGTCAAAACTATACATGCAAAGACTTAACACATAAAACCCTGACCTAAATAAATAAGATAATCAACTTTGACCCCAAGAAAATTTTAGAGTAGCATACTGTAACCATAAACATCGAAAATTGACAACAAAATGGAAGAGTGCAAATGCATATTTTAGTCAAACTTACATGCAAAAGTTCATATGATTATATGCCTATTAACATCACCAACCCACAAGTTTCGAACTCATGTCAACTTGTGGTGCGAAATGAAAGGTTTAGTGGAGCTGTTGGTTTAACCCAGTATATGTGTTAGCTCATGTAGTCAAGTGGTTTAACCCGTCAGTTCGATTTGTTTCATATGACCAAGATCAGATGGTAACACACCAGTCAGAGAGTTGTGGGACAGATTAAGGTTGACGAGGTTATCCAGAAGAAACAAGCTTGCTGGCAAACCTGAAGATAGCTGGTTTTGAGATAAGGAAATGTACTCTAACATAGTGAGATTACCGATGCCATCATGGTATTGGGCCAGAGAAATTGTTGTCGTGGAGACGAAGCTGAACCAGTCTCCTGAGCATACCGATCTGAGCCGGGATGGGACCAACGAAACTATTGCCAGAGATGTCGATCCTCACAAGTGATCTCATGTTCCCAAGTGAGGTTGGTACTGATCCAGTCAGCATACAAAAGTCCATCTCTATGTCAGATAATTCAGTCATATTGCCAAGAAAAGATGGGAAGGAGCCTGTCAGTCGATTGTCTGAAAGCATCAGGATGCTAAGATGCGTGAGCTGCCCCAATTGCACTGGGATCTCTCCATGGAGCCTACAGAACGAAAGGTCAAGCCTTTGGAGCATGGTGAGATTGCCAAGGACATCAGGGATTGGACCGACGAGGTCATTCCCTCCGAACAGAAGGCCAGTAAGAGCAGGCAGCTTGCCCAGCCATGTCGGCACAGGACCAGAGAAGTGATTCGAAGACAGCGAGATGATCCGGACGTCCTTGCTCGACGCAAGGCCCGGCGGAACTGGACCCGAGAAGTTGTTCAGGGACAGGGATATCACCTGCAGCATTGGGAGGCTGAAGGTGACGTTGTCGCCTGGGATTGGGCCAGTCAGATTGTTATTGGCCATGTACAGCATTCTGAGGCTGGACATGTTGAACATGGCTGGGGGCATCGCACCAGAGAGGTGGTTTACCTGCAGGGCGAGGAATTCAAGCTTGCGCAGGGAGCCAATGGCGTCAGGTATCCTTCCCGACAAGCTGTTGTTCGCCAGCGAGACATGGCTTAACATGGGCGTGTTGTTGAACAGCTGGGCCGGTATCGCTCCACTCAGTTGATTGGCATGTAGAGCTATGAATTCAAGATTGTGCAGCCCCTGCAGCTCCGCTGGGATCTCACCGGAGAGCATGTTGATGCTCGCATCAAGAAACTGAAGGCTCGTGAGGTTCCCAAGAGCCGCGGGGATGGAGCCTGACAGGCGGTTCCGTCCAAGATGGAGGTACCTGAGGCGACGCAACTGGCCGAGCTCTGCCGGGATGGTGCCGTAGATGCCGGCGCCGGTAAGGTTGAGCACGGTGAGGAAGGAGAGGTTGCTCAGGTGCGGGGAGAGCGGTCCGACCAGCTGCACGTCCGGCAACACCAGGGCGGTCACGCGCTGCCGGTGGCGCCGGCCGCACGACACGCCGGCCCAGCGGCAGAAGGACACGTTAGCGGGCCAGCCCTCCCGGAGAATGCCGAGAGGGTCGGAAAGCTGCGCCTTGAATGTGAGCAGCGCGGCGAGGTCGGAGGAAGCAGTGCCGGCGACCGCCCCTTGTTGTAGCGATGCCAAGGTGGTGAATACTGCTGCTAGTACGACGGGCCAGTGCGAACGCGCCATAGCTGCAGCTTGGTATTTTTCCAATTGCAGGCTTGCTCATCTCTTTGAAGCTGAAGCCTATGTAATATCTTGACTGGTTGTAGACTTGTAGTCTAGGACTACAGTCTTCTACAGGCCTGTTTGGATCTCGATCGGTTAACAATTGGCAACTAAAATCTAGCTGTCAATAACTGCTTCAACAACCATCTAACTTAAAAATAGCACGGTAATTGCACGTGCACTAGGACCGAAGTTTCTCAACAACTTCATAGCACTTCTAGCAATCCAAACAAGGGGAGGAATTCTGCTTGCGGCATCGCAAAACCACTGCAACATCTCCGATCCGCACTTCCCCACAAACGCAATCACGGTCAAAATAAACTTGAGGGCTGATCCCACGTACCGGCGGATCACAATATGGTTAGATGAAAGTAAAAAAAAAAAAAATCGGTTGCATTTGGTTAACAGACGCGGTAGGATGGGATGGACCTATCTTGAATTTTAGAAATTGCATCACTCCATTTGGCGTTTGGTTAAGGGAAAACGAAACTGACCTATTTTCGGTTTGGTCGGGGACATAAAGACCCCGTTCGCTTCGCTGAAAAAACAAGCTGAAATACTGTTCCGATTGATTTGTTGTGAGAGAAAAACATACTTCCGACTAAAAAAATAAGCTGAAAAGGACGGATTATAACGAGGCGACTCATGAATAGTTGTTCGTCCGAGCCACTGTTTTACTCTGTCCACGCGTGAAGCGGGTCGCTGCTGCCTGACTAATTCCACCGGCCCACTGTTTTTCTCTCTTTTTTCTTTCTCCCGTGGCGCACACTCCAGAAGATTAGACTTTGTGTCGGTATGCAAAGTACAAAGTGGAACATTTGGATTATCTGGTATCCATATCCGCTGGTATTTGTATCAGACTATAATATCCATATCCGCTGTGAATTATCTGAAATAAAATAAAGCACGATTGGCTATTCTCAGGATCTTTTTGTAGTGTACATGCATGCATCCTAGTTTGATTTCCACTTTTCCATCTCCCTTTTCCCATATTTATTAATCATTACTTTTAAAAAGTCCCACATAATCTTAGAAAATCTAGATCTTACAATTTTTATACTTTTAATCTTTTTACACGATATTGATGAGTGCTTATTGTAATTTCTAAGTTGTCCAATACATAGCTAGCTTCTTATGTTTCCAAATTATACCCCAAAGTTCTATGTACTTGAGAGCCATTGCTATTTCCTGCGGCAACGCGCATGGAATTCTTCTATTTAACTTATCCATTTCCCCTGTGTGTTTGTATTTGAATGTAATATAAATGCCAAAATGGATGTATTTAAATCTGATTTTTATTATTTCTCTATCCGTATCCGTATTCCAAAAATATGGATGGATATTTGATATTATCTGTATCAAGAAGAATAAAGTACTTGGTGAAATTATCTAACAGATATATCTATGACTACTGCTATTAATTCTATTGATGATTCATAAAGACACTAAGAAACATTATCATGAGGTGCTTGATCAAAAACGAGTTCATTTCTTGTTGCCATCGTACACTATTTAGCTTCTTATCTGAATGAAAATATTGTTGTTGCCATCTATCTGTAGCTAGATTCATATACTCCCTCTGTCCCTGAATAAATAGATTCCTAAAGTTATCTTAAGTCAAACTTTTGAAACTCTAAAGAAACGCGTCAAGATTTATGGCATCAAATTAATATCATTAGATATATCTGTCGATACAGAATTTCGTCCCGTGCAGAGAACACACGCAGCAAGCCGAAAGGGTCCGCTCGATGGAGCAGATCCGCCTAGCTTCAGCGTAGGGATGGTCGATCCTACACAATCCTTCCAAGACGTGCCAGTCAATTTGACCCTGCAATTGACAAGGAGAGAAAGTTCATTAGTAATTAAGGGCGGAACTTGCCGGTGTTGCCAGACAGTTCCGAAACTACGGCTATGAGAGCCGATATGAAAGGAAATCGGCTAAATAGCCGATCTCAGTATATTCATGAGAATAAGTCAGTTAAAGTTCATGAGGTCGTGTGAAGAAGAATCGGTTATCATTCAGAATAAATATTATTTAAGCAAACATTAATCAATGGCAATAAGATATCGATGATGATTGGTTTATGCTGAGCCAATGATTACAAGTAACCGAACTCCTATTTATGTAAAGAAATAATTCAACACCGCTCAACCATCTAATAAAGATAAATCTAATGAACATGTTAGATCTCATCGATCGCCATGACCAGTGGGGCATGAGATAGAATCATGCAGGCCATAGAAACAATAATAGACTCGACGACCCTAACTCATTACTAATATCAGTGGGGCATGCGGTAGAATCATGCAGGCCATAATACAATAACAAGATCATGGGGCTAACACATCTTTCAACTTATCTCTACTTCAACGATCTCGTGATGTGAACTGTTCATAAAAGCATTTGATATCGGTTAAACAGCCGATTCAGACATAGCACATAGTTAAGGTCATACCTTCTTAGGAACGGATCTACTAACTGACGATCCCCACTCCACGGTGCCAACAGTGGGGTGAGAGACAGAATCCCACAGGCCGTGATGACGGGCCATGAAACGGTTCTCGCTAACCAATAGATCTACTCAAAATCGAACATGCATTATCCGCACACTATGCATGATTAAGATTGATTAAAACAGCCAATAAAAACATAACTCATCATTTAAGAAGTAGATTAGATCAGTTTAAGATTAGCAAACGATGGGTTAAATAAGATATAAGATCGATTCGGATCAATCTCAACCGGGCAGAGTGATATTGCTGTAATTAGATAAACAATGAAGGCAATAAGCAATATCGGTAACTTAATGAATTTACCAAAGACTGCCATTCAAAGGTAGAGCCGATAACTTGACATCGATCTAATTCAAGCAGTGGGGTGTGAGGCAGAATCACACATGTCATACTTGAATTAGGCGAGAGTCGATAACTAGCTTATACTAGAGCCACAGTGGGGGTCGATCGGATCGATGCAGCCATACGAACAGAGGTATAAACCATGACGATACTTACAACAAGTAGTAGAGGTCGACCGGATCAATACAGCCGTACTCGCTGAAGAACTCACCGAGATCTACTCTACTCCTACTCCTAAGGGGTGGCCGGAGCCGATAAAAGTAATTCACTTGTATTTAATTGATTGCGTTTTCTTATAATAGCCGGGGTTTGGTATTTATACCCGGAGCCTAAAATGAATCATACTCAAGTACGACTTAATACAATATTTGGCATAATAAAAACATTTCTAATTTAAGATAACTTGGACTCTAATCTTTCCCTTTTTGTAGAGTCCAACACGTTTTCATCCTGGAGTCGAGCGTAGCCTCCATCGTTATCTGCTGACGCTGTCCAAAGAAAGCTGATTCCTAGATTTTTGCATCTGAATCAGCTGTTTCTGATCCGCCTGATCCCTTGATGATATGATCTTAGGAGCTTCTGGGTCCATGTGACTCTCTTTTCAAATTTTGGTATAAACATATGTCCCCCAATTTTGGGACAAAAGAAATTTTGTTCCAAAATTATCATGTCCGCACTCCTAATAGGCCCATAGTCACGGGTAAGGAATCTTGATCTGGTGTCTACTATTCATCGCTGTCCATATCAACTCATGAGCCCATGCTTTGAAACTTTTTCAGAGCATTATTGCTTCACGGGCGTTTTGGATTCATCTCCTCAAGCTGGCTATAAAAATGGCTATCCGACCTTGGTGAAAGCAAACTCAACGATTCAGCCATGTTCTGCTTCTATCTGCCTCCTCGGGTGTTTCCGACCCTGCTGGATCCTCCGTGGTTCATCCTTCTAAGCCTTCTCTCCATGCTCACAAAGCTGTTTTAGTATTTTGTGAAGGCTAGAATATGTGGACATCTTCCCCTTGTTTGTTCCATCAAATGCCTATCGGGAAAGCCACAAGCTTCTTTCCAACGGTTTCCCAGTCACCGAGAAATTAGCTGGGTATCTGTTAGGCAGGCGGCTCTTCCCTTTCTCTTGCACGATCTCATCAACGGGCCGATGTGACTTGGTTCACGATGACCCTTAGCCTTATGGGGATCTAGACCCCCTTCAATCCAAAGAGGCCTTGGTGGGTAGATCTCTAGTTAATGTAGATTCTTTGTATCCGTCCCACGATGCTTCATAGTTTGGGGAAACGATAAGTTCAAATTTGTTACCCTTCTGTTATCCGTCTCTTGAACTTTCGGAGTGCCGTTCCGCTTTCGTTCCTGATTCCAAACTCACACCCCTAACGAAATCTATCTTCTCGCCTTCCTAGGCTATATAAACGGGCTTCGGTAGTTGATCTAAGGATAACTCACTTTGCCCCAAAACTTCTGCACCCCTAGCATAGTTCCTTTCCGTAGGTCAGAGATCATGGAGAACAGCAACAGGTCCCCTGAGAAGGCCTTCCTCAGATCTACGTCATCGCGCCAGTGCCTTCGTTGTTAGGAAGGTGTATCCCGTGATGCCTCCACTGCCTTGGGGAACAGGGCCAACTCCGTCCAGCCTTCAGGGCCTTCCTCATCGACGGCTTGCTGTCAGCCCTCTTACTATCAAATGAGGTGGATTGATAATGACGATCTACTTGCCTTCATTGATCGACATGGTCAGAGTCTTGCTGAGTGTCTATCCCTCACAGAATTGGCCCTGGCCATGGTCCGATGCCGGTCACATCCTGCGGTCGATTCGGTGGAGGATAGGTTGGCTAGGGCCGAGGCTAGAATTGCAGGTGAGATACCTATCGTAACCTCTACTTCTTTTCAATTTTGTCTCCGAGACTCTGATCACCTTCCCTTTGAATCTTTTAGATCTATCTGCTCAACTAGAGAGCCTTCGATCAGCTGCGGATCATGCGGCGGGATTTGTCAATGCTAGGGGCGTCATTCTAGTGGTTCATTTGCATGACATCCCAAATCATGTCAGGGAGGTTGCTCTCCATGGCGTTCGTCATGGCGCTGCCACGGCGTTAGCTACCACCCAAGCCCGTTCAGGCTAAAATCTTCAGCTTCTTCCCCATGGTTTTCTAGACACAACATACCCTGGGGAGCAGGAGCGCCTGGTCGAGGATTTCATGAGTGCCGCCAATTCTGTAGGTTTTGATACCTTGGCCGATGACATAGTAGGCAAGGTTTTCCTCGGCCCGTAGTTTGTAATAGGTGATATCTAGCATATAATTTTCCTATCTTAGCACTATGCGCATCACTTTTGTTTATGCTTGCCTTTTTGGCTAAAGAGCCGATTTGATATAGCCGATCCAGGCCCTTGGTTTCACCAAGTCTGAAAACGCGGCTTTTATTAAGAGAACCCTTCAATTTTCTACCTTTCAGTTGCTCAGTGCTGTATTTCCATTGGCATTAGTGAAGTGTTGCTTCGCCTTCCATTAATTGTTGTTGCCTTTTACACGTCCCGAGATGTCCGCCTCTTCGCTTCACGTCTTCAAATACCAACCAAGGGCTTCGGCTTCAACGCCTCTCTATCTGCAACCGCTCCTTCGCTTCCTTCCGTCTACCAAAACCTTGCAGTGGTTCTATTCTTTTTTTCTACAGATTCACTCGTTCCTCATGGCTAGCGAAGATAATCAAGGCAAGTGCGCGGTAGAGAAAATCCCGGTGGAAGACATGCCGATGAATCAGCGTTCCCAGCGCATAAGGTAAGATTAGCAACCCTTGCTCATGATGATGGTCTGCTTCGACTTGCCTATAAGCTCACTGTGAACGATAGCCTTAACTCCTTTTCCAGGACTGACAATCCCACTGACGCTGCATCTTCTGTGTTGGCTTCATCGTTGGGTTCTTCTAACTCATATGACGGTGATGATGCCTGGTGCTTCTTCCGAGAATGGAGGGCGGACGAGGACTACTATTCCAAGGTGATTTTGAATAATGGTCAGCTAGAGATTCGTTTGAGAGTCCTCCAGGCTGCTCTTAATGCGGTGGAGGAGGAGACCAACGCCGTTTGAGCGCGGCTGGCTGAGTCTGACGCCGCGGTAGCAGGTAAGATGAGCTTCATGAATGTTTCCATCCTGGTTTCCGTTGGCTTTGCCTTGATATTCTTCTGCAATTGCCAGTTCAAACGGTGCAACTGGAATCTCTTCAATCAGCGGTGAATGTGACCACGGACGTCGTGTAAGGAAAATGGACCCTTGGCTCATTTACTTTGGATTTTGGTGTTTGATGACCAACACAACCAAATTGGACTGATGAATTTACAAGTGTTTGTTTTGTAGTCCAATAGGGTGCAAGACGTGACTTGGACGAAGGCGACGTGATGATCCAATGATCAACACCTTAAGCAAGACTTTAGGAGCATAAGAAAAGACCCAAGATATTAAGCAAAGTCCAAGCATGAAGATAGGAACCAAGCCGTACGCAAGATCGCGAAGAAACGAGCTCGTAGAGGTGACCGGACGCTGGACTAGTGGCTCGACAGATAGGCGACCGGACGCAAGGACTGGACGCTGGCGGCAACCGACCGGACGCAGGAACACAGCGTCCGATCGAGTACAGAAAGGTTCTAGAGCGGCACATCTACGACCGGACACGTCCGGTGGCAGGCGATCGGACGCTGGCCAGCGTCCGATCAGCATATTGCTGGCTCAATGATCAGGATGACTGGACGCGTCCGGTCAAGATGATTCAACGTTCGATCAGTAGCATTTTCACAGGAATTCGATCCCAACGGCTACTTTCTTAGTGGAGCTTATAAATACAACCCCCAACCGACCATTTGAGAGGAGTGGAGCTGAGGAAACATACCAAGAGTGTTGATAAACCATTTGAGTGATCTCCATATGTATAGTGCTTAGTGTTTTATTAGGTGATTAGCATAAGTGCTTTGCGAAGTGCTTAGGTTGATTAGACCACCGCTTATGCGCTTGCTCTAGGTGTTTGCCTAGTGTTTAAGTGAGGTTTGCATACCTCTTGCCACCCCATGCTTGCGAGCACAAGTATTGTACATCGGAGGGGCTTGAAGTCTTGCGAGATCACACCAACCGCGTTTGTGGTGTGGCCACCACCGTGTACCGGAGGGAACAAGGCCCGTGGTGTTTCGGCCAAAAGCTTGATAGTGAAGACGGCGGAGAGCATCCGAGAGAGGCTTGCTGAAAGACACGTCGGAGACCCACTTGCGCGTGGGGAAGGCCCAAGGCTATCCATGGAGTTGCCCAACCAGGAGCTTGGCCCTTGCGAGGGATTGCTTGCGAGGGGCTCCAACGAGGACTAGGGGGAAGCTTGTGTGCTTCTCGATACCTCGGTAAAAATACCAGAGTCGTCGACGGGAGTTTGCATATCTCTACCTTGCTCTTTAGCTTCTGCATTTACATTGATTACTTTACTATGTTTGCGATAGAGATAGCAACACACTAGCAAAACCATAGTTGCGCATCTAGATAGCTTATCTATTGCATAGGTTTTGCTAGGGTTAGAAAAAGAGGCCATAATTTAGAGTTAGAATTTTAAGTTGCCTAATTCACCCCCCTCTTATGCGTCTCGGTCTCTTCAATTGGTATCAGAGCCGGTTGGCTCATATTTGGACCTTTGGCTTAACCGCTGTTGAGCCTATGCTATTGTAGAGTGGTTGGGATGGATACCGCTAGGCCTCCACAATTTGACGACACTAACTTCTCATACTATAAAGCTAGAATGGCTTGCCACCTTGAGACGGTTGATTTGAGTGTATGGAGAGTCACTCGTGACGGGATGAAACCCATCAAGAATCCCAAAAAACCCACAAAGAGTGACGAAAAAGAAATGTATTTCAATGCTAGAGCTAAGAATTTCTTGTTTGAATCCTTTAGCATGGATGTGTTTAACCAAGTGTTCACCTTAAATACGGCATATGAAATTTGGTTAAAACTCCAAGAGCTCCATGACGGCACAAGTAATATCCGTGAGCAAAAACATTATCTAGCCAAGCAAAATTATGATTCCTTTGCTATGAATGATGATGAGTTTGTTCGTGATATGTATTCTCAATTGAATCTAATTATCAATGAGCTCCATTCAATAGGATTATTAAAGCTAGATGGTGCGGACATCGTAAGGAAGATCATCTCCGTTCTACCACAAAAGAAATATGCAAGCATCATCACCATCCTTCATAACATGGAGAACTTGAGCACCATGACCCCGGGCATTGTCATTGGCAAGCTAGTGGCATTTGAAATATCACGTAAGATGGGTCAAGGAGAAGCATCTTCATCAAGCAAAGGCAAAGCTCTCGCCTGTAGCGAGAAGAAAAAGATGAAGGGCAAGAAAGTTGAGTCAAGCTCAAGCTCAAGCTCCTCAAGTGAAGAAGAAGAAGATGAGGATGATGATGATGATGAACAAGAATCAAGTGATGATGATCAATCTTCTTCCTCCACCTCCGACCTTAATGAAGAATCAATCAAACTTATCAAAAAGGTAGAGAAGATGATCGTAAGGCTCAATGTCAAGGGTGTGCCCATCCAAATTCAAGACCTTGTTTTCACTAATCAAAGAAACGAGCAAAGAAAGAGGGGATGCTATGGATGCGGCGAGTTGGGGCACTTTGTGGAAGTTTGTCCAAACAAACCCACACCCAAAACAAAGAAAAAGGCGTGCAAGAACAAAGTCCTCACAACAATAAGGTCATGGGATGATTCTTCAAGTGAAGAAGAAAACCATCACAAGAAGCGAGGTCACAAGCACTCATCATCAAGCTCTTCTCATGTATGCCTTATGGCACGAGGTAACGAAAGCTCATCCTCTAGTGAGAGTGATAGTGATGATGATTTACCTTCTTACAATATAATTGTGCAACAAAATCTTAAATATGCTAAAGTTTGCACTAGTCAACAAAAGAAGCTCAAAAATTTAAAAGAAGAGCTATGTAGTTCACAAGAAGTATACAAGAATTTGCTTGAACAATATGAAAACTTTGCAAATCTCAATGTTGAACTATCTACTAAAATTAAGCAACTTGAGGCTAGTGCAACAATAAGTGCATGCACATTTAATGATAAGCAACTTGAAAAGAAAAATAAAAAATTAAAAGAAAAGTTAGCTAGCTCACAAAATAATTATCAAAGTTTGCTTGCTAAAATGGAAATCATATGCAAACATTGTGATGAGCTAACAAATAAAGTTGTTAATCTTGAGGCTGTCAAAAATACCCCCACCAAGGCATCTAAAAGAAATGACATAATTAAAAAGGATGCATCTACCTCTTGCAATGATTTATGTTTAGACTCACCTTTGTACAACCAAGCTTGTGTTGAGAAAGTGATTGTAGATACATACACACAAGAGATTGCAAAAGAGAATAAGCAACTCAAGCAAGAAGTAGCTCGCCTCACCAAGGACTTGACTCAAGTGAAAGGCAAGGTGAAGCAAACCCAACTTCATCAAGATAACACCATCAAGAGAGTGAAGAAGCTTGATGAAGGACAAACCGTGGTTTGCTACGTGTGCCACAAAGAAGGCCACAAGTCCTATGAGTGCTAGGTGAAGAATGGGGGAGGAGCAAAGAAGAAGGAGAAAAAGCAAACAAGCAAGCTCTCCAACACCTACACCAACAAGGTGGACAAGAAGGCCTCCACACCTTATCTCTTGAAGAAGAAGAAAAATGACAAGGTGGTGGCCATCAAGGTGAACAAGCAAGCAAACAATGGGGTCAAATACTTTTGGGTGCCAAAGGAAATCATTTCCAACATGAAGAGCACCAAGAAGGTTTGGATCCCGAAAGGGAAGTGAGAAGTCCATCGGACCTCGGAGAATTTGGAGACTTGGCAAAGTTTGGATGCATTACATGGAGTGCATCATAATGGACAAAGTCATTGCCAAGTAGGTTAGTGAATACTATAGACCCAAATTTCCCTTCCCATGTTAGGTAACTAGATGTCATTACTTTCAATTAGTATTCATTTCAATTGGTATTGTTTTTCAATTGATAGACTCTTAAAGCATCTAGTTATCTTTTATGCCTATGTTTGCATTTACATGCTTAATCTTTTGTCATGCATTCAATAGGTATATCATATGGTAGGCTTGCTCGTTTTCTTTATCAACCCTTAGAGCAAACCTACATGGTTTAAAATTGTTTAGGAGCACGGCACATAGCTTGTTTTCCAATTTTTAATCTAATATGTGCCAAAGTCCAAATTATAGATAATCTCTCCCAAATACCATCTTTCAAGTGGTATTTTGATACTTTAAATCAATGTGCACAAATTTTACAAGTATTCAACACTTGTGTGCACAAATTTAGGGGGAGCCTATTTTACAACTTGGATGCTTTGAGACTAACACTTTTTCAAATGGTATCAATTTTTCAAACCTATCACATGTATAATAGTCTCATTGTAAGGAAATTAGAGTCCCCAGAGTTAAGCATTATACCACAATTGGCTAATCATGTTAATTTCATTTTATATTTATATGCTTTCTCCATGCATTATATAGATTAAACTCCCTTGTACAATAACTTGCTTACTATGCATATGCTTTGCTTTCTACTATATGTATGCATATATTTAGGGGGAGCTTAGTCTATATAATGTGAGAGTCAAATTTTGTGATCCATTTCACTCTTATACAAAGGATCATGAAATTTGACCCTCCCTTGTGCTACTAATATCTTCCTTTTTGGTGTTTGATGCCAAAGGGGGAGAATTTGAAGGACCAAAGGCAAGCATCAAGTTGATGTCTATAAGTGGTAATGGTCCGAGAAAGGGAGGAAAATGAATTATGGATTAGTCTAAGTAATGGGAGAAATTTTTTTAGAAAGCTAGGCTTTAATCCATAATATCACATGGGGACATTTGCAAGGGCAAAACAAGCTTTTAAGTAAAAGTTTTAATTGGTATCTCACAATTGACTTCAATTGGTATCCCTAAATATCTTATATGATTTCAATTGGTATCTTTAAGTATCAAATAAACTTGCCCTTTTGCATTGCATCCTAGCAAGGAGGTAGGTTTTAACTTCCAAATTCTTATTATTTGCTTGCCTTGGTCGTGTTGGCATCAATCACCAAAAAGTGGGAGATTATAAGGAAAATGGACCCTTGGCCCATTTACTTTGGATTTTGGTGTTTGATGACCAACACAACCAAATTGGACTGATGAATTTGTAAGTGTTTGTTTTGTAGTCCAACAGGGTGCAAGACGTGACTTGGACAAAGGCGACGTGATGATCCGATGATCAACACCTTAAGCAAGACTTTAGAAGCACAAGAAAAGACCCAAGATATCAAGCAAAGTCTAAGCATGAAGATAGGAACCAAGCCGTATGCAAGATCACGAAGAAATGAGCTCGCAGAGGCGACCGGACGCTGGAAGCGTGACCGGACGCTGGACCGGTGGCTCGGCAGATAGGCTACTGGACGCAAGGACCGGACACTGGCGGCAACCTACTGGATGCAGGAACACAGCGTTCGATCGAGTACAAAAAGGTTCCAGAGTGGCACATCTACGACCGGACGCGTTCGGTGGTAGGCGACCGAACACTATCCAGCGTCCGATCAGCATATTGCTGGCTCAACAGTCGGGATGACCGGACACGTCTGGTCAGGATGATTCAACGTCCGGTCAGTAGCAGTTTCACGGGAATTCGACCCCAACGGCTACTTTCTTAGTGGGGCTTATAAATACAACCCTCAACCGGCCATTTGAGAGGAGTGGAGCTGAGGAAACATACCAAGAGTGTTGATACACCATTTGAGTGATCTCCACATGCATAGTGCTTAGTGTTTTATTAGGTGATTAGCATAAGTGCTTTGCGAAGTGCTTAGGTTGATTAGACCACCGCTTATGCGCTTGCTCTAGGTGTTTACCTAGTGTTTAAGTGAGGTTTGCGTACCTCTTGCCACCCCGTGCTTGCAAGCACAAGTGTTGTACATCGGAGGAGCTTGAAGTCTTGCGAGATCATACCAACCGTGTTTATGGTGTGGCCGCTACCGTGTACTAGAGGAAATAAGGCCCGCGGCATTTTGGCCGAAAGCTTGATAGTGAAGACGGCGGGGAGCATCTAGGAGAGGCATGCCGAAAGGCACGACGGAGACCCACCTGCATGTGGGGAAGGCCTGAGGCTATCCACAGAGTTACCCGACCGGGAGCTTGGCCCTTGCGAGGGATTACTTGCGAGGGGCTCTAATGAGGACTAGGAGGAAGCTTGCGCGCTTCTCGATACCTCGGTAAAAATACCAGAGTCATCGACAGGAGTTTGCATATCTCTATCTTGCTCTTTAGCTTCCGCATTTATATTGATTACTTTACTACATTTGCGGTAGAGATAGCAACACACTAGCAAAACCATAGTTGCACATCTAGATAGCTTATCTATTGCATATGTTTTGCTAGGGTTAGAAAAAGAGGACATAGTTTAGAGTTAGAATTTTAAGTTGCCTAATTCACCCCCCCTCTTAGGCGTCTCAGTCCCTTCAGTCATCAATGCAAGGGGGTCCTCCATTGATGTTTGTCTCCAAGACATTCCGGCCCACGTCCAAGAGATTGCTCTCCATGGTGTTTGTCATGGCGCGGTGGTGGTGCTAACTACGGCGTAGGTCCAAACCGGGCAAGATCTCCATACCATGGAGGTTGGCTTCCCAGCCGATGATGGCACTGAGGGACATGAGGATCTGATAGAAGATTTCACCGCAGCGGTAGAGGCCATCGTGGACATTACACCCGCTCAAGATGTGGTGAACAAGATCTTCGATTAGTTTGCATCTAGGATAAACCAATGAATGAAGACTCCTATTCTTTTATGATTGTGTTTTAATGCAATGCCTTCATGTATGACTATGAATGTCTCTATCTTTTGATTTTTGCTCTACAGGCGATACATATCATATCGGCTTTTATTGTCTTTGAAGATTCTCACTTTTGAACTAGAGGCGATACCCTTACGGTACCGGCTATTAGAGCCGAGAATGAATCGGCTATCGAATGTTGCTCAGACGCTAGGATAACGTCCAGTAGAACTTTCAATATGAAAGGTCAGACGAGTAATCAAACTAGGTCAAGCATCCTATTAAGCGAAATAGAACTTCTCTTAAGAAATCCATTAACTCTGAATCGCACTTTACACTTTAACACAGCCTTCACATACGTCGGCCTAAACCCATCTCCAAGACTTAATACTCATTTTCCTTTGATCCAACGGCCGACGTGAAGCTGTGACTTTTCTACTAAAACAAACTCTCAGAGCCGATCGCTTGCATCGACTGTTGGCTTTCATTGCTGATTTTAATGAAGCCTCCTTCCCATGTCTTGCCAGAAAAACACTCAAAATCTCCTAGTTCCCAAAACACTGGATCGACTGCCACGATGCTTACGGACTCATCAGCACGAACTAGTTCGACATCATCTCCATGCCATTGAATCAAACACTGATGCATGGTCGACGATATGTAGCAATTCGCATGAATCCAATCACGACTGAGGAGTAAACTATATGATCCTTTCCCATCAATAACGAAGAATGTGGTGAGCAGAGTTTTACTCCTGATTGTCAGTTCGACGTTTATTGCCCCCGGGTCTTAGGCATGTTACCTCTGAAGTCTCTGAGCATCATGTCAATTTCCAACTGATCTTCTGGTCCTTTGCCAAGCTTACGAAAAGTAGTATAAGGCATAAGATTGATAGATGCACCTCTGTCCACCAACATCTTGCTCATCGGCTTTCCATCAACAAAATCTTTCATATACAACGCCTTCAAGTGCCAATGTTTGACTGGTCTGTCAAATATCGCTTGCTGCATGACTGTTAACTTGGCGACCATCTCTTCATACTCTGACTCATCGAAGTCTGAATAAACTTCCTGATCTGCCAGAGCTCTGAATTCTAATGGTAACAAAAAAGCCATTTGGATATTAGCCGATGGTTGTCTCTTATCAGCTATCTGCTTGGTACGCCATACTTGAGTTTTACCGGGTGCCTGAGCCTGTTCCATCTCTCTGTTCCTTAGGCGTTGCACCCTCCTCTTTTGGCTTCTCATCAAATCTCCTGGGCACCACTGGCCTTCTTGCCATGTGTATATTCTTTCAGCACCTTCCTCTTCATGATCAGTCTAGTTCTGTCTAATGACTCTTTTCCTCAACCGATCATGAATGCTTTTGTTTTTAAGTGTCGATCCATGTTGTTATAATGATATGCATCTTGAGCATGGATAGACCGGTGGTTGGTTCGAGATTGCCTATACTCCCAATATTGATTGCTACATTCTAGACAGTCATGTCTGGTAGGCAACTTCAAACCTTCATTCCAGCAATGTCTAAAGAAAGGATAATTCTAATGTAATTCAGCTTGTTCCCTTTCATACTTCTCTTCTTCTAATTGATGCTGGTATGCTTGATCTTTTAACCAACGCTGATAATCCTTTTCCTTCCGTCGTTGCCATTTATTCAACAGAATTCGAGATGTGACCCACGGTTTTGATGTCTCTGCTTTCGACGTATTCCCCTGCTCGTATCACCTCTTTTGTTTGGTATGGCATTTTCTAATTTCTCTGTACGCATCAGTCGATATTTGTATTTTGGGATCGACTGTTCCAGCCTCTCTCGATTTGGTTGATGTTAGGACCTTGGGTTTTCCTTTGAACAGCCCAGCATCAACTATGTTCTGATCTCCTGGGAAAGGATTATCATCGACTTTCATCTTCTGAGGCGTATCGAATTTGAGCCTCCCTTGCTGAATAGCTCTCTGTATATGCTGTCTAAAGATTCTGTATTTATTAGTGGAATAAGAAATAGCGTTATAGGAATTTGCAAAACTTCTTGTTCTTCAACTAATCAGGGGGCAACATGACATGACCATCGGGCAACTTGATCTGCCCCTTCTCAAGCAGGAAATCGAAGAGCTTGTCCTGATTTGGTAACATCAAAGTCATAACTCTCCTCAACTCCTCTTCTCCAAGGATTTGACACCATCACTGTCTTCTTGCCCCAATTTCATTCAGCTGCAGCGATCTCTTCTTCTTCATCTTCATAGCCATCATTAACTGAATATGGATCGTAAGCTTCGGCTACTGAAGTACTCTTCTAGAATCGGGTATCTCTATGTATGCTCTGGAATTGGCTATTAAGTGCTGCCACTCGTTGAGCCAATTGACCCAAGTTGTCAAATTCCTATCCCAACAACTTCTCTTTCCACATCAACAGCATTCCTTAGACGGCTAAAGCAGCTAACTGATCATCTACCAAGCTCAACAAGAAACACAAATTCTTAGTCTCTCAGAATCTCTGAAGAAACTCCATGCCCGATTCATTAGTCCTCTGTCTCATGGTTGTCAAATCGGTTATTTTCTTCTCTCTAGTCCCAGTGTAAAAATATGTATGAAACTTCTTCTCTAGGTTAGCCCAATTAGCGATGGAGTTGACTGGTAGTGATGAGAACCAAGTGAAGGCCGGCCCTGATAGGGACAAGGAGAAGAAATGAACTCGATGGGCATCCTCAACTGATGCTTTGCCCAATTATGTAAGATACCGACTGGCATATTCTATTATGCTTGTGCCGTCTTGACTAGTGAACTTGGTGAATTCAGGGAGCCTGTAATTTGTAGGGAGGGCTACCAAATCATACCATTCTGGATATGGTCATTTGTACAAAAAAGTCATTCCTTTTGGCTTCAGACCGAACTGACTCTTCAGCATCTCGGTCACCTTGAGCAGCAACTCATCAGCTTGCAGATTCGGATTTCTCGATACTTGCTGACCCATCTATGGATTGAAATCCCACGTGTCTTGATACCCTAGATTTGGCATCATGTGGAGGGTGTTATAATCTGTGCCATAATGATAGCCTTATGGAATTTCAATTTGTTGGGTCCTTTGCTGGCTTGCTGCTTGAAATCTCTGATTATAGACATAAGGATCTATATCTCTACGGATCCTCTGAATGGATGGTGCTATCTTTTGACCCGACGATGGTATGTGGCCTGATGTGCCAAAATTAATCATCTGGTTTTGACTTTGCCCCGCCGACTGCTGCACACACTGTACTGACGATCCAGGATTGTACTGTATCTGATTCGTAGAAGTACCTAGAGTTTATTCAGATAAACCTTGAAGTGTCTAGACTTCACCATTACCAGCTGGTGCTGCTTCTTGATGGCTAGTGTCGACTTGATTAGTCCCTTGGGTCAATGGATCTGGAATGTTGTAATAAGTCGATCCAACCTGACTAACTGGAATTCCATGAATCGCCTCTTTCATGGCGTTGTGAAATACGTCAATGAAAGCTTCATTGCGGCTTGATAAGGCATCACGAACAGATTTGTCTATGGCTTCCACAAAGAAACGTCTGTCTTCAGCTTCAACTGTATCTGTCTGTCTGTATAGTAGAACTGTAACACCCTTGGTGTTACGAACTTATTTAGCACCATGATTTAGGCCTAAAAAATTTTCTGAATCGAGTTTTATCGGGTTTTTAATTTAAACGTACTTGAGGCGATAAGCGAATCCTGTGTGACTTAGTTTTGTAGACTCAAATAAACGCTCAAGATAAATTACGCAGTGCATAGAAATATTCAGGAATGTCCGACGATGATTCTAGAGAACGTTTTGTTCGATTAGATTAAGCATGAAAATCAACTTTTATAAATAAAATAAAATCCATTAATAAATAGAACGATACATATATATAAACTTACGGGTTTATTTTGTTAAGCACGAACTGACGAGAAAGAGAGCGCAGCAGCTTCGTTTATTTTGCCGGCATGCAACGTACTCGCCTGACATTACTTTTTGATCACTGTCTCGTTCTCATCGTGGCCCTGTAATTCTCTGCATTGCAAAGTCTCCTCATCCATCCGCATCCATGCTCTATGGCTTTTGCTTTGCTTATCTCTCTGACTTGATCACTTTTGTCTACATTTGTCGAGCCGCTCCTTGTTTTTCTCCCTCACTGCTTGTCTCTGTTTCTCTGATTGCCTATCTTGCTTGTCTCTACGGCCGCGGTCTTGTCCGTGCCAATCGGCACGCCCTACCGGCCACGTTGGGCCTGGCCGTCCTGCCGTCATGTTTAAGAAGTAACCGAGCCCGCACGCGTCTCCTTGCTTGTTCGTCTTGAGCTAGTCTACGAATGATCTTCCCCTTCTCCCTTCTTAATTTAATTAGCACACATACACTCTTTATTGCTGACCAGCCCCATTGACACGACAAAGATACACTCGAGTTCAAGTCCATCATGACCAAAGACCACTCAAGTCCATCACTAAAATCGAAACATGGTTCACTGCGCCTTGCACGTCTTGCTGTTGGGTATTGTTCACCCTAGAATCACTGTAGCACGAAGAAAACACTATATAAAGTCAGGCTATGTTTAGAATTTGTACTCGTCAAGCTTTCTGTGCTGAGACTTGAACCGAAGTGCTATTCTTAGATATGAACGCAGAAGAAGAACATAGATGCTACGATTCTCCAACTGGAGCTACAGACGCGCCTATACATGGACTGACCGAAAATTCTATCTGTAGTGGTTTGAAGATGTCAGCTGCGTCGTGGTAAAAATGGCAATCATCTCTGTTGCATGAAATATTTACACGCCTGATTACTTGCTAACCCTTGCTGTAACCATGATCGAGTTGGATAATCCTATCAAGAAGCTAGCGCTTATCGTTGATGATCATGTGAGGAAGTGAAAACATTACTGATCATGATCATTGCTTTAATAATGATAGAGTTAAATCGTGCACGAGGAGCGCTTTTAATAATGGCAGCGAAAACATTACTGGTCGTGACTGTAGCACCGTGGAAACACTGTAGCGTCGCGGAAGACACTGTAGCGCCATGGAAACTCTATTCATCCAAAGCATCACGTCGTGCGCAGCAACGTTTTATTACCTTTAAGCAAGCTAGTTAGCCGCTAACCTTACGACGTGTCGCTGTCGCGCCTTCGCATCTCCTGCTTTTAAAAAGGATACGCCGAGTAGCCGAGTCTCTACTCTCCATAGCTCCAGCTCTCTTCTCGCTCTCTCAACTTCCTTGCTCTGTCTGCAAGCTGCAAGCGGGTCGGAGTTGACCTTTACTCGCCGGGCGAGGTGAGCAGCTCATGAACATCCCCTCGCTCTCCTCTCTTTCCCCATGACCTTCTCCTTGCTCCTCTCCTTCCAACCCGAGTTGCCCACGAGCTCTACGAGCTCGATCATGGTGTTCACGCATGAAGCAAGAAGAACGCTTGTAGCTTTCTCTCTCTCCCATCCCATGCATGTGTATATGACGCGTGGGCCCTAAGCAACAGCACATGCAAAAGAACCATGCCAAACACCCACGTGAAGACCAAAGAATACTCCCTAATCACGCATTAGTCTTTTTCCACATGATTAAATTGCGGCCACCTCGCACAACCAAATGCCAAATCTGATTCCATCGATTCTTCTTCTTAAATTCATCTAAAATCAAACTCTATCTCTCATATAAATTTCATGATTTTTAGAGCTCTTTTGAATTTATGTGAATATTTATTTGCGTTTGTTTGCCTGTTTCGATCATTGCGTGCTTTTAACTGACGGAGTGAACGAGCCAGAGAACGAGGACGTTGGAGGCCAGTACCGTGAGTTCGAGGCCATACCCGAAATCCCGGATTGCCAGCAGGAGTTTGCCAAGGACGCTGACAGAGGAATGATGAGGGATCGTGGGATCAACTGGAGTAGCTGAAAGATGATGCTATGGTGATCATGTCACGGAAATGGAATGCTAACTTTTGGTTATATCTTACCCAGGCAAGCCCCGGTACATAACCCCTACTTTTCTACAGTTTAAATTATATTTGTGCATTAAGTTTAAGGAGTTGAATGAAACCCACTTGCATATATATATATATATATATATATATATATATATATATATATATATATATATATATATATATATATATCTTTATCCTATGAGTCTTACTAGTATAACATGATCGTGTAGAATGCTATGCTACAGGATTTCGGTAGAAGTCGAGTGATTGCCTATCACTCGCGAGAGATAGGAAATATATTATTTGACTATTATCACTTGGAAAATATAAATGGTGGAAAGGAAAATGGTGACCGGGCATGGATATGGTTTGAGTATTGGTGGGTGTAAGAAGTTGTCACCGCGGATGCGGGTTATAGCTTGGTTACACCGTTTTTCCCTGTCTGGTCGGTTAAGGACCGATCGTTGCATAAGGCTCTAGGCAGGTCACAGACTTATTATCCCAAGCACATACTTGTGTATGGGCGCTTAGAAGACTTGTTGCTCTCTTGTCACAGATCTGGCTCTTTCTGGACCGACTGTTAGGGTTTTATTTTGGTAGAGGAGGTCCTTGCACCGCACTAAGTCCGGGACTCAAGGGCGGGGGCTTGGAGTCCCAGTTTGGATGGGGACCTGGACACCCGGGATAGGAGAGTGATGGGTTGGTCCTGCTTGTGCCTGGGGTACAAGCGGGGCGTGTGTTTTCGAGGTACCCAGCTGGGGGCATTGATTCGCGAATCGCCGGGAAATCCGGTACGGCTTGTCTATGGTTTAGCATCGTAGTAAGAACTGAAAGATGCAAGATGAAAAAAGGAAATCTGATTGCTTACCATCTGCTTGAAAGTAGCACAGGTGCTTACATAGAATGATTAGTTAATGAACCAATACGGCTATTAATAAAAATTGAATATGAGGACGCACACTTAGTAATGCTTCCTGCTAATGCAATAAACCCACAAGCCAGATAGCCTTGCATATCCTTGGAGTCTTTTCTTTTCTCCTATTGGGTAAGTCTTGCTGAGTACAATTGAGTACTCAGGGTTTTATTCCCCCCTGTTGTAGGTGACAGGTTGATGCTAGAGTTGACCCTTGTGTGTAGATTCCTCCTGGTGGGCTCAGCGAGTATTCCTTTACGCTGCGATCATAGTTTTTATTTATAACTCTCACTAAATATTTTTATAAATGAAAGTTTCATAATCTGTTGTCGTAGTTCATATATCAATACTTTATCATGTCATGATTAGATACTTATTTCCGCTGTAATTCTGATCACATGTTTATATTCCGCTGCTAAATTAAATTGTTCATAACTCTGATAATATGATTTCATTCCGTTGTTATAATAATAAATGTTATACTCTGATGTACATATAAAGTGATGTAAGAAATGGTTAATTATTGTAAGCTTTATTCTCTCATTTGTGATCCTGATGGCAAAAATGTGGATTTTCAGGTTCTCCCCTGGGGTGTGCTCGACGGAACCGAGTAATTTAGTGTTCTCCTTCGAGTGCTTAGTGTCTAATGGAAGACAAACACTCCTGGGAGGCATTAGATTAGGCGGTTCTGCCACATCTTGGTAGTGGAAATTTTCGAATAACTGTACTGTCACGTGTTTTGATGTAAGACAACAAACACTTCTTCTAAAATTCTTCTGTAGCTTTGATGATGGTATCCTGATCTTCATCAGGTATGTCTTCATAATGTACCATAAGGATGTTGTCGTTGTTGTGAACCGCCATGACGATTGTGGTGTCCCACCGGGCGTGCTAGAAACGTGTGTCGACATAGAATTTTATCCCGTGCCGAGGACACACGCAGCAAGCTGGAAGGATCCGCTCGATGGAGCAGATCCGCCTAGCTTCAACACAGGGGTGGTCGATCCTACGCAATCCTCCCGAGATGTGCCAGTCAATTTGACCCTGCAATTAACAAGGAGAGAAAGTTCATCAGTAATTAAGGGCGGAACTTGCCGGTGTTGCCAGACAATTCCAAAAGTATATTCATAAGAATAAGTCAGTTAGAGTTTATGGGGTCGTGTGAAGAAGAATCGGTTATCATTCAGAATAAATATCATTTAAGCAAACATTAATCAATGGCAATAAGATATCGATGATGATTGGTTTATGCTGAGCCAATGATTACAAGTAACCAAACTCCTGTTTATGTAAAGAAACAATTCAACACCGCTCAACCATCTAATAAAGATAAATCTAATGAATATGTTAGATCTCATCTATCGTCATGACCAGTGGGGCATGAGGCAGAATCATGCAGGCCATAGAAACAACAATAGACTCGACGACTCTAACTCATTACTAATATCAGTGGGGCATGAGGCAGAATCATACAGGTCGTAATACAATAACAAGATCATGGGGCTAACACATTTTTCAACTTATCTCTACTTCAACGATCTCATGATGTGAACTATTCGTGAAAGCATTCGATATCGGCTAAACAGCCGATTCAGGCATAGCACACAGTTAAGGTCATGCCTTCTCAGGAACGGATCTACTAACTAACGATCCCCACTTCACGATGCCAACAGTGGGGTGAGAGGCAGAATCCCACAGGCCGTGATGACGGCCCATGAAACGGTTCTCGCTAACCAATAGATCTACTCAAGATCGAACATGTCTTATCCGCACGCTATGCACGATTAAGATTGATATAAAACAGCCAATAAAAACATAACTCATCTTTTAAGAAGTAGATTAGATCAGTTTAAGATTAGCAAACGATGAGTTAAATAAGATATAAGGCCGATCCGGATCAATCTCAATCGGGCAGAGTGATATTGATGTAATTAGATAAACAATGAAAGTAATAAGCAATATCGGTAACTTAATGAATCTACCAAAGACTGCCATTCAAAGGTAGAGCCGATAACTTGACCTCGATCTAATTCAAGCAGTGGGGTGTGAGGCAGAATCACACATGCCATACTTGAATTAGGCGAGAGTCGATAACTAGCTTATACCAGAGCCGCAGTGGGGGTCGATCGGATCGATGCAGCCATACGAACAGAGGTATAAACTATGACGGTACTTATAACAAGCAGTGGAGGTCGACCGGATCGATGCAGCCGTACTCGCTGAAGAACTCGCCGAGATCTACTCTACTCCTACTACTAAGGGGTGGCCAGAGCCGAAAAAAAGTAATTGACTTGTATTTGATTGATTGTGTTTTCTTACAATAGCCGGGGTTTGGTATTTATACCCGAAGCCTAAAACGAACCCTACTCGAGTACGACTTAATACAATATTTGGCATAATGAAAACATTCCTAATTTAAGATAACTTGAATTCTAATCTTTCCCTTTTTATAGAGTCCAGCACGTTTTCATCCTGGAGTCGAGCGTAGCCTCCGTCGTTATCTGCTGACGCTGTCTGAAGAAAGCCAATTTCTATATTTTTGCATTTGAATCAGCTGTTTCTGATTCGCCTGATCACTTGATGATACGATCCTGGGAGCTTCTGGGTCCCTGTGACTCTCTTTCCAAATTTTGGTGTAAACAATATCATAGAATATATTTTCATAATGTGCTCATTTTATATCATAGATGTTGTTTTTTTACTATAAAGTTAATCAAACTTAAGATAGTTTGACTTACACGGATTCTAAGAATTGAATTATTTGGAGACGCAGGGAGTATGTCTCTGCTCGATCCACACACATCAAAAGTTATTGTGAAGTGCTTTGTGAAGCATTGGTGGAATGGAATCTAAATGAAATGATCTCAACTTTACTTTTGATAATTGTACCACAAATGATAAGGTAATCCATGAACTTGTCAAGAAGATAGCAAACAAACACTACTATACAAAGTATTAATAGAGGCGGAGGTTACCCGCCTGTCTTTCTATTTTTTGTATCTCTTGATCTGAGAATAACAAAGGCTGGTCATATACTACCACCTCTATATAATTTTTTTTGAAAAAAAAAGAAACAAAAAGAGGCCATCTTGGCTCCACGACGAATCCTGCCACCAGTGGCGGATCTAGGATTTCAAACATGGGGTACGGTTGTATGAACCTAAGGGATGCAACTCGCTAATGATATAATATGACGAGCAAATGACAATAAAATAGTTAGGTTTATGTATTCAAGGATACAATTCATCAACAAGTCTAGATAAGCATATTAGGTGACGTTTGGTTCCATCGCCGGCAACATAAAGTGAAAGTTGCAGGTACCGATACCGGAGGGCAACGGAAAGGGAATTAATTATTTTCTTCTTTGTTTGGTGGGCCATCGGAAGTTGCTGCCGCCGAGGATCGGGCGTGAATGGATCACTGAAGCCTCGGATCTATTCCTGGAGCAATCGTTTCCATCGTGCATGTAACTAACATAAACCAATAATGCAGTAAACAGATACGGGCCTAAAAGAACCAAACAGCGTCTTAGTTTCTTGGTGATTCGGAGTGGAAAAATAAATCTTCTGAGCTTTATTGAGTAGTTCACAAAAAGCTAAATTACTGTTCCTCTTAATGCCATGACCATTCTAAAAAATAAAACTAATTATTATTGAGTAATGCAGAACTGATTATTTTTCAAAATTGATTGATTATTAAACAAGATCAAGATTCAAACTTCACAAAAAGAACTATAATGATGGTTTGGAAGGTAAAAAGAGACAACTTTACTTATTTATCTGTCATAACTCGTTCTATTATTTTTATCTTGTCCTTGTACGTGCTATGTGTGCATTGGTTCATTTTAGGCTTCAAGGCTTTAGAACAAAGAGTGCTAGGCCCTGTTCACTTGAACTTATCAGTTATAGTATAATATTTTTTCTTATAATAAATCAGCTTCAGCTGACTTATTAGCCGTACAAACCATCAGTCGAACAGCTTCCTAGTATGCTACGAGTTGTTTTCCCTCTTGGATGAGTATTTGAGCTTAAGATATTGTTATATGATGAAGTGTTCTAGATATTTAATATTTTACATATATACATACTTAATATTTTACAAAAAAAACTGCCACGGACTTGCCAAGCTCGCCTTTCAGGGACTGCCATCGGTGCCCTTGCCGTGCTGCCGCGACACCGAGGATGTAGAAGAAGACAGCATGACGGCAAAGAGGACGAAGTATATATGTGTCGCCTCCGTTGTGCAGGGTGGGCGGGTGAGCTCCACACATATCATATCCACATGTGCGGGGTGGGCGTCAACAGTGTGAGGATCATGTCACTATGCATATGATTATGTTTGTTTTTGGTGATTCAGATGGCAGCACAAGTTGAGACAAATATATAAAACATACAAATAGGAAGATAAAACATCATCAAATGTGCTGAAAACTAGGAAGCCAGTAATAAACTTCTAACAGAAGGCTTAAAAAAGATTTTTATTCTTTTTGTGACTGAGGAAATACGTACTATTATTCTCGGAGACAAAGCCCGAAACTGGCTAAGCTATGTCGCCGATTATTGACGTCGATAAGCGCGCATCCGATAGCAACGGCCGCGGCGACGATGGGCATTTGGGGTTGCATCTCCCACAGGATTGCCTGCAGTCGTCCAAAGACTCATGGCAAACCTCGGGCTGATAAGCAGTGCGGCAGTAGCACCTGCCTATGTCGCATGTATCCTTCACACAAAATACAAGAACAATCTTGCTACTGTTACCAGCACCACCACTCTCCTTCTTCGGAACGTCTGCCAAAGTATGATTGGTCGCAAATGTATAGTTTCTTCCTGAACTCTCATCCTTCTGCGGTAGTGGGCGACCTCCCCTGCCTACAAATTAATATCACGTTATAATACTTTTTTTGTTATCAACAAAACAAAGGTCGCCAAGCTAGCTAACTAAACTGGAATTTCTTCTTTCTCAATAAAATGTACTTTGAAATAGGAGTGCCAAAGGCACCCTTTTGTTGCAAGTCTAAATATCAGTATACTTATTTCCAAGGGAGTATTCATTGTAAAGGAAAGCACGGAAATATATATAAGCACCCAAAGAGCAGCACCACAAACAGCATCACCGTCACATATATCCTACTGGCATCCCCCATTGATTCGAAGACAGAAAAGAGCGAGATGAGGTCGATGACGAGTTTGACCCTCCTTAGCTTGGTATGGTATATATAGATCAACATGGTATATGCATCCATGCATGCAGGCTCATTTATTTTAATTTATACATGTAAACTTAATTAGCACTCCAGTTATTACACACCTACTGTAATTAGTATCTACGTACTGCCAATACCGCATACTATTCTTCTTTTAGGAACTACTAACTTGCATGGGTTTCATTTTGGTCACTAGGATAGTTAAAACATTACGATATACTTATTGTAAAGGTAGTACAATTAACTAATTCCTGTTTATTCAAAGCAAACTACCATGCCGCTACCATATATCATTAGTATATTGGTTTTTCAATTGACATTAGAGTACTCATGAATAGTTGCTGACTTATTATTTATTACCCGCTTCATATATAAGTCATAGCATACTTCCTTATTACATAAACCGATTTAAGATACGTTTTGGGATACATTAATTCAGCAATCCTGCAATAGCTCTTGGTAATCCTGCAATCAATTAACAATTTCACAAAAATTCAAGTTCTACTTTGTTTTGAGAGGTAAAGATGTGAGAATTTCAGTTGTGCTCTAGATGACATAACATACTGTCATATATATAGCAAAAATGCATTTGAAATTTGTCATCTACACCCGTCCAGATTCATAGCTAAAATGTCATCATTTTTGGAATGGAGGGAGTATTATTTTGGTATTTGGTCAACAACTTAAAGAAGACTCAGTGTTAATTTGCAATGGCTAGAAATTACCATGTTAACTGAAGAAAAAAAAAATCAGAGTGCCCATAGATAGGTTGATAATTACCCACCACTGCCATTATATAAAATTAACCCAAAATGCTCATGTATCTGTTATGTATTTGTCAATATGCCATTATCAAAGATAATAAAGACAACTATTTTTGTTGCACCTTATAATTCTAGAGTTCATATTAATATTGTTGGGAGAATTGTTTGTTGGACATGCAAAGTGATGGTCATTTGCTGGTGGACACCCCGTTTTGAGCAGTTTGCCAGAAGATACTCTGGTTCGGTGAAATTAGGCCACAGAACACCGCGGACCGGTTGCAGCCGGTTGAGGAGAGAGAAAGTTTCGTTTTGAACATCCGGCGCCCCTGAGCCACAGTTGGATCCGCCCCTCTCCCTCTCACTGACACACGGGCCCCACCTGTCATCTTCTTCCTCCTCCTCTCCTCCTCTTCTGTTCTTCCATTGCTGAGCAGTAGCCACCGCCGTCGACCAGCCCCGGCCACGAAGGCGCACGGACGAGCTGGCGAGCTACCGCAGCCGCGGCCATGCGGGCTTGAGGGTGAGCTGGCGAGCCTCTGTCGCGACCACGAGCGCCACGTGCAAGCAGCCGCCCTCACTGCTGCTGTCGGCGATAGGAGCGCCGCAGTGTCTATGCCCACGCCCACGCCCCCGCGCCCCGACCCTACCTTGCCGCCACCCGGCGCAGCCGGCTCTGCCCCGCCTCCCACGGCCCCTTCCTCACCGCCGCCCTCCTGCCCCGCCACTGCAGGCCATTTGCGTCGCGGCGGGGGACCTGCTCGCCGCCGCCGCCATGCTGTGGTTCGTGGCCTAGCTAGCCGCGTGTCACCCCTCGCCCGTGCGCCGCCGTCGCACATCACGCCGTCGCGGCCCACTAAGAGAGAGAGAGCAGGGGAGGGAACGCGCGCACGCCGGCCTACAGGGCACGACTGCCGGTGTGGCTCGTCGGCATAGGGTGGGGGCGTGGCCGCTGAGCACGCAGGGCCGTGACGCTCCGTCGGAGGTGCGAGGCCAGAGCGCAGGCTCTAGGGCGCGGACGTCGGAGGCGTGGTCCCGGGCGTGGAGCCGCAGACGTCAGAGGCGTGGGCCTAGGGCGCCGGGGGCGCAGCGCCGGAGCAAGCCGCCGGAGGCGCGGCCCATCGGAGGCGCGAGGCTAGGGCGCGGCGCCGAAGCTGGCCGCCGGAGGCGCGGGCGTCGGAGGCGCAGCCGCCCGCGACGGCGGGTGCGGGAGGCGGAGAGGGTGGCGGGTACAGGAAACAGAAAAAAGAGAAAGGGAGAGAGGAAGAAGAAAGCGGCAGGGGCAAGCATATCATTTCACTATTGTTATCTCTCCTCAACCTGCTGCAAACCGGTCCGCGGTGTCGTGTGGCCTAATTTTACCGAACCAGAGTGTCTTCTGGCAAAATGCTAAAAAGTGAGTGCTCCGCCAGGAAATGACCATCACTTTGCATGTCCAACAGACAATTCTCCCTTTAAAAAAATAAAGATTGTTCAATAGTAAAGGTTAAAACATAGAAAGAAAGGTTATAATACTTGAGACCAGAGAAATGGTCGAGCTATTCATCATATTGTGGAAAAGAAATACAAATATCTACTTACGAAAAACAAACAATGTAGTTATTATTCTATCTTTCTCCACTAGGAAAACATAGATAGGTCGTTAATTTAACTAACTGGTGTTGTTGCTCACTCTATAACAAGTAAAGAAGGGGACTAGCTAGGTGTCGGATTAGAGATACTGATGCCAAGGATATTACAAAGCATAGTGTTGTTCCAAATCTATGTTGGAGGGAGTAGACATGAAACAAAAAAAAAACTGTAATTGATTTCTATGACCGCCGACATCGATGAAGGTAACAGAGCCATTTAATCTGTGGAGGAAGACACAGAAATTAATGGTACAATAGCATATGAGAAGCTACGCCAAACTTGGACCTTGTAGCTCAAGGTCATGTTATAAGCCAAGCAGTGTAGAGCAAGACGCAACTCCTAAATGGCTACTGGTAAAATAAATAATTCTAACGACAAAAAAAAACCATTGCAAATTGATTTTATATTGGAACTTGGGAGTCACTATGTAAAAAAAGATATCACAGACGCGCGTTAATGGTCATCACAGACGCGATTCGGCGTGTCTGTAATAACGCCGGTAATAAGCACCTACGAATGACGCGCATTATTGACACACGTCTGTAATAAGTTACGAAGACGCGTCTGTAGTAGGATCTGTTATAGACCCGTGTTCCTCAAATGTGTCGGTACAAATTGTCAATCTACATACGCGCGTTAAGCGTCACGCGTCTGTACCATTTAACATACTACATACGCATCTCTAGACTAACCCGTCTGCAGTAGTAATCAAGAAACAGACATGCATTCATCGTCACGCGTATGTACCATTTAACTTACTACAGACAGGCGTGCAGACTCACCCATCTGCTGTAAGAGTCGAGCTACAAACACGTTTTTAGAGTCACCCGTCTATAGCCTACAACACAGATCACACATCAAAATGTCATTAATTAATTAAAGCATCTCACACAAATGACATTAAACAGATCAGAATTGTTATCTTAATGAGATCAGAAGTACACTGTTTTGCATCACACAATTAATTCAACATCACATATCAAAGATTCACATGGACAGCTCTCCAAATAAAATAAACTCACACACAGCTAGACACACACCCAGCTCAAAACTGTCAAGCAGCAGCTATAGGGCAGCATGATCACACACACACACACACATGTATATAATAATAATAATAATAATAATAATAATAATAATAATAATAATAATAATAATAATAATAATAATAATAATAATAATAATAATAATAATAATAATAATATAATATGCTTCCAATGCATCTAATCTTATTCATCATTGTTTATTTGGACAATGAAACTCGCGTGCCAAAAGTGAATGCTTCTACCGGCAAACTACTACCCAGCACGTGCCAAAAGTAGTACAGACGCGCCTCCACAACAAGCGTGGGCCACATATCACAGAAGGGTGTAACGAAGGACGTGTCTGCTCTAATTACGAACATGCGTCTGAAACTTAACATGTGTCTGTGCTAATTGCGATACTACATACGCGTCTTGACTAAGTATGTCTGTAGATAAATACGCGTCTGTGATAAGTCGACAAACTACAGACGACTTCCTGTAACATGTGTCTGTGATATACTTCCAGACGTTCCTTAAAAAGACACGTATGTAGCAACCCGTTATTACAGACGCGTGTTGGTCCCGCCTGACCGGCGTCCTCGGTTGGCCAGTTACTACAGACGCTTGTTTGTTAACGCGCGTCTCCAAGTTTGTACCACAGACGCGTTTTCGTCCGACGTATGTAGGTAGCGCCGGTGGATATGACTGTTTTTTACGTAGCGAGTGAAACCTGTTATGATTCATATTAAGCTTGTTATGATTCATATTAAGCTTTCTAATCAAGTCGGACTAAGCCTTTGATCTAAAAAGACCGACCGCCTGCTCGGGAATATACATGCATGCTAAGATGTGCTGGGGGTTATATATATGTATATTATATTAAAGTATTAAACTGTATGTACAACGCGTATTGCGCAGGCCACTACCCAATAAGTTGTGTTTACTTTACAATAAAAGTTTGCATAGATGTCAAACATGATTTCACCAAGATATGATACGTGTTTCCGAGTTTTGAGAACTTCTAGACATGTTTTCCTAATGATGAATCTGCACCGTTACCATTTCCATTTCCATTTTTGGACCTATTTCTAGCCGAGATGCATGCATCCCATGACCGTGTTCGTTGCAGACACAGAACTGGGAAGGGATCACCGCGAAGGAAGGTGATCAAGCTGTATGCGGCGATCGCTGCCTTCTCGCTGGGGTATCTGGCGGGCGGGCGGGGCAGGTAAACGACGAAGAGCCCGGTCGGTAATGCTCTCGTGAGTTGGTCCGGACGAACGGACATGGCTTCCCACTCGGCGCCTCTTCGCACTACCCACTAGCTCGCGCAGGTCGCTCGTGCCTCCCCAACGGCCAACAACACCCTCTGACCCACGTGAAAGAACGGCGGGGAACCGCGCTACGTGCGCATGCGCGCCCCTGCACACAGTCGCGCGGTGGTTGGCCCCACGCGTGCCAGCGCGTATAGCTGTTTTTGCTCGCCCCTGCACAGTGTGTGCTCGTCTCGCTCAAGCCCATGCCGTGCGCAGCCTTAGGCCCTCCACAGTGCGGAGGCGGTGCCAAAAAAAAAAAAGAATGGGTCCCACGGTGATCAAATGGACGTCGGACTATGAAGCTGCGGTGTCGAAAAAAAGTTAGCACCGTAGCCATCAGTACACGTGGGGACCACAAGAAATAAAATAACTCCATCTAATGCATTCTCATGCTTCCGGCGGCAAGGCTAGCACCAGAACTAAATAGTTTTTTTAATGATTTGGCACCGCATGCTCTACATGCTTCGCTCCTGGTTTTCCTGGCAATGGAGTGATGCCTCAATCTTCTCACTCCTCTTCGGGCATCACTTAAGGCACACACTGCAGAGGGCCTTAGGTGCTCGCGCCCTGCTCTCCTGCTTGTTAGGGGTGCTTGCGGCCTCCCGCATGTGCTCCTAGGCCGCCGAGCAGGTGCTCGCCTAGGGTGTTGCGGCCTCGTGCCCTGGGTCACACAGTGTTCGCCACTCTACTAGTACACTGGTGAGGTGCATGTGCCGCTGCTGACCTCCACGCCAGCGAGCTCCGTGATGGTAAGCCTCTATTCGTACGAGCAGCAATGTAACATTACGCTCAAAACGTATATTACAAACGTATGCTTTAAGTGTTTCAGATGTTTTATCTGAATATTGCATGTGTTTTCAACTGGATGTTGCACATGTTGTATTGGCTATACACGGATGTTGCAAGTATATGTTTCAAATACTTTAACTGTTTTCAAAAGTATGTTGTAAGTATGTGTTTCAAATGTTTAAGTTGTTTCAGACGTATGTCACAAGTGTTTTATCTCAATGCGGCATATGTTGCAGTGGCTACATATACGTTGCAAACGTATATTCTAAATATTTTATCTATTTTAGACGTATGTTGCCGGGAGTTCTCTATGTTGCAAGTGTTTCATAAGGCACAGGCGGTCCCCATGGGACGGGGCGAGCGCCTGGGACGCAACAGGGAGAGCATGCGCAGGCGAGCAGCAAGGCGAGGACGAGCAGTAGCAGGGCGCGGGCAAGCAATAGGGCGAGCATGCATGCGTGCGTGTCCGTGGGTGAGGGAACCAGAGGGAGCATGTGGGAGATAGCCGGGTGTGGGACCCGTCATAGAGGTAGGGGCGGTGGAGCGTTGTCGTTTTCTACCGATCCATTTTGACTAGTGACGGGCTCAGCTGACAGCCGAGGGAGATGCGCTCGGTTGGCTGTTCGGTCATTAGTCCGCGAGTGTGCAGGGGCAAGAGGGCCTTGTGGGCCGCACGGGTGAGCACTTTTGTCCTGACGTCGGCGCTAGTATCTCAAAAAAAAAACGCCTGGGAGCCTCTGCTTGGGCAGACACGCGTGTGCCGAACGTGTTTCAGTCGTCTGTTCGTGAGTTCGTACCAAACAAGGCCTTACTAGTCACCATCGTCTACTTTGTAGCTACAGCCTAGGAATAGGACTATACTCCTACATGCATGCGTTGAATTGAATCTGCAACTAGTGCACGGATTGGATCAACGAAGGCAAACTCCCGCAAGGATTTCAGGGAACAATTGCCTATGCTCAGTCAGAATGGGAGAACGCGAACAGGGTTATTTTGAAATACGAAACAGCAAATCATCCTCCCTCAATGCAAGTGTCAAGAGAATATATGGTTGTTACAGTTACATCTGGGTGGCTCAAGCAGCTATACAGCCTGTTCGGCTGGTGCTATACGATCGTGCATTATTACTGCTGACTGGTTTGGTGTGAGAGAAAAATACTATTCTGACTAAAAATTTACGATCGTTTACGACCAAGCGAACAGGTTGATAGCCATTAGCCTATATAGCACAAAGGTTGACAGGAAATGGAACAACCTTCTAACAGCAAACAGTTGAATTTATCCCTCGACAGAGTAAAATAAGCAGCAGCCCTGTAGCAACCCAAAGGCAAAGGCAGTAGCGCAAAGCAGAGAGAATCCGAGATCTTGGACCGTTCGCTTCCGATTCAAATTCCTATCCGGCGACCATGATCCTTCCTTTGTTCCAGATACCAAATGCATGCTACTCGTTGCTGGCATTGTAGTACTTTATTAGCTCCCTTCCAGTCCATCTCTCTGTTCATTCTTTCTCACCATGACCTCGCACGCTGCTGGCCTTGCCTTTTTACCTGCACGCCGGCCGGCTTCGTAAGAAAAGAAGGTACAGTACTCCGAGGAACCTGCCCTAGTACTTTGAAAAAGACTACAAAGTTTACAGAACATGCTGCCATGCTGGCGCTATCACCGATAATAAAGAGCAAAAGGACATCATCGCTCCTCTTCTCTTCGTCGCTCGCGAGTCTTGCGTTTGAGTCGCGCCGCTGCCCTCTCGCCTTCGAGGTCGCGCCGCCGCCCGCAGCTGCCGGCCACGCCTTCGCTCCGCTCCGCCAGACCGCGGCGGCGCCGCCATCACGCCGGCCTGCGGAGTGCGGACTCCAGTGCTGACTGCGCGGCCGCGCCGGCCGCCGACGCCGCCCTGCTCTGCTACGGCCTACGCTCCGCCGTCGCCAGCCGGACGCCGCCTCTACTACGCCTGGCTCAGCGCCTCTCTGAAGCAGACGACCAAGCGAGCAGCCTGCAGCAGTGCAGCCGTGCAGCTGCTCTCTGGCCTCTGGCTGACTGGCTCTCTATTTGGAACTGTAAGGTTGTGACTCTAATTCTCTGCAAATTTTGATTCCTAGTTTCCAATTTGTAGAGTACTAATTCCAAATAGAATATAAAATCACAGATATCTCTATGCAATGGCATGAGGCTCAGTCACTGAGTTAACTCACTGGGGAGTATTCCCTCAAAAAAACTCACTGGGGAGTAGAAAAGAAGCCACGCAAAATGTTTGCCGATTTTACAACCCAAAGCTGAGCTCACAGCTCCTCCCTCTCCCGGTCTCCCTCTCCCCTTCTCGCCTCCCCGAAAACCCTCTTTTTTCTCGACACAGCAGCCTCCAGGGGACCTCCCATAGGTGCGCCGCTTCTTCTTGGTCCATGTGTTTGCTGATTCCCTGGGTTTATTCGGTTTTCCCCCTCCACCGCCGGGGGTTGTGATGAGTATTTCACTATAGGCGTCTTTCGTTTTCTCAGTTTCGGTGGGGGTTCTTGATCGTTATGTGCTAGCTGCTGCCTGATGCTCGACGCTGACAGTGTTTGACACTGTTCAAGCTACTGACCTACTGTAGAGCTATGTGTTTGACACACGCTGTAGCGACAGTGGTCGCCGGGATTTATGACTTGACACTGTAGAGACACTGTAGCTTATTGGACTATGGAACTTTTGTGTGCTTGTTGACTAACGTTGTTGAGTTGTTCTTTTAGGCTGAAACATATTCTGGAAGGCGGCTTGGTTTTGCACAGGAGACAGAGGAGGGTATTGCACAAGCCTGTAGCTTCCTTGTTGCTGCATACAACAATGTAAGTAGAATTATTACCCACAATGCAAACAAGTTAAATACAGGTACTGTTAGTGTGGTACTCTACGGCATTGCCATATTGCACGTAGTTTACTGGTCAATGCATACTTTATAAAATCCAGTAATCAAGTTTGTATAGCATTCCTTATGTTTTTTGGTTAAATACTGCTAGATTTCACGTTAGCCAAAGATTTCCAAATAGATCTCTAAATATAGACCTCATCTATCCCAGATTTCTCGTTAGACAAAGATGGAGAGCAAAGATGACTCTCTATGGTGCATACAAGATATAGAAAAATTATTGGAGGGTATAAAGATATAGAAAACGGTTTTTACTCAAATGACTCTCTAAATAATGATTTAGAGATTAAATTTTAGAAAGACTCGTGGAGATGCTCTAATTAGGTAGGAGGCCTATTCCAGTTTCAGGTAGAGTCCAAATATCACGAAACAATCTCAAAACTGACTCAAATCAAACATGAAAGTTAAACCCATCTCTGACTTCACCTAGACTAGACAGTCTGGTGTGCTAGGAGCAATGCACCGGACCATTCGGTGTTTTCAATTTGCGTGACCGCCAGATTTGGGTGCGAACAAAATGTTTAGATACATAGTTGCATATGAGTTGTATTCTCAAATTAAATTATTGGAAGCGAAGAATTTCCCTTTTATATAGAATAATTGATGTCATTAGCTAACACTTTATTCATTATTCATGCATTGTATAGGAAGAAGACCTTGGTTGTTGCTTCTCTGTTGACATGCAGAGTTGCTACGCTCGTGCTGTGCTGTGCTTCGCTTGCACGTATGGCTGCAGCACCCGTTGCTATGAACTACAGCGTGTTCAGGTAACCAAATTCTCCATTCTATGCTTCAGTATTTAGTACAATCGCTACCTTTCTGTTTAGCCACATCAAAATATGAACCACTATACATTTGTTCTATTTGCAACACAACCATCTCATCTTTAACTGATTATCTGCAAACAAAATGGCCCAAACAGAGAGCAATAATTAATTACGTCCCACATATATGTTACTAGAAAAGTGACGGCGGTTCTCAATGGTTCTCTCAAGTTTCAAGTAGTCCACTTCATTCCCGTTTCTCTTGTTAACTTCCTTTGTAAAAGGTTTGCAAACTAACATCACCACATTATCTGGCGTTTTTCTTTTTTCAAAAGTTTATTCTCAGGATATAAAATGTTGTTTAATGCTTTGCACTTTTACATGGTTTTATGCATAAAACTGTGATGCATTTTTACCGTACAAGAAACATATAGTGTTCTTCATTGTTCGTAATGAAATGATTTGGTCTGAATTTTTTTTCTTCACACTTAGATCCTTAAAAACTGTTGTATCTGCTAATTGTCGGATCTTATAATTTGTTTACTATTGTAAATGGTAGATCATCTATAGATATCGAATACCATGAATTAGAGATCCTATTTGCTAGATGCTCTGTTTCCTTAAAGATGCATTAAGAGTCAATATGCATGATCTTGTATAGAATTAATTGTAGCAGGAAGAGTATATGCATTATGAGCTTTTATAGAATAGAGCTTAGGTCTGTATATACTCTGAAGCTTATAAAACATAATGAGTAATTTAATGTCATTAAGCTATATTATAGGAATACTATTGTTTTTATATATTTGATTAACGTGTTTATTTTATTTTGTTTCAGGTTTCTTATGGTTGTCTTGACCATCCAGCTTCCTTTCTGCGTAACAAGGTTGCTGCACGATGTTACAATTGTTGTCTTCCATGTTCCACCGCCTGGAAACCTTACCTCCACGCTGATAGTCATATTTGAGTGGGTATGTAAAATAATGTTCCTAGACTTGTTGGCGACAGCATAAATCCTGAGTATCCAACTAAAAAAACTAAAATTGTCAATTTGTGTCAATTTGCAGATTCTTTCAGTCTTGGTTTTAGCTGCCAGCTCTTCCGCGCTGTCTGTCGAGGTGTACATGGACAAAGACACAGGTGCGTGTATGTTCATGCAACCACAGCCATGTAGGTGGTACAAGGAGGCAGCCATGCTGGGCTTGCTGGCGTGGGTCTTCAGCTATGCCATCGCATTGATTCTGATCTATCTCCAGTCTTCTCGGCACGCCCAACCTCCTGCCCCGGCCCCCGCTCATGGCCACGACCAGGGCTAGATAGGTAAATCACAGGAATCCTTCCATTCCAAAATTTATGTCGCTATGATTTTTCTTCATACATATAGTGTTTACTATGTATCTAGACATAGCATATATCTATATACACACACAAGAATGGTTTGATCTAGTAATGCACAGCTGTCGATGTCTTTGTCGCAGCCATGTCATTTATGCAATGCAACAGTATTGCGATGAGGCATATTACATTAATTATTAGAAATTGATTAAGGAATTGCATCAAGAATTCAAGACTATGGCAATATGAATGGCCATGGCATTATGGAAGCATAGCTCTCATATATACTAGCCATTGCTGCCCGCGCTTCGCTGCGGGTGATTTGCTTGGTATAGGAAACCTCATATTGCTAATATGTTTTCTCATCGTATTAGTACTTAAGGCTGGTGAGGTTGGTTGTCATTACATGGTGCCTATTCTAGTGGAAAGAAGTATTTGATGGAGTTGGGTTCAAGCAACTAACGCACTTAGATTTGAAGTACAACATTGGATAGCATTACATTATAGGCGAAAATAGGAAAACTAAAACACAAATACTTTCCCTAACGGGAGGGTTTACAAAAAATGAATTAGGATTCACTCTTCTTAGGTGAATCTACAACACGCGTCCAATAACTACGGATGACAACAACGACAAGAGGAGCATCCCAAGGCAACTAATCCACCTTGAAACCACGCAGCTTGACTCCTGTGCTCGGTGGATTCTTTTACTGTCCTGGATATGGATCTGCAACTTCTCACGCTAATGGCTGAGTGAGAGGAACTAAGGGTTCTGCTTCTAACACTTCCGAAGGTGGAGGCGCTGGCGGTTCTACATCACCGGTTCTCCTTGTTTCAGTTGGGTGGATAGGGATCCCCTCCAAGATCGGGGCATCCCGCATTTCATCAACCAGCGTCCTCCGCTTGGCCCTAGTGAATAGATAGGCCTCACCCAGCTGATGAACATGCCGATCTTCGGCCTCCTTCAGAGCTTCTGACATGGCTGTCTCCCGAGCTCTCAGCAGCTGCAGCACTGGCATGCACTTCGGCGAGCTGCACCTGGAGCATCCGAGTGAAGATCTCAGCTTCTTCGGCGCGCCGGAGGCACGCCCTCAGCTCCAAGGCTTGCCGGTCATACTGCTCATCCAGAGCAAGCAGGTATGTGGTCAAGTGCACCATGGTAGGACTATCTTCCTGCGCATCCTGCCCTTGCAAAGCCTCCATGCGAGCCCTCCATGCCCGCCGATTCCTATCCAAGGGTGGAAAGAACCTCATGGGGGTACGGGCAATGGGGTCTTCATAGAGCTGACAAAGGTGCCGCAAGGCTTTGCGGGCCACAACCTGGTAGGTGTCGGTGAAGCTAAACCCGATTGCGGTCACACTCCAGGCTTCGGTGATGTCGGGGAATTCTTCACTCTTCCCAATGTAGACAGTAACCTCACACCGATCGATGCCATGCTTCTCATACTCACGGCCCTCATACTCAGGACGATCTTTGACTCCGAGCTTTTGCAGGGTGGCATGCAGGATTCTAGGAAAACCCTCAATGTTCAGGCAGTAACTACTAACCCAGGCTCCTGCCATTTCTGGCGGTGGCTACAAAGAAGGGCTGAGCAAAAAGCTTGCTCAAAGGGAAAACCTAAGCGAGCTAAAGTGCGCCGAGTGGTGGTACCAATGGCTAAGCCAGGCTCTGCTTATAAAGGCGGAGCGGTCTGTAGTCCTGGCGCGGTTCACTAGGGTTCCTGCGCGGGATCACTACGAACGAATCGACCAAATTCCGCGCGTTCGAGGCGAGTGATGTGCGGTGCCATTACTGAGTAGTACGACTGCAGGGCAAGGGTCCGACAAGAGCGTAGAAAAGGGGTTTGAGGAGACGTGGGTCACTATTAACGTGACTCACGGGCGAACGCAGAGCACAAAGCCACAGCGCAGACCTAATTCTGTAACAAGAATGAGTAGGCCATGCACACTACGACACACGTGACACCTATGGATGGCGTATCTGCTAGCAATACGGCACAATAATGCACAAACAAGATATGCATGAATGCACGTCCTATGCGTTCGAGGTGAGCGATGTCCGAGGCCATTAATGACTAATACGGCTGTAAGCCAAGGTTTCGACAAGAGCCCAAAAAGAGTGCGGGGAGACTTGGGTCATGGTAGGCGTAACCGCAGGCGACGCAAAGCACAAAGCCACATGGAACGAGCGCCTCTGCAAGCATGGATGCAGATGCAATTATGGTAGTTGTAGTAACGGCGATCAACCCCAACCACCGACCATCTCGGGAGCAACGCGCACACAACCCAAGCTGTGTCTTAGATGCATGGATGCATGTGTAAGTACAAATGGTCCTGCATGGTCGGTGAATTGTTTTTATCTAATGGTAAGGAGGAGAGGTATTAAATGTGTCCACCTGCCCGACTTGTTTTTATCTGATGGTAACATGAAGGGGAGGCATCAAATGTGTCCACCTGCTGTCGACCCACCCTGCGTAGGTGAAGATGTCCAGTGCTTTCAAACTTACTTAGTGAATTTCTGGATACCTTAGGGAATGGCTTCGGACACTGCTCGTTTCGGGCGTGTAAAAATCCTGCCGCTTTCCTTTTATTGGTCTCCACGCCAGACTAAATAGTGGATTGTGCCAGGACCAATGACCGCTCCACCATTACAAAAGGCCTAGCCTAGCCACTTGGTAACACCACTCGATGAGTCTCAGCTTACCTAGCCTTTTCCAAAGCAAGCTTCTCGCTCGAGCCTTTCTTGTAACCATCATCCACCAAGGATGGTAGGAGCCTGGGTTAGCAGCTATTGCCTGAACACTGAGGGTTTTCCCAAAATCCTGTATGCCACCTTGCAAAAACTCGGAGTCAAGGATCGCCCTGAGTATGAGGCTCGTGAGTATGAGAAACATGGCACTAAGTGATGTGAGGCCACTGTCTATATTGGGAAGAGTGAGGAGTTCCTTGATATCACTGAAGCCTGGAATGTGACCGCAACCGGGTTCTGCTTCCTCGACACCTACCAAGCTATGGCCCACAAAGCCTTGCGGTATCTTTGCCAGATCTATGAAGAGCCAATTGCTCATACCCCCATGATGTTCTTTCCACCTTTGGAAAAGAATCGATGTGTATGGAGGGCTCGCATGGAGGCTTTGCAAGAGGGGGACGCGCAAGAAAACAGCCCAACTATAGTATATCTGGCCAGGTATTTGATTGCTCTGGATGAGCAGTATGACCAGCAGGCCTCGGAGCTGAGGAAGTGCCTCTACCGAGCTGAGGAAGCCGAGATCTTTTCTAGGATGCTCGAAGTTCAACTCGCTGAGGCACACGCCGATGTGGTAGCCGCAGAAAGTCGTGAGACTACCATGGCGGAAGCCCTGAAGGAGGCTGAAGATCAGCGCACCCAGCAGCTGGAGGATGCTTATCTGGTCACAAGGGCCAAGCATAGGACACTTGACACAGAAAGGCAAGAACCCTTGGTCTTGGAGGGAATGCCTGTCCACCCACCGGAAAGAAGGAGAACCGGTGTTGCAGTACCACCAGCACCTCCACCCTCAGAGGTATCAGAAGTAGAGTCCTTGCTTCCCCTCACTCAGTCACCACCATGAGATGAGGCAGATCCTTAGCCAGTGTAGAAGAAAAACCAACCGAGGTCAGGAGTGAAGCCGTTTGGTCCGACAAAGGAGATGAGTTGTCCTAGGGGACATGTACCGGTAGATAGTAGTGCTTGTCATCACCATTCTCTAGTGTTGTAATCTTTCCATTGTATTTCATCCGTAGATGTTAAGCATCATTGAGTTGTAGGAGACAAACGATGTGTCCAGAACAGGAGAGCGAGTGCTTGTATGTTGTATCCATGTAAGGGCGTTTGGGATGTGCATTTTGCTTTATCCATTGTGTTTGGTATGTCGATTTACCCTTAGACCTCGTTAGACTTACTTAGGGCTCTCGAGGCAAGAAAACAAACGGGTTACAAGAAAAGCAACCATTCAGATGCAAGCAAACCAGCTATGGTTGGTTGACATAGAACACTGTATCAGCTATTTGTGGGTGTCCCAGCAGAACACTTGAATTTCCTTAGAAATTAAATCCGTTGTAGGATTTGATTTCCTGGCCCCTTGCCGTGAAAGGAACCCTTGTTGTCTAAATCTTCCCTTACAATCCATTGTTAGTTTCATGGTCAGTGACCCCACTGCTTGCATCTGAATGCTTGAGATAAGTGCTGAGATACTCCACACTTCACAGCAAGACACTCCACACTCAGCACTAATCACCCGCATAAGCCCCCTATTCAAATGCCAACCTATTTCAACATTTTAAGAAAAAGCCTGAGATAAGTGTTGCAACCTAGAGACTATCGAAGAAAACATCAAGCAGGAGCCGAAGTACACTATTAGAAGCAAGAAGCTGACAGTCTCAACATGTGCTTAGATGAAGATGAGGTCACCATGACCATCTTTGCTATCCTAATTCCTACTATGGTGACATCAATCATATTGGCTGGGGCGCGATAACCACGGTTGAGTAGGAAGTTCTGGGGCATCAACGATTATGATGCAGCGAAGGGGAGGTCTGCGCCACAGGATCCGAGTACACCACTCGCTGAGATTTTGAGCATTTTAATTATGACCCAATTGCATCGATAGGCCATGCTGCCTCTTTCTTGGTCGGCGAGAGGAAGCCCCATACGCGATCAATGTGTCCCTGTGGAGGGTCTTAGGACTACAAAAAAATAAAAATAACATCCAATGAAGTGTATGAACAGCTGATGGGCCATGCATAAAAGGACACAACAAAACACTTGTCCTTCCCAGATAGGATAGTTACTACGGTAGGAGAAATTTACACAACACGTTTCTTCTTTTCTTATATATAAACTTACTACCGGGTACTACTTTACACACAGGAAAGCCACTATAAGCCACTGTATTTCTTTGCATGCAAAAAAGCAACTATGAGGTGCTCCCCTACTTTTTTCAGCTGATGGTAACAACCACTTGCATGAGGCAGACGGAACGAGAAACAGGAACACACCATGCAGGCAGCTGTAAGAAATAGGAGAAGGTACGGTTAGGCAAGTCATAACTCCTCTCCTGTGTCCACATTTATGGCACACCAAAGGTTGCCCAGTATACCACCTAGGTAGGTCATCAATCCCTTCCTGAGTCCACATCTATAAGACAGTACAGGTTGTCTAGTATACCATTGTCATTTATGGTGCAGTCTAGTTTGTCCAATATAGCAACGCGACCCAAGTCTATTAAATAGCCATTCTCGGGACCGCAGTGCGCAGACACCTCGTGCATCCTGTGAATCAAGTTCCCTTATTGGATTCTAGAACAAACATTGTGCACCATGCTAAATGCTAAGCGCATGGCAGCGTTGCTTGGCAACCAGTTTTGCCAGCCATGCCCACTGCACCACAGAGCCTGTAACTACATCTGCCTGGATTGCCAAGGACTAAACCAAGAAACTTTGTGCCTACATTGCCGAGCAGACCATGCATCCCACCGGACCCTACAGGTTCTAGGATTCACCCTTTATAGACAACCCTAAGCCTTCCTTTACACCATCCCTAAGTACCCCATGTTTAATTGAATAACCGCCTAGCTCATCGCGCAGGTGCTAAAGAAAGCAACAAGAGACGTGGTACGTGTACGAGATGTGTCGAGTCTCACTAACATAGCTAGGGTGCAGCAATACACCTGTAACAGGTATAAAGTGGTTTACCTCAAGAAACGGTCTGGTAATAAAGGCTCCGTGTCTAGGGCCAAGCTTCGGTACCTCATGATGCCTGCATGTGCCGCCTGCAGATGGAGACTCAAGACTGCATACAGGTTTTGCTCCATTGGGTGCAAACACGTAGGTGCCTGTTTCTTTTCTTTAAAAAAACAGCTATGATCATAAGCTTAGTGATCATTTATTTGAATTGTTGTTATGTAGCAAGGTACTGCAACTCACACGACACAGGACGCTGGGCTGCCGAAGCGCACATTCAAGCTGGAGGATGCCGCTGAAGCTAGCTGCTCACTCAATAAGATTGCAGCGCTTCCGAGGACATCACGCAAGGGTCGCCCGATACGCGCGCCATTTTATTGAGCCATACGTAGCGGGGGAGGAGGAGCGTACAGATGAGGGCCAGTATGTAGAACATATTCTTGTAATCAGATACGTTGCTGCATGTCTATCAATGTTTGTAATATATGGATACCGCAACCTAGATCCTGTTTTAGTTAGGGACCGGGCTACCACATCGCATAGGCCACTTATGCGCGTGCACCGCCGGTATGCCATCCATATGTTTAGCATTTCAGCACGCAAATGATGCATGGGCAAGGCCTAATTTCAGCACGCAAATGATGCTCTGTTGGCTATCTATACCACACCTTGATCCCAACATCTTTTGAACCTTTTTTTTGGCTGTGTATTGATAATTCAGATGATTTACACCTTCTTGTCATCCGAGTGACAGCACACATTAAATCGCTCGATTCTAGCAAACAAAACAAATGTAGGGATTCATGGCTCTGCATCACTCGATTCCCATAACCACAAGATCCACATCGAATGAACTAAACAAAATAGATCAAACTCAAAGCCAAAGAACATAGGGAAAAGAACACAAAGCAAACAGATCGCTGGTACGACAGGCAAATTAGAAAAAAATAGGAGGGGAAAGCACAGGGAAAAGACAGTTTTGACAGATAAGCTCTATGAAAGGCACATTAGCAGGCCAGCAAAGCAAGATTACATAGAAAACATACGGACGCAACCAAAAGTAAACACATAGAAAAAAGCCAAGCTTAAAATAAACAGGTAACTACTCAAAGCAATTCTAGCCATTTCCAGTTACGAATAAATAATTTACACCAAATGCAAGCCGAATCTACACCTACACTGGAATAGTAAAAAATAATATAAAAAGATGTAATATGGTCTGCATATATAGGAGCGAGCTGATGTGATGTGATGGCCATGAGTCCCTTAGAAAGCAACATGCACCTGACCACCTCGCCGACCATGGTGCATGCACCCATATTGCAGCAGAGGCAGATGCTACGGCAAGCAGACAAGCACTCGTAACCACCGGTTTTGAACACACACTCATAACCACTGTTGTTCGATAGAGAAAAACGCCGCCACGTGGAAAGAGGGACCAAGTGTCAGTAGTGCACCCGCACACACAAACAGAAAGTCCATGCATACACGCAAAGCAAGCAAGGCCCCAGCAGCATGCACGCACGCGCACGCGCACTCGCATGCGTGCCGACCACCATGCTAATTAGGCACCGACCATGCATGACGAGAATCCACCGTCCCCTGCTACGCGCCACCATCCATTTATGTGCCGCGTACAATCACCAACGGAATGCGTTTACAATGAGCGAGATGAGATGACAGGCGTGCAACGCCCTAGGGCAGGTACTGTCGTGTACCTATGTTTCAGGCGATAGAAGCAACATGGGAATTATATTAGGACTCTAAGGTTTCCTGCAAGATGATAAACACCACAGGTGTGCCATTTATTGATCACTTTTCGCTTTTGGCCGTCAAGAAAATCTCCTATTCTCTGATCATTTTCACATCTAATTCCATCGCTATATTTAGCATCTAATTGCATGATCAACAGGTTAGCTCACACTAATAAGTCCTTGGTTTAGCTAGGCTTCTCTGCCTCTACCTTCTATGTAGCTACCACCAACCGTCAACGTCCTATCTATATTAACTGTTCCCACAACACCGGATAGTTACTTGGGACAACTGCTGGTGATATCCACAACCACACACCATGTTCACACCTGGTAAGAGCTGACTTCCTGGCACATGCATCTCATGCCTGGGTATTGAGATCGGTAGCTTCAGTTTGGAATAATTTTCTAGAATTTTGCATTGCTTACTCCATTGGTGAATCACATGTCATTAAATTCTAGAGCTGATAAGGACCGCTCGGATGGATGCAATGGATCCACTACAACGAGCGCCACCTCACCGGCCGCCATGAGACCACCGACATCAACACCTTCATCTGGGTGAGCACAGCGAGACCGTAACACCTCTTCTTCGCGTCACAAAATGGGCTCGCTCATCCCATTTGTCTATCTTGTCAGGGCGTCGCAAACGTCATTACTTTCAATTCGATCTCCTGGTCTAAACTATACATGAAGACGTTTCAGAAAATTTCAGCTTAAAGCAGACGAACGCAAGAATGACATCATTCCATCTTTATTATATTTTACAGACAACTTGGGACTACCAGCATTACAAGTAGCAAGTTTATGGTAACCTACAGAAATCTCACCATATTGGTACATAACAGTACAAACATTAAGTCTTGCCCTCTTTGAGTTTAAACAATGAATACAATAACGAATAACAATACAGAATAAACGATGAATACAATAAAGCCCCCACACAGAATTTAGACTACTGCAAGAACAAAATGACAACAATAGTTTCATTTGTGTTAACTGCTCAGGGACTCCAACTTTCTTGCTCAAACATAAGTCTTGCTCTCTTTGAAGCCCTCATTATAGCCTTCCACTTGACAAGCGCGCTCAATTTAACCCACCTATGACAGGATGGCAGCTTCGTCATGCTGCTGCCAATATCAGTTGGCAGCATGCTTACATTGGGTGCGCAGAACTGAGGTTTGTCGTGCTGGAGGTCTTTGAAAAACTCATCCATGTTAAAACTGCTTTGTGTCGACAAAACAGGATCACCAGCTTGCATACTCAGTGGGAAAGGAGATGCATGCTTAGAAACCATTAGATGCTCTTGCTCTGGATACCAATGACCAAGTGAAGGACCTACAAGAAAATACCATTCAGTGTATGGCCTTCAACTTCATTTAGTTATAAATAGGATAGGAATAGTTGCGTGAAATTAGATGTCAGTAGGTACCATTGCTTGTGAAAGACGTCTGATAATCCTCCTGATGGATTGCCAAGGCTGTTTGATCCAGTGCTACTGATGCTATAATTTCGCTTGAAGCAGTGGTTGGGCAATGAAGTGTTACTGAACCTGCAGTGTAATTTGCTTCCAGAGCTGCATACAGAAATACAGTACCAGAGCCCATCTGGACATCGATGTCAAAAGACGCATCCTGGGAGAATGCAATGTGCAGTTGAGTCAGTAATATGAAAAAAGTGCTTCAATGCTTTCTTAAAGGGAAATCCTAAAACAACTGAGAGGGCAGTTTGCAAGCAATCCTTAACCACGGAAACAGATTTTGGACAACATGAAAGTACTTACTACGTGGAACATTTCCTTTGTAGCAACAATAAAAATTTGGCAGTCATACTGATTTATAAAATCTTATGGGGCCCAGATTAAAATTAAATGCATATATAAAACACCAAAAACTAGAATTGTGAACCGTACTGTTACAGCCAAATTATAAGAAAGTTGCTGTAATTGAACTGCAGTTTAATTTCAGGCCACTGCTGAATAATAGGCATTACTTACAGTTTCAATGTTTTCTAGTACAGAAGATAAGGCCCTCACTCGCACAGATCCAATCCTTCCAAATATACACTGCTGGGAGAGAGTCTAATATGTGCTTGGTATAGGTGGCTCATATGTCTAATATGTTTTCTCATCGCGTTGGTACGAAAGGTTGGTCTATTTGGTACATTAAACGGGTAAATATGGGAACGAAAGGTAACATGGATTTTTTTATTACAATGTTGTAAACGAACATAGAGGTTGGTTGTCATTACATGGTGCCTATTGTAGGCCAGCAAATCAATGACATGTTAGTGGAAAGAAGTATTTGATGGAGTTGGGCTCAAGCAACTAAGACGCTTAGATTCAAAGCACAACATTGGCTAGGATTGCATTATAGGTGAAAAGAGCAAAAACTACAATACAAGTATGTCTCTTAACGTGAGGGTTTACAAAAGAGTGAATTAGGATCCACTCTCCTTAGGCGAAACTACAACACATTTCGTAAATCTGGAATCACATGAAAGATTACACGACATCGAACACTAAATTACACCGGGATTTAAAGTTACATGGTTAAGAGCAACCTAGTACAACCAAGGATTAGTCCAGAAATCGGGATAGACGAGGGCAATGGAGAAACAACAAGATAATGATTATCCAAAACATGGCGTATGACCAACAGATCCAGAAACAGGAGACTGAGAAGTAAAACATCGTTAACCCTAAGACCAAACTAACCAACGGTAGACTTGAACTTCTTTAAAAACCAGATCCCTTCTTCTCAGATTACACCATCACCTCTGTCAGACGAACCTAGTTCCACAATGACGACTGGATCTCTTAGCTCTGCTTCGGATTCGAGAGGGACGAGGATGAAGGAGAAGAGGAAGGACCAAGGGCATCTTATAGTGGCGAACGCAGATAGGGCGCAGCGCACCGAAAGTGGAGACGGCATGGATGGGATACACTGCTGGTTCACGCTGTGGGGATACAGCCGGCCATGGTGTGCTTCCTGCGCAAGTGAGCGAAGGGGGGGGGGATAAAGGAGAGGAGAGAGGGTTCGCTCGATGAGGGAGGCGTGCGGGCGGCCTTGTCCCCAAAAGAAGAAAGAAGGGAGGGGGGTCCGGTATGGGGACGAGGGCGAGTATCAAAAGCGGACCGGAGAACGAGAAAAGTAGAGGTGCACAGTGCACGAGGACGGCGAGTGCGGCATGATGTCGTGGCCATGCAAGGACAAGGTGCTAACGGGCCCAACACCGACGGCGTCCGCGGGGCACGCGGTGACAGTGACACGACGTGCGTAGTGTGGTCGATCTGGGCACAGTGCTTGAGACTTGACATCCACTTAGGCTTTTCTAAGCACTCCCTACTACCCAAGGCTAACTTTTCCTAGGTGTTCTTCTTTCCTTCCCTTCCTTGTCCACAATATGCGCCAACCTTTGTATGAAGTGAGATCGCAACATCTTTTTAGAATTATCTGAACCATGAGGATGCCAGTGACCTCTGTTCAGGCATGGCTCCCTTTGCTTTGCTCTGTTGTCTATCTATACCACACCCTCATACCCACATCTTTTTTTACCTTTTTCGGTAAAACTATACCGTACTCGAGTGTTTCTCGAGCGGTGAGCACTCGATTTTCTACGGGTACAACTCCCCGACCATCCAGCCATGGCGTAGTATCCACTGGATCACCTGTCACAGCATGACGATACAAGGGAGAAGGTCAAGGAACATATATATAATAGCAAAGAAGCCTAACAGCACAGAGTTGTGATTAACACTTTCAGAATTTGACTGGCACGCTAAAGTTTGCTGTGCATCCTCATACGGTGAGGGAAAAATGTTATTTGTAATTTCCCCCTTTTTTTGGTATGGATCCACTTGGTTTCTAACCTCCCCGGGTTAGCAAACTTTGTAACTCTTCTTTTTATCAATACAAATTAGCGAGTCTCGTGGTAATTCATTCAAAATAAATTTTGTTGTGCACCGTACAAGCTACTTGTTCTGCACTTCTAAAAATGTATCAGGCCCAATTGGTAGTTATCTCTAGGAGAGGCACCACTGAACTGTACCGAACGAGGATCCTCACTCTCTATAAAGGGTACACCAACTTTAGAAGATGTACAGCTAGAGTTTAACTTTCTAATCATGTGGCGTAGGAAAAAAAATGTGGAAGGGATGTATAGTACCTACTCTAATCTTTCCAAAGATGCATCCTCAAAGGTGTAATAATTAACAAAAGGGCGGAGAGCCTGAACGATTAAGAAAATACAGATTTCACCCCCAAAAGAAAAGAGGCATACAGATTTATTTGATCCCTATGCATCAATCAGCCACCTGCATCTAAATGGAAACACATGTATCCTGTAC